>NW_021620995.1:5651311-5743943 GCF_004785775.1 Grammomys surdaster
CCTCCTCCTCCTCTTCCTCCTCCTCCTCCTCCTCTTCCTCCTCCTCCTCCTCCTCTTCCTCCTCCTCCTCCTCCTCATCATCATCTTACAAAATATGCTAGGCTTTTGTCTAAAGGCATAACAGTATTATTAATAATTTCAGGGACTGGTGCTTTTCCATGGAACGGGTTCTGTCTTGGTCTGGTTATTGGTTGTACTTTCCTTTGGTCTCTAGCTCTATCCCTGCATTTCTTTTAGACGGGGTGAATTTGGGGGCACAAGTTTTGTGGGTGGGATGATGTCCTTATCCTTCCTCTGGGCATTTTGCCTGACACCAAGTCCTAGCACCTCAGCTAAGGTCACCACCAGTTGAATAATGGGAGCTTCCCCTTTCCTGGTCTGTAGGATTTCCTAGAGATCAGCCTCGCCTTCCCAAGCAGCTGCAGATTTCTATTCATTCTCATGTCCCTCTGGTCCTCTCTCTCGTCTCTCCAGCACCTGATCCTGCATCTCCGTTTCCCTCCCCCATCTTTCTCCCACCCATTTCCCTCCCTTTCTCTGCCTCCTCCGATCATCTTGCTTCCCCTTCTAAGTGTTACTCAAGCATCCTTATTTGGGCCTTTCTTGTTTAACTTCTTTGGGTCTGTGGGATATGTCATAGGTATTCTGTATATTTTGGCTAATGTTTATTTATCTGTGAGTACATACCATGCATGACCTTTGGTCTGGGTTACATCACTAAGGATGGTATTTTCTAGTTCCATCTATTTCTCTGCTGAATAGAATTCCATTGTGTAAAATCTGCCATATTTATTGTATCATTTTTTAGGTTGAGCGACTTGTGGGCTGTTTCCAGGTTCTGACTGTTGTGAATAAAGCTGCTATGAACGTTGAAGACAGGAACTTAGCATAACTGTTCTTTAAGAGACTCTACCTGCAGCAGACTGAAACAGATACAGATTCCCATAAAACCTTAAAGAGAGGTTATGGACACTTATAGAAGAGCAAAGGGAAGGTTAGAAAGCCCTGAAGTAGATGGGAACCCAGAGGAAAACCCAAAGAGTCAACAAACATGGACTCCTGGACGGTCTCAGTGTTTGAGGCACCAACCAAGTACACACACATTGGCTAGAATGATCCCCACTGCTCCCCTACCCCTGCTCCCCAGTACATATATAGCAGTTAGGCAGTTCAGTCTTCATGGCTGTCTTACCTGGGCATGGGAGAGGATGTATCTACTCAGGTTTAGACTTGATGTGTATGGGTGGAGAGATACATGGAGGGGGTTCAGGGGGAGCAGGGGAGGACCACCCTCTCAGGAGAGACAAGAAGGAGCTCGTGGTGGGGGACGGATTCTGTGAGGTAGCACCAGGAGGAGAACAGTGTTCAGAATGTAAATTAATTAATGCATTAATTAATAAATATAAAAATAAATAAAACCATGACCCAATAGTAGCTTATTTGCTATGATGATAATAGTAAAATAGGGGAGGCAAAATATCTTATCAAACTTAGATAATGTTTTCTGCTTTATTAATTTAACCTAAAGAAGCTATTAATATTTATATCCTAAACATCTAAAAGTCTAGAGAGTTTAATTGAGTGAATGATTTTCCCAGGAACAAATGGATGCTTTCCTCTAGATCATATCAATCATTTCAAGTTTTTTTCCAGTTATACTATGCAACAAATGATTGATTCAACAGAGATTTTTATTTGTTTATTTTCCCTTTCTATAGCTATCTTTTACTAAAGCTTTTATTTAGTATGAAGCTGTGCTACAAATTATTTTTTTGTGTAACATTGTCAAAGGGGTTTGATAGCAAGACAAACATATCCTATTCAAGAGGGGCAAGGAGATAAGCCACTACTTCATAATTCATCTCTGTCCCACATAGAATCCTGAGAGCCACTCTTTAGTCTATATTGACCAAGAAAGAGTCATTTTTCCCAAGGACACATGAATCTTGTGAAAGCAATATTTTATAAGATCAGTGGTTATTTACAACAAAATATATTAAATTATTGTCTACTTTATCAGATCATATTAAATGCAATCTCAACAAAACAAAATATGTACAAAACACAACTTGAAGACACTTTTTTTTGATATTTAAACACTATTGTAATTTTGCTAGTTGTTTTTTTTTTTTTTTTTTTGATTCTTTGAGTCATCATCCTTGGATATAGCCCAGGCTGGACTTGTGATTCCTAAATTGTCCAGGCTGTCCTTTAACTGATTTTATTAGAGGTATGAATAACTATGCTGGACTCAGCACACAATTTTTTTTAAATTGGATATTTTCTTTATTTACATTTCAAAAGTTATCTCCCTTCCCTGTTTCTCCTCCACAAACCCCTTATCCTATTCCCATCCCCCTACTTCTATTAGGGTGCTTCTTTACCAACCCACCCACTCACTCCCACTTCAGTGCCCTAGTATTCCCCTATATTGGATCATCGAGCCTCTACAGGACCAAGAGGCTCCCCTCCCATTGATGCCAGATAAGGCAGTCCTCTGCTAAATAAGCAACTGGAGCCATGGGTCCCTCCATATGTACCCTTTGGTTGGTGGTTTAGTCCCTGGTAACTTGGATTCCATAATTTTATAGCACTAATATAAAGTTGCAGAATATTTGATAATATTTCACTATCCTTTTTTCCTGTGTAAATGGAAGAGAAAAAATGAATGAGAAAATTGTAACTCACAGGAGAACATCACAGGGAAGAGAGGCTATTTAAGAGAAGCAAGAGAAAGAAAAAAGGTTTGTGTGGTATGTGGAGTGTTGTGTGTGATTATGGTAGTAGTTTTACAGAAAGAGGTTGTAGAGAGAACAACCTAGACACAGTTGGTGACAGAATGAGCCAGAGAATGAGGAACTAGAAGATTAAAACATGAGAGATCAGGTGTTGGGTTCAGACTCTGTCTTAGAGAACCTGACCTAAAGTTGAATGCTCTTCCATCAGTTTCCAGTTTACTCCCCCAAAACTCATGCTTCCAGTTTACAAGCCTGCCACTGGAGCTTCATTTTCTAACAACCACCAATCAGGAGGAAGGCAGAAGTTAAGTTTACAGTTTGGCTCCCAGCACTAGCCAATTATCTTAAAGTTCAACAAAATTCCATAAGAGCCTCCCAATCAGATGTGTGCCAGGCTAGAAACCCCCTCACCTGCTTGTAGTTTTCTGTAAAATCTTCTCTTGGTGAGACATTGTTGCTTCATCTTCCCATTCTGCTACATCAGAGATGTTGGTGCAGCTCCAGCTCAAGCTTGTTCTGTCAAATCATTTTTCTGATTCATCACTTTGTCTGCCCCTCAATTAGATATCACTTTCAAACGTGACTGTGATCTTTTACAAACTAACTTTGCTCTTATTGTTAAGGATTAAAGGTATGTACAAATAGTATATCTGATTCTTGTCAGATCATACTGTAATTCAGGGTGTGTCTGTATTCTGTCCAGATCATATTTTTGCTCGTTATCCCTTGCCAAAGTAGCTATTATCCTGGGTTAAAATTCATCTACAGCTTTTAAAAAAAAGAAAATTGTAAAATTAATTGGTGGGTAAATACCCAGTTACAGAACTTCAAAATCTGAGAGAATTAAAATGTACTAACAAATTTTGAATTTGTGTGAAAAATAGAATGATCTTTATTTCAGAAAAATATTATGGCTGATATGTCTTTCTAAGCTATAGAGATTAAACATTTAATATTAATACCAAAGTCATTTACAGGAAATAGTTTTTATTCCCATATCTAAAAATGTACAGTGCCTATTAGTTTCATTAACACAAGTAGAACAGGGACAGGGAACTTAATGTAAGCATGAAAACTGGGGACTATTTTGATAACCTCTTACCAAAGGAACCTTTTCCAAGGGCCAGAAGGTGGGGAGATGAGCAACATAGAAGAGTCTTCTAGAAATGATATCTATTATTTAGTCATGAGCTCTCTGTGGTGGCAGTCATGTACCCAAGACATTTCACTCTGGATATGCAGGGTTAAAATGAGACAGTTAAAAATTTTTGAAAGCGAGATTTTGTTTTCTTCAGTGAGACAATGAATGAAATCCTAACTAAACTCAGTGGATAATACACCAAAAGACATAATGCAATAAGAGGGAAACTTGAGAAGAAATGTTACCAAGGAGGGGAAGGATAATGAAAGAGGTAAATGGGGTGAAAACAACTATAATTCATGATATAAATGTATGAATCTGTCAAATAATAATTAAACAAATACTAGGGGTTATGTACTTTTCTTACAATAAGGCATTCTTAGAAAGTAATTAGAAGATTTGTTAATGATTTGTTTTTGCCAAGTGCACATTCTGTGTTACTCTCATTTTGGAACTGAACACAGTCATAAATGATGTTTGGAAATCTCATCCAAAAGATAGATTATCCCATATGCAACTGGTAATTAAGCATCTTTTCAGCATTTTATAATTTTGAAGTTCCTATACTAGCCTCTTAAGACGAATTTAAAAAAATTGAAACTCAACTTTTCTCCAACTCTCTTAAATATAATCTGTTTCATCAGGCATTGAAATTATTGACTATGTAATGACTAAAACTAGCAAATCCAAGTGAGCTGTGAATTTGAAATTCTAATGTGTGACTACTAGAATAAAACTTAATCTAGAAATAAGGACTGTATACATATATACAAATACATATATGCATGCAATAACAAGTAGTGAAGGTAGAAGCTATGAATTTGAAGAAAAGGAGGGAGCAGGATACAAGAAATTTCCAAGATGGAAATATTTTAGTTAAATTATCTCAAAATTAAACAACAACAATAGAGAAATATAAGTTCAACCTAACTCACGTGACATTTACCGTGATTTATATTTGGGTAATTATGTTAAGATAAAATTATCCAGCTTTATTTTTTTCTTTAAATATGTATCTTACAGCAAACTAAAAGTTAAATATTACTTTACTTTTTATGGTGTTTCATCTTCCTATCTCAATAATTAGTATAGTCAAAATAATTTAAAAATTTATTCTACAAAAGCTTTGTCATTGACTAAGATTATGCTGTTAATAGTAAATATATTTCTAATGTTTTTATAGGACTATTTATTTGATTATTAGCTTATAAACCAGGTACATAATTCCCCAAATATAAATCACCTTTTACTTTTTTCTCAAGTATATATACCTAGGTTCCACTAATATGGCTTAATTTAATGCATTGCCTGCCATGAATATAATGACAGTAAAACAAATATTTGAACATCAAATTTTCTATTGAGCAAAGATATGGAATAATCTTTCCACAGAACAAATTTTAGCAGACTAGAAGACTATGATGAAAAAATGACAAGTAAAGGATTCCAGGACAGAATAAAGCTATGTTCCTCTACTGTACACATTTATATTTATAGAAGACAAAGCAAATGTTGTAGAATATCTTCAATGTTCAGTCATTTGTTATCTGTGTAAAATGTTCCAACAGTATGGGCTGTTATCTGCGACTCAAGAATTGTAGCTCTTATACTCTAAAACAAAAAGGAAAGGTGGGTGAGACTATTTTGTTTACACCTTTCCAAGCTAATTACTTTCTTCTTATTTTTTATAGCTTAATTTAAAATGAATCACACACTTGTTTGTAAGTTATCATCATAAATATTTCCAGTAGAGAAAATAAAAAGTAAGTGTCAGACCTTTAACAAAACAAGACTTCTATTTGTAATCACCATGTATTTAACTGGTTACATTAAGTAACTTTCAAGCCTCCACCAAATATGTTTAAAAAAAGAGAGAGGGAGATATCTTTTTGGTCATGCTCATTAAAATTTTGATTCAATGTCTTTTCACTTTTTTTATTTTACGTACTTGATGATCTCAAAGTAATGAAAAGTGAATGAAAGAATTCAATAAATGTCACCCTGTACAAGAATTATACCACCATATTTCTCCCTGAAACAATTGTGTTTACTACTTGTGTTTCTCCACCATGATGCTGCCAAGTGGAACTATGACATGGCCTGTTCATTCTTTTCGGGTGTCTTGCTGATCAATCAGCTGCCCAGGCTCAACAAAACTTGGAAGGTTTTTGTTTGTTTGTTTGTTTGTTTGTTTGTTATGTTTTTGCTTTTGTTGTTTTTGTTTTGTTTTAACCTACTAAAATTTGATCATCTGACTAATTCACATAAAGTTACTTGTTTATTGATGTAGTTAAATGACATGCTTATCTTTATAGAGAAGAATGATAAGCCCTCTTCCTCACACTGAAACACAAACCTGAATAAATCTGTCAGCCACGAGATCTAAAGGATTTCATGTTGTCCTTTCCACTTAACTAGGAAAAGCATCAGCAGAAATAAGGATATCTCTACTTTCAGAAGTTGGACGTGTTGTCAATTCAGGTATCATTCAGAATTAAGATGATAAATCACCTTGTTTAAACTGAAAGAAACAGAAGTAAAACACAATAGCCAACATAGTTTGAATCAGTGTGTGTGTGTGTGTGTGTGTTTGTGTGTGTGTGTATATCTGTGTGTGTGTATATATATATATATATATATATATATATATATATATATATAATGTAAGCCACATTTTATGCATATCATATATTTTGTAACCTGTATATTTTATATTTTATTATGCCTATATGTGTATAACACTTATGTATGCTTATCATATATTTTGTACTGCATATTTTAATGGTATATAACTTAATTAAATATATGCTTTTAGCGGGATAGCAAACTTTTCCTTATTGAAGGTTTAATAGCTCACCTTTACGACTTTGGATATATTTTCTGAAACTTAAGCCTGACTACTGATCCTAGAACATAATTATATTTAAAACTATACCCTGCATTTGTCAAAACATGTGGGACACTCCATTTCTCTCTTAATGAAAAATTACAACTTTATTTTTCTGCAATGATTTATTTTTTAAAACAAGTTTAAGTATAATTTTTTCCAATCATCAATATTAGATTTATAATTTTTTTAGTTTTATAATGTCTGAATGTATTTGCCTTTATTTATTGTTGCTATGAATTTGTGCATTTATGTATAACTAAGATTCTGAATTGTTTTGGAATCCTCCTGGGCCTTCCTGATCCAGAAGGTAGCTTATACTTGGCACGGTCATCTCTGCCATGTTACTTACTTCCAGAATTATCAGACCCATGCACCAGTATATATATATATGTGTGTGTGTGTGTGTGTGTGTGTGTGTGTGTGTGTGTTTATTAATTTAATATATATTTTACATATATATGGCAGTGAATTATGAGAAAAAGCTGGATGCCTGGTAGAATGAGCTTTAGAATCCCGGACCCCCAGATAACCGCTGGGATGTAGAGAGGAAGGGGAGGTAAATAAGGGGGCAGTATCAGGAACTCGAAGAGATGTTACAGAGTTATAGAAGGTCAGGAAATTAATCAAAAATATGTTTCAGGAGGGATGAGGAATTGGAGGGTGCCAGATGCCAGGGAAGTGAGAGGCTCCCAGAACCTAACAGATCAGATAAGAAATACACAGCAAAGGGGAGATAGAACCTGTTCATACCACCTCCAGTAGACAGGCACAGCCTCCGTTTGAGGGATGGGACCACACATCCATCTCAAAGTTTTTAACTCAGAAATGTTCGTGTCTAAAGGAAGAATAAGGACAAAATGGAGCAGAGACTGAAGGAAGAGGCATCTGTGGGCCACCCCACCTGGGGATCCATCCTGTCTACAGATACCAAACCCGGACACTGTTGCTGTGGCCAACAGGCTCTTGCTGACAGGATCCTGCTGTGGCTGTTCCTTCAGAGGTTCAGCTGGCAACTGACAAATGCAGATGTGGATGCTTGGAGTGAACCATCAGAGTGAGCTCAGGGACCCCAGTTGGGGAGCAGAAGTTACTGGAGGAGCAGAGGGGGATGTAACCCTATGGGAAGAACAACATCAGCTTGGAGAACCACCCAGTGCCCAGGGACTAGACCACCAACTAAGGAGTATATCTGGAGGGACCCAGGTCTCCAGATACATATGTAGCAGGGGATAGGCTTGTCTGACATCAGTGGTAGGGAAAGCCCTTTGTCCTGTGATGGTTTGTTGCTCCAGTGTAGGAGGATGCTGAAGCAGTGGGGCAGGAGAGGGTGGGTGAGTTGGGGAGCACCCTCCTAGAGTCAAAGTAGAGAGGGGAGAGAGCAGATGTGGGATGGGAAGTTTGTGCAGGGGTAACCAGGAAGTGGGATATCATTTGAGACGTAAACAAATGGAATGATTAATAAAAGAAAAAATAAAATAAATAAAATATTTTTAGATTCAGTACATGTGAATTTATGTTTTAATATGTTACATATATAACTGTTCACGAAATCTCTTTAATCTTATTCCTTCATTCTCTTTCAAATTTCCTATTTAAACCTGTTAAAAATCAGGTCTTAAAATATGTTTCTGTTAATGTTAACGATAGCCTAATAATTTACATTCTTTTAGTTTTCACTGAAAAAAAAGAGTTCTCACGTAAGAAGTTCCTTGCTTTTACAGACCATAGATATCATTCTATTATAAGGAAATATCACTAATTATTCCCTTATAAGTTCCATAAATCTCTTGACACTCTCATCACTAGCACCGAATAGTAAGCTTAAAAATAGAAAAAAACAATATTTAGAAGAGCTTAGATAGACTTTGAGGCACAAATCAAGAAACATCAAAATGACAGTTGCTTGTGACCTCCACTCTGGAAATCAGAAAGGAAGAATGCTGGAGGTTAATCTACAAGAAAAAGCAAGAGAAGACATTATTGCTTTGTTGTGCAGCGGTTTCATAAGGTATACTCAGCAGAAATCCCTTGCTTCTGCATCTTTTAAGTAGTTGGCACTGTCTAAAAGATTAATGTTTCATCTAATTATCCTTTAAAATAAATGTTATATAATACATATCTATAAAAACCAAGCAATGTTATCAGTGTGAGTTTTGTCAAACTGGCCCACACTGCTTAAAGATTTCTGAAACCTTGTTCCCATTTTATTGCATCATGAAAAACAATGGAATCCATAAAATCACACATTCAAACGCCTAACAGCCTATTATTCACAATACATTTATATTTCCCCCTGAAGTGTCCTCAAAAAGCAACATTTTGCTCTTAGTGAAAAATGTTAAGTATTGAGCACAACCTAATATTTTTAGTATTCATTTGGGCATTCTCAGATTTTCTTTCTTCTCTAACCAGTGTAGCTTCTCTATTTTTTATTGAAATGCTAACACACACACACACACACACACACACACACACACACACACACACATCTGTAACTCAGCTGGTAAAATGATCTACTGTGAAATGTGGTTTCCCACAAGCCTGGTGCCTTGATTTTCATCACCAAAAACTACATAAAGTTTCAAAGAAAAGATTCTAGAAATTTGTTTTCTGACTTCTATGCTTGAATCAGTGTGTATGAAGCACACAAATACACACACACACAATGTCAAAACAAATAAATCCCCCCTACACTCCATGCTTTCATCATGTATATGGACAAAATGTTATTCTAGTTCTGTATATTATTAATTGATAAAAGAGAACAACCTTGGTGAGGAAGTGACAATACATTATGAATTACTAGGTCATGTGAGTTCTTAGAGATCAATAATTTGGAGCAGTCTTGGTAATTATTCCTTTTTCATTATTAAATCTATAATACTTTGTTCTTTGTTGCAGATTTCTAGAAACTTTACATTGAGAATCTACTGATATGTAAGAGGTGTGTCTATTCACCTCTAAATTCCTATTAATTTGTTTATTTAGGTTATACTCCAATTGTAGTTTCACCTCCCTCTACTCAATCCAGTTTTCGCTCCCTCTTTCTTCCTCCCTTTCTCCCTCCTTTTCTCCCTCTCCTTCCCTTTATACCTCTTCTTCTCCCTCTGTCTCCTCCCTTCCTATCCCCTCCCCCACCAACCTCTTCTGCTCTTCTCCTAAAAAAAGAGGAGACCTCCTATGGATATCAACCAGCCTTAACATATCAAGTTGCAATAAGAATAGGCACATCTATTGAGGCTGAACTGGGCAGGACAATTACAAGAAGGGGATTCAGAGGTAGTCAGCAGAGTCAGAGACAGCCCCTGCTTCTGCTTTAGGAGTTCCACTTGAATACTCTGCTGCACAGAACTAGAAAATATCACCCTGGGTGTGGTAATCCAGTTATAGAAGAACACACATGGTATTCACTCAATCATAAGTGGGTATTAGCCTAAAAGATCTGAATACCCAAGATACAAATCACAGACCATATGAAGCTCAAGAAGAAGGAAGACCAAAGTGTAGATGCTTCAGTCCTTTTTAGAAGGGGGAACAAAATATTTACATGTGAGGTAGAGGGTGAGAGGGACTTGGAACAAAGAGAGGAGGGGGAGGGGAAAAGAGGGGCAGAATCAGGTTTGAGACGAGATGGGGATATTATACAGAGGGTCAGGAATTTGAACAGAGATGTGTGGTAATGGGGGATGGGGGACAGGGGGCAGCCACCAGTAAGTCCTACATGCCAGAAAAGTAAAAGACTCCCAGTATCCAACAGGGATGAGATTAGATGAAATATCCAACATAGGTGAGAGAGAACCTGTAGAGACCATATCCAGATGTTAGGCAAGGCCACTGGCTGTGGGATGCCGCTACATATTTATCTCCAAATTCTTAACCCAGAAGGACTCCTGTCTGAAGGAAATATGGAGACATTCCATATATAAATATTGAATGACATCCTAAAATGAATGTTGTCCAAATATTATATATGAAAATAAAACTATCTTCTGAGTCTCCAGATTATATATTTACTTATTTAGTCCCGTAAGTATTTATCAAAGTTCTGAAATATAACCAAAAATAAGCTTTGGTTATATCTACACCTATGTATCTATTTTCAGCCTTAATTAAGTCATTAAAACATTTAGAAATTTAATTCTGTAGAAAAGAGCTTGTCTACTCACACAAAGCCCCAAGCTTAATCCCTAGTATGTAGGGTTAGGAAAAGATAAAATTCAAAATTACTGAGCTGGAACAGTTTTATAGCATTTTAAGTCCCTAAAGCCTGAGATCTTTAATTAATTCATTTTAAGTTCATTTCTTGTTCATCAATCATGTATATAGATTCTTCTGACGATATGATCACAAATCAATCTACTTTCTCTACCTGCACTGATAACACTTCAGCCAGGTTTCCGTATCATGTCTAGACATCTTTATTGTATTACCTCAAAGATTCACCTCAGCCAAACTTTTCTCTAAGAACGATAAAGATTTCTTTTTATATATATATAAAAAATTATATATGGAGGGGTGTGAATGTGTGTGTGTTTCTTCCTTCAACTATGTGGGCCTTGAATAGGAACACATTCTTAGCAAGAAGCAGCTTGATACTCTGAGCCATCTTTCAGGAAAACCTTTTGATCTTTCAAACTAGCAAAGTATCTGAGATTGTTCTCTTAAATATTCAATAGTAGATTTGCATTGGTAAAGAGCATTCTCTTATCAGACACACAATCTTATTCATAACCTGTCTTTGATATTTGTCTCAAAACTTATTTTAAGTAGACCCCCCCTTAATCGCGGTACTTTCATCCAGAAGCGGACAATTTGAGGCTTGTGGATTTTGAGTGGCACTTATTCATGTGCATTTCCATATGTCTAACAAACAAGAGCCCTTCTTTCTTGATATTTTCACTCTTAGTATTTTCAAATGTGTTTGGATACTTCTTTATTTTAGGAAAATGTATCCTTCCCACTTAAGGGTAAGCTTGGAGCAGAGAAGAATGGTTGCTTTGAAACTATTAAAACTGCATGCAGATTTCCTATCTATTACTCAAAACTAAATTGGCCAAATTGAAATTTGTACTCCTATAATGCAATGCACTCTGATGAAGTTTCAGTACAAAAGTATGAAAGCTCAATAAAGTGTGAATATCTTATGTTCTATGGAGTTCTGAACTAGAGGCATTGTTCTTTGTAGTAAGTATTATTTTCTCTTAATAAAGATGTGTGTTTTTATTGAAGAATAAGGGGATTACATTTAACTATTTAAATCTCAGTTCATGGGGAGAATTCTTAACCTCTATCAATCAGAGCCTTTCTTTGTTAAGGACTACATCTCTTGGGTTCAGTATTGACTCTTGTCTTCATGTGAAATGTACTTGTTAAATTCACCAGAGAGCTCTTACCATATTTTTACCTTGATAGGAAAATCTACTGTCATTTGTCATTTATCACTAAGCTTGCTCTTCTGTTTACAGTATTGCAAAGGTGAGGAGGAAAACAAAAGACACACTCAAGGGACTCGTCTGCATTATAAAAATAGGGCAGAGAATATTTATTTCTGTAAATGAGAAATATTCCTGTGTGTTTAATATACAATCAGAGAGTGTTCCTGTGGGAAGAATATAATTATGAATCCATTAATATGATATATATATATATTTATAACAGTGAAAATAATATATTAAAATCAGCACCCCCAGTCTACTGAACTCTATTAGTTATTGAATGTCCTAAAAAGCACCGGAGTCAGATTTTGTGCTTTTGGCAGAATGTCTTCCATTCAGTTCCGAAAAGGGAGGACTGTCCGACTTGGTGCCCTTTCATGCTTTTCTAGCTGCCAAGAGTGCATTTCCTTGGGATCTTCAAGAAGTCTGCTTCATTTCATCCTCCAAATCTCAGTTTAAATATCATCATCTCAGATAGGACTTCTCTAAACACATTTTTAATTAGACTTTCCTTTGCCAGTGTCTATTACAGACCATTTTAATGATTTTGATTACACCTTTGTACATTTCTTCATTCATAGTGATTTGTGTCCATGCTTAATGTCATTACTAAATTATGATACTTTTGATCAGTGAAGAGCCTCTAGATTTATATGATGAGTGCAAAGAAAAGCTTTTAATCATTGCCTACCAAGTATTTGGTGAGCATGTAAAGTGGTCTAAAGTATATTTGCAGGGATCCATGGAGTAAGTTTGACCTAGCTGCCTTCAGAGTCATATGTCATAGATTTTTTACGTTAGAGTCCATGGCTCCTGGGGCAAAATGTTTCTTCCTGTTCTGAAGAAACTGATATACTCCTTCAGGCAGTAAAGTATTCATGCCTCTTTGTGTTTCTGCCTATATTCCCTTGTGGTCGAGGAAGTATGAAATCTTGACAGGTCAATTGGTCTTAGACATTAATCTTATGTACTCTGTACACCTTTCAAACATCACTGTTTCCTAGCAATTACAACTGTCTTGACCCTGGCAATTGCCATTATATTCTGTTTCTGAAAAAGAGAGAAAAAGTCTGATTGGTCTCAATAAAAGTGACACAGCTTCAGTCCTGCTCTGGCCCCTCCAACCAGAGGATGGCTTCATTTCTTGATGCCATATGAGGTGATTTTTTGCCTCGTAAGTAAACACAGGTGTGTACATATACTTTTGTGTGGTCCTATAGCATATGATTCTCAGTTGTAACAAATATATTAAGGTAAAGAGTAGAGATTATTTACCTCTATGAAGATCACTATTACAAAATAAGAAAAAAGATTTCAGAGAACTGGCACCACAGTAGCATCAACAAAATATGTTTCGTTCATTTTTTTTCTAAAACTTAAATAATGATGGCTAGTTCTTCATATATTCTAGTTGGAAATATGTAGGTGGAGGTGTCGTTTTCCTAATTGGTTCTTGATTGCATCAATAAAGACACCTGAAGCCTATCTCTGACCCAAGAGAAAAAGGTGGGATTTCTGGGTCACAGGAAGAAGAGGATAGGACACATAAAGAGAGTGAGGGTCCGATGCTGGAGCAGGGGGAGTGGCAGACATGAAGGTCTCTGGACACTGATAGCTTGTAGCCTCCATAGGCAGTAGAGGCTAATGAAGATAGGGCAGGATATTCTTTGCTCAGGCATTGACTTATTTGGCTAGTTTTAAAACATTAAGGCTGCCTGGTGTTTTCAATCCATAGACAAGGTGGTTAGGAAGATAAAGCAGGCAGCCAAAGGAACAGACATGGAGGAATGGGTGGTGTTCTCAGGAAAAAACACAAGCTGGTGGCTTGGCAGAAAAGCTTGAGACAGGGTGGCTAGCTATGGGGGCTGAGTAAGACGGCTGTTGCATAGTGCCACTGCACTGTGCAAGAAGCAAGCATTTTCTTTTAAACTACACGCAAAAAATATTTTTAGTATTAGATAAAGAAAATCAAATATTTCCATCTTGAATTTATAAATTTTGATTTTATTTTTAAATTAAACTCCACACTTAGATGGATTGTAGAGTGAATTTACATGCATTTTCTTGCATTTATATGCATGTGTGTTTATATGTATGTATATTTCTAGGTTTTACACACTTATATTAGTTTTATTTTCCTTTATTAAGAATTATTAAAATATTATTTGGAAAAGGAATCTATAAACATAATACCTAGAGTAGCATAATATTTATGTAATATAAAATTCATTGTTAAATTTTATATTAATGTTAACATTTGAAATTTAAATTATTTAAATTCTTTAGATTGCTTTATGTGCCTTTTTCTAATTATGTATTTCTTTTATAAAGTTTTATCCATGTACCAGAGATAAATGAGGGCAGAATTAGAAAATATCTTGAATAATTTTGCTCATAATGTAAATGAACTAGAATTTGAATATTATCAATTGGATTTGGAACATTTTTGGACAAAATGCTTCACTCTAAAGAATGTTATTATAGCTAACTCATGACTTTGGAAAGACACAATAATATGGCATGATGAATGCTTATTAGAGAATATACAAAGAAGCAATAGGAAGTTAGAACCACAGGATGTGAATATGCCTTTTGCTTCTTTACATAATTTTATATTTATGCGTACATAAATGTCTCTAAGACATTTTTGGCACTTTTTACTAGAACTAAATAAAAGAGAAAAACTTGTCAAAAACAAGCAAATAGAGATATTATAAAAACCTACAACTGGTTCTGTTGGTTTTATTTTTTTGCTGTCAAAATCCATGACTATCATCTTCATAGTTAATACTTACTTTTATTGGTTTGGGTGGATCAGCTATTGAGTGATCAGCATAGACATCACTTGCTAAGTTCGTTCTTTTACTTTGAGTTCATTTGCTTTGAAATTGGTAAAAGTGTCATGGTTTGTCCTAATGTTCACTTCAGTTCCAAGCACATTCTTCTTTGATCATATTAGATAATGGAGTTTTATCTTAATTCTTCCCACCAGGATAATCCTATGTTAACTTACCTATTGCTCTGATATTATAGAGGTCTCAAAATTACTCTAACCACTACAAGATGAAACTTCAGAAGGAATTTTGCTTCTGGGATGAATGACATATAGATATGCAGAGTCTAAAATTTCAGGGACATGTGGACTTTATATTTCAAAGAAAACATCTTATGAGCACACTCTAAATCCCCTGTTAAAACTATTCTGGTTCCAGGCATAGAAAGGATCTCAAGCTGGGCTTACAAGCTTCTCTCTATGAATTTAGAATTGGTTTTTGCTCCTTTTAAGTTCCTACTCAGGCATCCTAAAAGAAGAAATATCCTAGAACAAAGGGCTGAGAGGGACAGGTGACATCTGAAAACAGAAAAAGGAGACACATTAAGAAACAGATTTATTTTTTTCTTTTTCATTTTTAATTCATTTATTTTTGAGACAGTTCTCAGTAGACGTTCTACTTATTCTGGGACTTGGAGAACTACCCTGTTTCTGTTTCTAAATTGTAGAATTAAAAGCATGTGATACCAGGCACTGTAATAACAAGTAGACTGAGCATATCAAGAGAGAGGTACAAAGGCATAGAGAGACAGAGAGACAGAGATAGAGAGACAGAGGAGACAAAGATAGAAAGACAGAGAGAGACAGAGACAGAAGGACAGAGAAGAGAGACAGAAACGGAAACAGACGGAGAGATTGTAATGGCAGGATAAACCTGTGAGGGCACAGGAGATAATATAAATATTATAGGAGAGTGAGTGTGGTATTAACCAAAGCACATTACATGCATGCATGAGATTCTCATCAATTAAAACCAAAGAATAGCAACAGAGCCGAGGTACAGTGCAATAACGATTCCCTTCCTTTTGCAGCCTGTTTCTAGCACAGGCATTTCCAGAGATCTACCCTGATTCACCTTCACTGACCAGGAGGTCAATTATCTCAACTCCTTTGACAAATTTCCCTTGTGTAGAGACTTACGCAATTATTGTTTTCTCATAAATTAATAAGTTTCCCATAGCAACCTGTCCTTTCACCTTTAAGTCATTGTGAAATGAGACCAAACATCCAAGTCACTTTGAAAAATTCAAATGAATACTGAAGTAGGCATTCAATATGACCAGTGAGCCTTATATAAACGGATATCACAGGTAACTCACCTGTTACTAATATGGTGACCTCAAGAAAAAGAAAGGACATTTGAGAAAAAATTTGACTTATGAATGCAGTATGAATATCAATGATAACACACAAAAAGATGCTCATTTTTAAAACTTAGTTTCCATTTTTTACGTATTACTGTACCTAGCTTTTGTAAAATCATAGAAAAAACACGTACTAGCTTCAGATGATAATAAAGTAATTCAATTGTGATTTACACAATTGTGCTTTAGAAGAGTGTTAAGTGAAACATTCCATTTCCTAGTAGCCATTTTTCTTCACCAAATGTTGTTTAGGTTAAGAGTCTATAATTTAAGCCAAGCCTGATCCTTACCTACTATTTTTCAAGGGTCTTGACTGCACTTATAAAACCTTGCTGTATTCAGAACGCTAGGTCAGAGTGTAGGTGGCAAGATTGCTGTAAAACACAGAACCATTATTACACTTTTAGTTTTGTGCTTCCCTTTAAATATATGATTTCATTACTATATAATTTATTTGAATAATGTTTTAAGTGGAAAAGACTCAGTAATAACATTATAGGTTTACCCGGGAGCTTGCTCTGTAACAAAGTGGCACATATTTGTTCTGCATTGCTCTGCACTATGATGGATGATGGCAATTACTGGAAAGAACAATATTAGTTTTACAGTTATTGTTATTAACTTAAAGTGCTAAGAATAAAATCTCATATTTCACAAGGTACTCCAATCACCACCAAAATATGTGACAGAGGAACATTTTATAATCCCTGTTTTCACACTGGCTGCACAACTAGATACTGGCAGAGTCAAATCATTTATATCTCCTATTACCAGCTTGCAAAAGCCATTGAAAATATGGAGCAAGTGATGGATATTTTTGTGGCAGATGTTGTTTGATTCTCTTCCACTGTATTAAATTTGCCATACATTGGCTCTGTTACAGTTTATTAAAGTTTCATAAAGAGATTAACAGTAGAATAACAAGGCATACAACTTGCTTACCCTTGCTCTCCACTGACAAAAATCATTTATTTATTCATACATCATGAAAATCATAAATAAGGAATGTGCATGTAGTCAGTAAATATTTAAGGAGATGGCATGAGTATTTTACAAAATTTAAGAATTTTAGACAAACTATTAGAGACTCTTCCCTCTTCTACAAGTAAAATAAACATCTACTATGGTCTTCATTTCTGTGTATCGCAAAATGTTAATTCCCCAGGGGTTTGGATTAAGA
Organism: Grammomys surdaster; assembly: GCF_004785775.1. Lineage (NCBI taxonomy): Eukaryota > Metazoa > Chordata > Mammalia > Rodentia > Muridae > Grammomys > Grammomys surdaster. The sequence continues at coordinate 5,668,893 of NW_021620995.1, forward strand.
GATGGAGTTTTAGTGAGGAACAAGTAATGAAGACAGTGTTCTCAGTATTGTTTTAAAAGTTCCAGGTAGTCCCTCATAACTTTAACCATAAAAATTACATGCAGAGCAATGGGCCATGGTAGAAAAACCTTCATCCAGACATCTATCCTGTGATTCCTTAATCTTGGACTTTCAAACATGCAAAAAGGTGATACACTCATTCATTGTTTCATGAAGTCTACGTGTAATATGTCTGATTACAATAGTGAGACAGGACTAGAGTAATATTTGAATAAAATGGTTTTACATATTTAAATATAATTTATTCTTTTTGAATAAAGCAAGTTACACTACATTTTATAGCTAAGAAGACTTGTAGAGAATTTAAGAACAATGATATTAGACATAAACTATCCAGTATTAGGTAGCTTGGGAACATACTTAAGTCATTTTCCTGTCCTATAGTTACTTTACTGAGCTTTGAGAATTCAACAAATTTATTGACTAATTCATGTGAAAAATATGAGACATGTTTTCAGAGTTTTGCTGAGTGAGAAACTGTGCACCTGTTTTCTCAGTGTTTAGGAGGCTGAGTCAGCAGGGTCCTGATTTCCAACTGTATAAGTAGGTGAGTTGTCACACACTTGTTTATTAAGATGAATATCATAAGTTTAGTACCTACATTGAAAAACAGCAAAATGACAAACACTTTTGTTTCATTTCTGAGGCAAATTATATTAACAAAACTTTTTTTCATACATATGTGTATACATCAACTCTTTTTAAATTATTTTTATTTTATGATTATTATACTTTAATCTGATTTTTAACAGTCCAGTCATTATCCCCATCCTTGTCTGCCCTCCAACTGTTGCTGATTCCATTCCTCTTCCTTGTCTCAAAGAGGATACTTTCATTTCCTCACCAGAACCCCACAAGAACTCCCTACTCCCTGGGGTGTGAAGTCTCTCATGGATTAGGTGCATCTTCTTTCACTGAGGCCATTCCAAGCAGTCTTCTGCTGTATATGTGTCAGGGGCTTCATATCAGTTAGGGTATGCTGCATGGTTGGTGGCTCAGTGTCCCCAGTTTCTGTCAATTGGTTGGGTGTATGTCTCTATACCTGACATTTTCAGCTGCTTGTTAGGACCCTGGGTGGGCAACCACAGTAGTCTCCTGTCTGTAAGCACACCACAGCATCAGTAATAGTGTCAGGCGTTAGAGCCTCCCATTGAGATGGGTCCCAATTTGGGCCTATCACTGGACCTCCTTTCTTTCATTCTCTTCTCCATTTTTGTCCCTGTACTTCTTTTAAACAGGAACAAATGGGGTCAGAGTTTTTGACTAGGGATGGCAACCCTATCCCTCCATTTGAACCCTTGTCTTTGTACTGAAGATGGACTCTACAAGTTTTCTCTCCCCACTGCTGGACATTCCATCTAGGGTCCCTCCCTGTGAGTCCTGAGAATCTCTCACATCCCATGTCTCTGGTCCATTTTAGAGGGTCTGCCCTACCTCCTACCTTCTAAGGTTGCATGTTTCCATTCTTTATGCTTGCCCTCAGGCTCTGCAGGATTGTCTCTTTAAACATTCCTTAGCTTCTGGGAAGAATTTCCTTTATGCCTGCTGACTCTATCCCAGAATTCCTCTCTCTGTCCTGGAACTTGTACTTCCCTATTTTCTGCCTAACCTAATAGGTCAACAACATTTTTTTGACAACTGATGTTTTTATCCATTCCATAAGAATTTTTTTTCTCTAGAGGATATGAATTATCTCTAGATAAAAAAGTAAAATATAACTATGTGCTATATTTGCAGTGCTGTCTGTAAGCGCTTATGTCATAGTTTTGACTTTAGACATGTATCTAGCTAAGCACCTTGTTCTATTGCTGGCACGTAATATTACAGCAAATAAAAAGGAAAGAATTACTGTAAACAACGTCCTCTTTGTCTTTTAAAAACAAAGTTAACAGAGTAAAAACATATCTGATTATTTTCCATTTTCATAAGCTTTAAATATTGGTTGCATATTCAGAAAGGAAGGAACAGTAGAGAGTTAGAATTTCAAGTCTGAATGCTTTTGGAACATCCTTCACTCAGCATATCACAGCTCTCTCATTTCTGTTTTTCAAGGAAAAATATAAAATCATTATGCACCATAATGAAAATCGCTAATATTTCATTCATTTGTAAAACAGGATATTCTGTGTTTTCATTTGATTCACTGCTTTTTAATCCACCAGACTCTAGAGTAGAATTATGAACAATGACCATTATAATAAATTATTAATGAATGAGTACTTTAAATGTATCTAATTAATTGATTGATATTTTGGCATATGTGATTAGGAAACTACTTAAAATGTATGGATATATTAAGACTATATTGATTCATTAATATCTCTATTATACTCCAAATATCTGTGTGGTGTATATAGTGTCAAAGAACATCAGTGGTATTATTGAGCATTTACTTGTAAAAATGTAAATGTGACTGTTGATGTAATCTGGGAGTAGCTTGGAGTGGGGTATAAGTATGATAAAAGTATACACTGTGAAAAAATTAAATGAAGTAAAAGGAACAAACTGTATCTTAGTATGCATACATACATGTAGGACCGTGAAAGGGGTCTTGATTTTTGGTAGAAGCACTGGCTGGAAGTAGCCCAGAAATCTTGCAAGGGACAGTTATTTATGCCACATTCCCAGAATCCAGGCTCCTAACAAGTGGCATGGAACTCCATTGACCTGCACTGTTCAGCAATGCAGCCCCTCCCAACGAGCACAGGTAGAGGGTGTGATTTCAGGTCTCAGGCCCTAGAGAGATTTACATACTAATGAGATAACTGAAGGCCAGAAGGTGGAGCCAATTAGACATTCTTCCCCAGACTCTTCTCCCTTCTCTCTCCCTATTTACCTCAGGTCTGCCCTGAGTTTGACTGGGTGCATCCAGATCCATCTACCATCTACCATGAAAATAAACCCTTTTGGAACCATGGACTTTCTATTGTCTTTGGGGCCCATCAGGGGAAAACATGGAGAAGGCCTTTAATGAGCTGCTGTAGCTGCAGCTGTGGCACCTAACTTCTCACCTGGAGGACCTCTATGCTTTCCAGCCACCAGGACTACCTCTTTAAGCAAGCTAGCCAGGCTACGGAGTCTGCTAAGCTAGTACAGTAACTGAGTCCATAGGGGCGCTGCTGGGGCCTCTTTCTTCTCCCCCCCCCCCACCCCCCCCCCCCGTCTCTCTCAGCTGTGGGCTGTGGGATCTTGTGCCCACACATCCCCAGTCTCAGTCATTGGTCCCTGGCCACTTCCTGGCCTGGGCATCCCCGATCCAAGACCTCTGTGTCCCCGCAGACTTCAGATTGAGCGAGAACTCCCCCATGTGGGTGGAGGAGTAAACTCAGTCAAGATTCCCAAGTTCCAGTCTCTTTGGAGCAGTGGGAATCACAGCAGCCCAACAAGATTCAAGAACCCACACCCTTGCCCACATGTGAGCTAATCATTCCTTGTGTGCGCACACGAGTGCGCACACACACATACCTGGAGGCCAGTATTTGTCAAATAGGACTATATAAATCTCAAAAGCTATATCGCTTCTGGGCATATACACCAAAAAGAGGCCACCATACCAGAGGCATATGTGCTCTACTATGTTCATAGCAACATTATTTGTAATAAGGAATTTGTAATTCCAGCCAGAAGCTGGAAACAACCCTGATGTCCCACAACAGAAGAATGGATACAGAAAATGTGGTTCATTTAAACAATGAAATACTATTCGGCTATGAGGACATCATGAATTTTTCCAACAAATGGAAGGAACTAGAAAACATCATCTTGAGTGAGGTAACCCAGATCCAAAAGGACCTATATGGTATATGCTCACTAATAAATAGATATTAGCCAAAAATACAGAATAACTAGGATACAATCCACAGAACTTAAGTACTGTAACAAGCAGAAAGGCCAAGTGTGGATGTTTCATTTTCACTTAGAAGGTGGAAGAAAATAATCACGGGAGGCAGAAGCATGGAGGGATTTGAGTGGGAGAGGGGAGGGTGAGGAGAAAGAGGAACAGGATCAGGTACAGTGGGTGGGGGGGAGGAGGGAAGCCCAGAGCTAACAGAATGAATCAGCCTCAGAAACATCAGCCTCAGAAAGTGGGAGGTAGGAAGGCACTCTAGAAAGTACCAGAGATCTGGGAGGTAAGAGACTCTCAAGGCTCAATGGGAATGACCTTAGATCAAGTGCCCAAATGAGGAGAGGGAACTATAAGTGTCCATCTCCAGTAGATAGAGCCTCAAGACCCTAAAAAACTACAGTCAAAATTTCTGACCCAGAAATGTTTCTGTCTAAAAGAACTACAGAGACAAGAATGGAGAAGGGACAAGCCCAACTGGGGATCCATGTCATGAGGAGACAAGGCCTGACACCATTACTAATGCTACAGTATGTTTACAGACAGGAGGCTAGTATAGCTGTCCTCTGAGAGATCCAACCAGCAGCTGACTAAGACAGATGCTGATACTTAAATCTAACCATTGGACTGAAGTCTGGGACTCCTATCGTTGAAATAGGGGAAGGATGGATGAATCAAATTAGGATAGTGATCCCATAGGAAGACCAGCCAGTCTCAACTAACCTGGACCCATAAGAGCTCCCAGATACCGAGCCACCAACCAGGCAGCATACATGAGCTGCTCTGAGGCCCTTGACACTTATATAGTAGAGGACTGCCTGGTCTGGCCTCAGTGGGATAGGTGTTGAATCCTTGAGAAACTTGAGGACCCAGGGAAGGGGTGCCCTAGTGGTGGGGTATCATCCCCTCTGGACAAGGAGAAAAAAGAATGGGTTGAGAAACTGTTGAAGGGGGATAGGTAAAGGAGGCAATGTCTGGATTGTAAATAAAAAATATCTTATTAAACAAAAGAAAGAAAGAAAGAAAGAAAGAAAGAAAGAAAGAAAGAAAGAAAGAAAGAAAGAAGGAAGGAAGGAAGGAAAGAAGACAAACAGTCAAATGAGTGAATAATAAGCCCACATAGAAGAAAATTTTTGTCAGGTACATGTCTGAGAGATGATTAATGTCTAGAGTATATGACAACCTCAAACTGTTTGTCAAAACAAACATATTATTTTATCTTAGAATGGAAAAGATTAAGGAAACAAGTAACAGCAAATAGTTGATGGGAAGAGGAAAAGTAGAACATTCATTTACAGTTTTTGGAAGTACAATCTAGTCCAACCACTTAGGGATCAGTGTGGAGAACACTCAAAATACTCAAGAATTCTACTGTCTGACCCAGCTTTACACACACCTTGACATTGTTCCAATGGAGTAGGCATGCTACTCCATAGATACTTGTCCAGTTATGTTCATTGTTTCTCTATTGACAAAGCTAAAAACGAAATCAATCTAAATGTATGTTAAAATGGATAGATGATGAAAACATGGTAAATATAAAGAATACTATTAATACAGATATAAAAATGAAATGAAGAAATTTACAGTTAAAATAATGGTACTAAAAATGATCATATTTCATGAGGAAACGAAGAACCAGAAAGATGCATTGCTTCAGTCTGTCTCTCATTGAGACTAAAAGCTCTAAATCTTCAGATGTAAGTATATTATCTATAATATATTTATTGATTGTTAATCATTTGAAAGGCTTCTTAAAAATTAGTTGAGCTCATAGTGTAAGACTACTCCTTGATCTCCATAGAACCTGGGTTTATTTCCTGGTACCTACGCAGCCACTCACAACTATTTTTAACTCTAGTTCAGCGGTTTATTACCCTTTCCTGGCCACCACAGGCATAAGGCAGTCATGTGGTGCACATACATATTTGTAGTAAATCACACATAATATAAAACTAAATCAATTGTTCTCTTTTTTAAACCATGGGTGTATGTGCTAGTGGGTTTGTGTGTATGTATTTATAAAGCTACATATATAAAGAGAGTATGAAGGTGACTTGAACAAAAGAGATATAATGAGAAGAAGAAGATAAGAAAGAATATTGAGGAGAGCTCTACTCAAAGAATATCATATATGTGATTACATTCTAAAATAAATAAAATTTCTGAATATATAAATTACATTATATAATAATATGGTAAAAGGTGCCTTTTTACCTACAAAAAGCATTTTTATTTCTTATGTTATTATGACAGTTAATTAGTCCTGTAGTCCTTAAGTTTTTTCCAACAAATTAATAGCAATTTCCTATATCATGTATTATCAACATGAAAAAAAAAACTACAGTGAAAAGTCTAAACTCCCTCAAATGGTATGTATCCATGACTATTTGCAAGCACATCCTTAACACAGTAGACCCAAGGAGCTGTTAAACCTTCACATTGTGTTGTTTTATTCTTTGGAGCTACATTTTATTGTTTTATTCTTTGGTTTGTTTAGTCAATTTATACGGTATTTAAATTGTTAGTGAATCACTTTTTCCTGATGCATTTGTTCACTTGCTATCATCTTCAGGTATGGTTAAAAAAAGGAAAAACCTAGCCCTTGAAAGACTTGAGACTCCACAGAGTGGGGCGGCATCCTGTTGGTGATGGGAGGAGGGAGGGATGGGATGAGGGACTGTGGGAGGGGTACCAGGAGGACACCAGTGCCTGAAATATAAGAAAATAAAAGTGATAAAAAACTGAAAGCATGAAATAACTGAAATTTTGACATAAAATATGCACTCAAGCCAAGGTCATTGAATTTATTTTGAACTGAAATGCCTAATGGGAAAATATTAATGTTTAATTACTATTTAGAATCAATAAATTACTACTTTTGAAATGTGCAAATGAAGGATATCAAGTCTGCCTATGTGACACTAAAGCTATTGTTTTGCATGTATATAGTGACCTAATATTAAAAATACAAAAATATTTTACCTATATTTACGCATATGTAAATGTATAATATAATAACTACCTAAGCATTATTTATTTAATAAATTATTTATTTTAATTTTTAATAATATTGAGAATCTGTGTATTTTACATGTGTACACAAGTGTCCTGAGTGTGAACATATGGTTGTGTACATAGATGTGGGTAGGTTTGCTTGATGCATATCCACCTTGATGGGTTTGTTTACAGAAGCTATTCATTTTAGTATTTGAAACAGAGCTTTACAATGTGAGGGAGAGATAGATACATAGATAGACAGGAAGGTGAGAGTCGTCTTCCTAAGATAGCCAGTTCTTTTATCCAGAAGGCATGGCTCTAAGAAATGGAAGAGGACAAACGGGCAGAACCTAAAGAGGACCAGTAGAGGAAAGCAGAAGATTCAGGGACCCTAAAACACATATAAAAGAGTCAAGTTATGGGATCTGAGCAAAAGTAATACTCCCACACCAATGTGATGAAGCTTTTCTAAGTGGCTCGTTCTTCTTACTTTCCTGGACTTTCAACCCCTTGCCCCTCCCAGTAATCAAGTATGGTGATATGTATGTAACCACCAGCACTCAATTTACATTGGCCTAGGGCTAATTAGATAACATTGGTTTATCATTCTATCTCATTTTCCAGTGATGAGATTATTAGAATATGGCACCATGATGAGACTTTCAGGTGAGTTACAAGCATCAAACTTGAGTTCTCATATTTGTTTAGCAAGCACTTTACCAATTTGTTTATTTCTTCTATCCCAAACATGTTTTAAACAAGTAAAATGATATCAATGCAAGATTTAGTTAATTTTTAATAAAATTTGCTTTATTATTTGAATCATTTAGCGATTGTGATTCACATGCTTTATTTAGATAATTTCTACTCAAAGAATAAGCACTGATTTTATGCTTTTAAACTTGTTTATTACAAATTATTTTTAGTATTCTAAAAATATTTAAATAGATTGAAGTTATTTTCACTAGAGATAATTACAAAGGATAGTTCAGTGATGAGCTCATGTTGACAGCCACGTTGAACACAATATTTGAACATGTTTTTCATATTGACTAAAACTCCATATGAGGATATTAGTTTAATATTTAACACTATTTAGTTATAAGCAGAAAACTCCTTTGATACAGAATGTTTCATTTTTCCATCTAAAATGTAAATGGTGCTTGCAGTGCTATCCACCCATTTCTTGATTAGGGAGGTTTCAGTTGTTGTCTGGTCAGTAGATGGCAGGCTTGCATTACGCATGATCTACATTGATGCAGCATGCTTACTTGTTTTGATTCAGAATTATTTGTTGAGTGATGTTAGAAGCTCAATGTCATTTCTATCATTTTTCCAATGCTTTGTTGTTTTGTATTTTAAAATACGATGCCCAGAGAAACATAGCATTGACAAATACAGACATACACAGTGCAGTTTTACTTTAACTCAAATGGTGGAAAATATGAACCGTAGAATAGAAGTGTTTTCATGTAACATGAAATATACAAGAAACAATTAATATGTGAAGCATTTTGAATGGGCTTTATGCTATCTACAGTATGTCGATATTTCCTCTTTTTACCATGACAGTCAATTCAAACTTTGGTAGTGTTAGAAAGATGCATAAGAAACCGTTTTATGTGACACAACAGGAAACAGTATTTCTTATACAATATTACAAAACTGAACAGACATTTAGTTTCATTATATATGGAAGATACCAGAGCATGTCCAGTGCCACTAAATGTCTGCAGATTCCAGCATAATTAAAATAATCATCTAAATATTTTCTCTTTCTTACTATCTAACATCCTATCAAGAAATATTCAGTTACACAGTCATACATTAGACAACCCTGCATTGAGTGATATTTGGGAAGATATAGCTTCCTCTCTCATTTTCATCAGCCATGTCATACATGAACTGCCTAAGCACAGATTTTGAGAAAAAGACTAGACTTGCATTATAAATTGAGCTAAATTTATTGACAGAGTAAGTAGCAAAAAAAATGTTTTGATAACTGTGTAGACTTTTTTTGATGACGTCTTATTTTGTTTGCATCAATGATTGTTTTGTCTGCCCTCATATAAATCTGAATGAGTAGCTGGGATGGTCTACATGTGTTCTCAGGACATAGGTGCTCACAATATGCCTATGATGCTTCACTGCCTTGCTGTGCATTTACACTAAATTATTATTATTTGTTATTGTTATTACTATGTTTATAACTGCCATTTCTTGCTTTATTTAATGACTATTCTTGCAAAAATTAAGAAAAGTTGTGATCTTTCTTTTCACTAAAAATTTCTCATGGATTGTTTTCTGGGTGTTTGAAAATTTAGATTTATTCCTGCCTGTTTACCATGTCAGCAAATACCAGATTCTTTCATTCTATATTACTCCTAAGTAAGTAGGTTCTCATTGTCAATTCCTACTTCCTCCTAATACTTGCCGGTTTAAGCACCCCACTGACTATGAATTTTGGATTCACTAGGAACTTCACAGAAATCAAGAAACTTTAGACTGTTGCAATAGACCTACTGATCCAGGCTCACCTGCACTTGAGATAGTCATAAATACTTTATATATTAAACTTTAAGGAGCATCGCCATGCTGAAACAGTTTGTGAAATGAAACGTAGAAACAAGACAAACCTTCATCTATTTGGGTATATTAAAGTGTGTTTATTTTCAAGGTCAAAGAAAGAAACGCACAGGAATTTCATTCTTCTGGTTCCAGCCACATTTTGTTTCTTCCAAAATGACTGTGTCATATGTATATAGGCGTATATATGTATATATGTATATATATGTATATTTGCTATGAGCCAAGGATAAACAGTCATTTTCTATATCAAATGCATACATATATGTGTATATATGTATTTATTTGCATAAGTATATGTATATATACATATAAAGTTACATGACACTCAAGATGAGTCTAAATACAAAAAATTAAGAGAAAATCTCTTAAAATAATACAGAAGAAAAACTTCATTTATGTTCTCTGTTTACATACACTCAGAAACACACACACAATATTTTTCTGTTAATGCTGTTATTCTCCATTTTATATTGCTCGTAATGAATAATCTTAGATGATACTTGAGGAACTGCATTATTAATGTTCTAAAATGATTTGATAGAGAACATGTTAGAAAGCACAAGCACGTAAATCTAGTCACACAATTTAATAGTATCATTTACTGAAATATAATATATGCAGCTCTACATTTTAAAAATGTAGTTAAATATAAAATCAAAATGATGCAGTCAGTAGAAAAATGACTTACTGAAACCTATTATCCTAACTGTAATGTAGTAATTAGACTAGGTCATCTTTTGTACATGGCCAGAAACCAGGCTTACCACAACTACGTAACTGGTAATTTATTTCCATATTTATTCACTGTTACTAGAGCTTTGGTGTCATACATGCTCTGTCACTTTACAACTCCCTTTAATTAGTTTGTAACATCTCAGACAAAAGAAAATATGATTGGAATAAATCTTTAGTATCCTTTATGTTTTTCTTTATAATTTGAATATTGCTCCGTCTTTGAAGACTTTTAATGTGTTGAAGTACATGTGTTATTATCAAACAAATTTAGGGCAACAACATGTGCTTACCATGTAGTAGTGAAAAGTTTTATAATTTTTGCATTGTTTAGTCTGGACACAGGGACTTATTACTGGTAAGTGACATGACATTCTCAAGTTCTCATAAAAATTTAGATGGAGATAGCTTGAAACAATGGGTCATTTTTTTAGTTCCTTTGTTTCTTTCAACATTGAAATCCACTATGCTATTTCTAGCCCCCAATTCTTCAACTGGGATAATCAAAATGAGTTTAATGAAACCCTGTCAAGCAAATATCACATTATGAATAATAACATGTATCTCGAAGGTTATATCTAATGGAAAGAAGGATTTGGAAAGTTAAGCGAATTAGAGGTCATAGCTCAATGTAAAATTGCCATGGAAACAGCTTTCATGACCAATTTGTGGGGAGATGTCAAAAGGCAGTAACCTGTGACTTCTTTTTCCAAAGCCCTGTCTATGAAGGTTACAGGTTCTATATCTGCTTTCATGATGACATTTGTCTATGTTTTTGTAGGTTTCTATTCTGACAAGCACAAAACCCTGCACCAAGTTGAACCTGTCCTTTGTGATGAGGCTGTTGAACAGAACAGCAGCATAGCAGTCTGCCTTTCCTCGCTCCACATTCAGCTAAATGCCAACCCGGGTCCCTTTGAGATGGTGAACTCGGGGAGGGAGTCAGCCCTCAGTATCCAAACTTCTTCAGAGAACCAGTGCAGTAATTCTGTGATTAAGGTCATGCTCTCCATCTATTGCTTCATTTTTTTTCCCACAAGCTAAAATATAATCTCCAACTTAATTTAAGCATATTAATTAGTAAATATGAAAGTAATAACATCCAAGGTATTTTGTAATCACAAAAATCATGAGATTAAATTATAAAACATATAAAATATATTTTCCTGGTAGTATAGAGAATAATTTTACAACACGTAAGTATAGTGTGGTTTTTACATTCATTTATAGGGAACATATTGTTTCGAATTGTAAATTGCAGAATATTCATGTTATTTTCAACAAATGGTGACACACATATATCTTAAGTCATCCCATATAAAATAGTAAATCTAGAATACTATTTTTACTACTGCTCCTTTAAAAAAATTTACAATGCATTTTCATATACCATATTAAATATATGAAGCAGAAATTATTATAATGTTTCAAAAGCTCTAACGGTCTATGTAAAATTTAATGTTTCAAAAATGGAATCATATTATATCTGTCACTTATTTTATATTTTAAGATGCAATATGCAAATTTAATTCTTAGTTTCTGTAAATTATACATTAAATCTTTAAAAATTTATTCTCTAATAGTATTGTATATTTTAAAAATATAATATCGATTTCTTTGAAGAAATAGTCTATTAAAATAGTAAATGAAGATTTTGTGATGTTATATACATGAAAAATATTAATATCTCTTGAAATATCTATTGATTTTAGCGAGAAAAGCAGAAGTGTTGAAAACTCATTATCTCCATTATTAATTTAACTTATTTTAAATTTTTAAATAATTTAACTTGTAAAAATTGCCATCAATGAAAATTCAGTTTCATTTAGTGTTTTAAAAGAAGAACATGTAGTAAAAGGAAAGCTGCCTTTCCTCATCATTATGAATCTTCATGTTGATACTGTAACACTTTCTTTATAATTAAATTAGAATGTAGGAGCCCTGCAGATCTGAATAATTTTCAATGATAAATTATGCATAAAAAGTGTGGAATAAGTTTACAATATATCAACCTATACAACATAAATAGAAATGAATTTAGATCTCATTAGACAGTTATATACCAGATATAATGTAAAAATACCTGTCATCACAAGGCAGGAAAACTTTCCATTGTCTACTATGATTATATAAAATTTAATTCAACACTAAAAAAAAATTCCATCCTTAAACATGGGTTATAGAACTACATTACAAGAAAGACTGGAAGTTTTCAACTATGTTACTTTTTAAAGCATAGAGAAAATATTTACAATATATTCTGACATTAAGTAAAAGAAATGTTGATATATTTTCTGATTAAAGAGTTAGATTGACTGTCAAATCTTTATCTTTACAAATGCAAAACTAAAAAATGTATACTTAAAAATTCAAGATAAATGTAGGACAAGTAACTATTTAAATATCAAGTCAATCATATCAATTAATATAAGAAAGACCACTTATTATTAAAATAATGAATTTTATAAGAGGAACATGCCTTCAGTAAACATTGAATACTAATTCTACCCCCAATCATTTGTTATCTGAAAATCTTCTGTAACCTCTGTCCTGAGAAATGACTAATTCCAAAGAACTAACATTGTTTTTTTTTTTTTAGGCTAGACTCTCAAATTCTGAGTTTTTGCTTCAGAAATTATTACTGTGACTGTTTCTTTCCCAACCCAGCATCTTGTTAGATATTGGGAGATTAGCTACATAGAAAAGCCAAGTTTAGAGTACATGCAAAATATACATTAATGAAATACATATAGACATCTCTGAGAAACATTCATAGCAACATGTCAGAGGGCCATTATATGACTAGCTCAACTTGTTCAGCATACTAGTTTACAATCTACACATCAAATTTTTACAAAAAATAAATATCACTTAGCAGTCCAGCCAAAACCCACAAAATCAGTACTTAAAGCAGTAATTACCAAGTTTTGGTTACTTAATTACAAACTGACAGCTTCTCTAGCTATTGCTCCTTTACCCAACTTCAGGCACACCAAGGGAAAGCAAACTGTGTACTCCCTAGGATTCATGTATGATGTCTCACTTCTAGTCAGAATGAAGAGGGCCTTAGGATAGCAATTTCTGCTACAGTGCTCCTGTACCCTATAACTTTGGGAAGATAATTCTTTCAGCTAAGGTTTATACCTTTAAATATCTGCCAGATTCATTTAATACATCGTAGCTGACTCAACTATTGAACAAATCCTGAAGCTTTTGCATTACTCTTATTCTTGAATGTTATTTATTTCTAGAATAAGGAGACTTAGATCCTCCCAGTGTACTTAAACAATCTGTTTTCTCAAACACATAAGCTATTAATGCTTTGCCTTTTTGTGAACACCCAAAATGAAGGCACAGCAATGATCTATTACTAATTTTTCAAAGTATAGCATCCTGGGTTTTATTTTTGTTGTGTATTCATTTCTTTATTATAATTATTTATGAAATTATATATTTCATATATATGGTCAAATACATATATTTATATATATTTCATAAGTATCATTTCTCTCTTTCCTTTCCTCCTTCTATATCCTACACTGCCCACTCCCCCACTCTTCCTTCAAATTCATGGCCTCTTTGTCCACTCATTGTTGTTACATGCATATACATATTTACATAAACATAAATGTTCCTAAATATAATCTGTTAGTCTATATAGTACACCTATAAATATATGCATTTGTATTATACACACACATATATGTGTGTATTTGTACATATACATACATACACAAACACACACACATAGATATTTTTAGGATTGATCATTTTGTTATGGGAAATCAATAGAGTGCAGTTATTTCTTTTTAACTGAAGTGTAATTATTTCTTTTTAATTGAATCATTACCTTATGGAAGACTGTATATGTTCAAAATAATTCATGAGAATTTGCAAGACTAGAGTGTCTCCTCTTGGAGTTTAAATAAACAGTAAACAATTATTGAGGTAAATGAGATACCTTTGTGGTTAAACGCATTGTAACTTCTCCAGATAAATTCTTGTAATACAGCTATATTGAGGAATAACCATACATATATGGCCCTTTTAATAATTACAGGATTCACGGAAACTTCTAATATTTCTCATTTAACAAAATATACTTGGCTAAAAATCTATATTTTCATATTATTTGTCTCTTTTCAGTGACGTACTTGTATTGAATAGATTTCTCTTTAGCTCTTTCCAGGATAAGTCAAATGCCAGTTTTCTATATCCATGTATACTACATTTATTCTTAACAATAAATGTGAATTTACGTTGTTAATTCAAAATAATTATTCTTTTGAGCCAGATAAGTGGTTCACCATTTAAAAGTGCTTATTGATCTTGCAGAGGACTCAACTGTACCTGTAACAAAAGCTCTGGATTCCTCATTGAGAGGTGTAAGCACTCATGTGCATATGCCCAGTTACAGACACAGATCCATAAAAACATAATTTTAAAAATTCATTTTGAGGAAGTACTATTCTTTCACAGTTTCACATGAAATTAATGATTGCAATACAAAAAAAAAGGAGGCAGAGATGAACCAAAGTACTAAGGAAGTGACTGGGGAGATAGTAAGCAGTTAAGAACTAGAGGATCCCTGTCCAACTCTCAGCACCCTCATGGTAGTTAATGTTAAATATCAATAATTATAGATAACCTGCTACCCTATTCTGGCCTTGAACAGCCATGGACTTGTGTTGTACATCACACATGCAGGCACAATTCAAAACCCACAGAATAAATAAATACTAGTAGATGTCTAAATATATATATATGAAGAGAATAGTGAAGAATATAGGCAGGTTTTAGAAGTGAATGGTAATAAAATTTAGACTTTGTTAACAGTGAATAATTCAATGGTAGTAAATATAGTATGGAGACCTACTATGTGGAAATATTGCTATGCTACTAGCAAAATCCTCTGTTAATTTTTAAAAAGGAGCAGTTCACATATTTTGGTTTCACTTTGTGTGATTAACTTGGAATGTTTCTTTTTCTTTCTTTTTTTAATTAGATGTTTTATTTACATTTCATATGTTATCCAGTTACCCCTCCCATCAACCCTCCTCCTGCTTCTCTGCAGATGTGCTCCTACATAACCCCCACTCCCACCTACCCACCCTCAAATTTCCACCCACTGGGGTATCCAGTCTTCAGGGGACCAAGGATCTTTTCTCCCACCTATGCCCAGCAGGGCCATGCTCCCTTACATATACAGCTGGAACCATGGATCCCTCCCTAAGTGCTCCCAGGCTGGTGGTTTAGATCCTGGGAGCTGTGGTTGGTTGGTATTGTTGCTCTCCTCATGGGGCCACAAACGCTTTCAGCTCCTACAGTCTTCACTCTAACTCCTCCATTGGGAACCCCATGATCAGTTCAATGGTTAGTTATAAGCATCTGCGTCTGAATATGTCAGACTCTTGCAGACCTCTAAGGAGACATCTATATCAGGCTCTTGTCAGCATGCACTTCCTGACTTCCACTTCAGCATCTAACTTTGGTGACTGCACATGGGATGGATACCCAGGTGGAATGGTCTCCAGAAGGCCCCTCCTTCAGTTTCTGTCCCTCACTTTGTCTCCATATTTGCTACCTTGAATACTTTGTTACTCCTTCTAAGAAGGACCGAAGCACCCCACTTGGTCTTCCTTCTTCATGAACTTCATGTGGTCTGTGAGTTGAATCTTGGATATTTCAAGGTTCTGGGCTAATGGATACAATGATCAGTGAGTGAATACCATGTTTGTTCTTTTGTGATTGGTTTACCTTACTCAGGATGATATTTTCTAGTTCCATCAATTTACCTAAGAATTTCTCGAATTCATTGTTTTTAATAGCTGAGTAATACTCCATTGTGTAAATGTACCACATTTTTTTTGTATCCATTCCTCAGTTGAAGGACATCTGGGTTCTTTCCAGCTTCTGGCTATTATAAATAAGGCTGCTATGAACATAGTGGAGCATATGTCCTTGTAATATGTTAGAGCATCTTCTGGGTATATGCCTAGGAGTGGTATAGCTGGATCCTCAAGTAATGCTATGTCCAATTTTCTGAGGAACTGCCAGACTGATTTCCAAAGTGGTTTCACCGTCTTGCAGTCCCACCAACAGTGGAGGAGTGTTCCTCTTTCTCGTCACTCTTGCCAGCATCTATTATCACATGAATTTTAAATTTTAGCCGTTCTGACTGGTGTGAGATGGAATCTCCAGGTTGTTTTGATTTGCATTTCCCTGATGACTAAGTGTGCTGAACATTTCTTTAGGTGCTTCTTGGTCATTCAAGTTTCCTCAGTTGAGAATTCTTTGTTAAGCTCTTTACTGCATTTTTTAATTGGGTTATATGTTTGTCTGGAGTCTAATTTCTTGAATTCTTTGTATATATTGGATGTTAGCACTCTATCAGATGTAGTATTGGTAAAAATCTTTTCCCAATTTGTTGGGAATGTTTCTCTTAAGGAGATGTAAGTCTGTGTTACAAAATATCAGAATAGGTGGGTTGAACATATCATGCCTTTTCTACCAGTGAATTTCATGTCCAAGGTGTAATGGAGAAAATGGAGGCCACCATTCTACACATTTGCACTGAATTATTCTAATTATCAGTGGAGCATGTTTTTAAGCAACCACTGTTTCAAGCACTGTGATGAGACCTATGATCTCAAAAACAGAAGACATGCAACACACACTTCAGTTTGAGGGAGAAAGTTTGAAAAAAGGATATATGAAAAAAGTGGGCATTTATAACTTCTCAGTTTAGGCTATTTTGACAATTCTGATATTAATTGAGTTCTTATATTGGCATCCCTTCATTTTTCTCATTTATATAAATTTAAAATGTGTGCTCATCTCTACATATAGACTTACTTCCCTAATGCCTTAATGGATCTCTACAAAGAGAACACTTTGAGGGAAAATTCACTGTTCCCATAGGTGGAATGAGATGACTCAAACACTCACAAATTTGTCAAGCACACCCGTCACATTTTCTTTTCTAAATTGCTATCATTCTTTGAACAATTGCTGTGAAGTTTGACTCTCGAGTACCTTGATATTCCCCTTGTTTGAAGCACTAACCTCCCAGCTAATAATCTTGACCTTCAGAGATTCGTTCTGTTTAGGTTTGATGAACTTCTTGTGAAGAAAAGTCACTGCTCTTTTCTTTCTGTGTCCACATAATAAATTTTCAGCTACTGGTGTTCAAGTCTGTAATGTCACCAAGGGTAGCTTTCTTCACAGCTGAATGATTATAATCAGCTGATAACTGACAGTGTGCATTATTTGTTTTGGAATGTTTTTCCTCTCAAGCAAAAATGTATCAATTTATGTAAGGTTTTTAAATGAATAACATGTGCTAGTTATTGATAACAAAGAAATCCTTAAGTAGTGTGCCTGATAAATAGAGCCTTGATTATGAGAAGCGCAATCTCCTAATTTTTTACAGCCTACTGAGAAAATGATTATTAGATGTGGTGAAAATCTCTACCTAGCGCTCAGTCAGAGCAATGAAAATCTATATTCCAGCAGTGAATACATTCCATTTGATATTTGCCTCCCTTCCCTCCCCTCCATTCTCCTTAATCAGAAAGAAAAACACTCTCATGAGCCATCAACGGTTTCAGTGCAAGTTTCTAAGGTGAATTTATTAAGTTATTTCTGATCTCAATGAAAAATAAAGGAGAAAAAAATGGTGTTTACTTTTAGTCATTGTAACATTCACATATTGTCTTGTGCTTCTTTATCTGTGTGGTAAAAAAATGAAAAAAATTTCTCAATATGGAAGCATAGATAATTGGCAAATGGCAAAAGGGAGGTTCAATTAGTTCAGATGATTAACAGAGACATGCTACATCTGGTTGTGGCTGAGTCTGTTTG
This sequence comes from Grammomys surdaster, assembly GCF_004785775.1. NCBI lineage: Eukaryota > Metazoa > Chordata > Mammalia > Rodentia > Muridae > Grammomys > Grammomys surdaster. The sequence goes on from NW_021620995.1 coordinate 5,686,981, forward strand.
TCCAGAAATATCTATCAAATAAATGATTAAAATCAAGACCCAACAGATGTGCATCTTTCCACACAGGGCCCTTTCTCTTTAATGCATCAAAATGCAGTGAGTTTCAGCTGAGATTTTTCTTCTCCTTAATTATACAACTCAAAGTTGAGATTTGGAAAATAACGTGGAAAAAGACATCTGTACATGTTTATTTACATTTTCCCCCTTGCATTTTGCCTTTGCTGCAGTAGAATGATGCAGAATGAGAAACAGTTTGTATTCTTTCCCTTTGCTTGCAGCCCTGAAGGAAAACCTGCTGGGATTGGCTGCAGATGGTTTCATTGCCAGAGAAGAATGTGCCTCCTCTTGGCTGCCTGCTCTGTATGCATGATCAAGCCCCAGTCAATGCTTCATGTGCCTCATTAACTGTGGGACAGGAAGAAGTATGATGTTCCCAAAATACATGCCCTTTTCTCCAGCTAAGGCCAATATTATGAAAATGAAACACTTAGAAATTGGAAGTATATATACTCTTAAAATATGTTTATAGTGAAACTCGCTGTCCTTTTATTGAACTAACAGTTAATAGCTGACAAAACATTATTGAAGAGGAACATTAGCACACACTGGCTTGTTTATTTCATAGTGAATTAAACTGGAAGGGGAAATAGCATTTATTAGACGTGAAAAAAATAAGCCAGGCATGTTTTAAAGAGAAAGATATAAACTATCTGAAAGAAAACTTTGTTCTATTATCGAATGGTGTCAATTGGTTCAAGATGACTCTACAGCAGAACAATCCTCAAGTAAATATGGTAACCTAAGTGTACAAATTTTAGGATTAGTCTAAAAACAAAGTTTGCAAAACTCTTGCCATATGCAGGCACTTAATTTATATAATCATATATGTGATAGTTATTATTCACCAAATTCACAGGCAAAACTATAAAACAAAATGCATAAAGTTCAAAATTTATGTGAAACCCATTCAGTATGGTGGGGTTTTCAAGAGCAATGCTTTCTCCTTCATGGTGAGGAATATATACAGCTTTCTGTGTTACTGTTACTGTTTTCTCTGGATGAAGAGTAAAGCAAACAAAGGAGTTTGTCACAAGACACAAAAACCAGGGAATGCTCTCTCATACCTAACATAAAATATTTAATATGAATTCTCAGAATGACAGTGAATATAATGCAAGAACTAAGTTGCTTTCATCACTGAGGATTAGACAGTTTGTTTTTAACTGAAGCAAAAATTTCATTTCTCTTTTAATTCATTAACACTTAGCTAAAATAAATTAGCATGACTAAAATGGAAACACAACCAAAGAAAGAATACAAAATGCACAGAATATTCTAAAGAACAATCACTATCCCATCACTATCCCATAATAAATACATAACTCATTTTCTAAATTTTGTCTGCTTTAGCTACTTAAAATCTGTTTATTAATTTTATCTATAGTCATACTATTTTAGATTTCCAACAGATTCTGGAGATGTAACACCCTGATTCCTTTCTGTTATATTATGATTTGTTCTGCCACCACCCACATCTCTGCCCTATCAACTGGTTCACACAGTATTGTTTCATAGCAGATTGGTGTTAATATTAATGGAGAATTTATTTCTCCCCACACTGTGAGAAAAAAGTGGTATAAAACATATACTCCAAAAAGCAAAAACAGCTCTCTATGCAAGAAGCTTCTTAAATATTTTCCGATCACTGGTTTGTATCACTTGTATCTAAGCATTTTATAATGTGACAATTTATTTAGGAGTATGTATACCTATATACAAACAAACATATATATGTATATATATATGCATATGTATTTGTATGTGTGTGTGTGTGTGTGTGTGTGTGTGTGTACATCTGAAAGTATATATTCCTAAATGTAACAACCTCAGTCTCTATAAGGAAATTGTATGTATCTTTTCAGGGCTGTCCATTTGATATTGGATAACCAATTTACGTGCTCTTCTCAGAGGAAGATTATTTTTTCTTTTCTCAGAATGTCTAGTTTCCTTAAAGTTCCATGTGTCCGTTGAAGCCTCATGTTCTTTTCCTATGCACTTTGAACTGTTTATTTTGTCATCCCTGCTTAGCTCATGTTTAGGCAGCCATGTTCATGAGACATTATGCACATAGCTTGTGATATGAGAAGACCATCTACCAGCTCACTTCCTTGTCTGATAACTCTTACTGTCTTTATGTCAGCTTTTCCTCAGTATTTGCTGAAATATAGGATAAGTTGTTTTGTATATGTATACTTTGAGGATGAATTCCAACACTGCATTTTGATTTCTTGGGGTTATCTATAATGGCCTTTTTCTTTTGCAAAGCCAAGTTTTCCTGACAAAGGGTGAGATTACTCCTCTCAGGTACTTTAGGTTTCTGCTAATAAAATGCTGCTGGTTATTTCTTTTGTAATAATCACTTTGTTAGTTTGATTTTTAGGTCCCAGAATGGAATGCAAGGAATGCTTTCTAGGTACATATGTCTTTCTGCTACAGAATTACAAATTATTTCACTGTATTTAAGGCATTGTATATTAGACCCTAATGCAGATTCCTACCTGATTTATTTATTCTTATAAAATATTACTGTATCACTGTTAGAATAACTATTTAATTATTATTATAGTTATAACTATTTATATTCTATTTCTGTAGGTCTTTTTCTTGTACGTATGCCTGTCCACCAGTTGTGCACCCTAGAGTTGAAGACAAAGCTTGTGATGAGGTGCGACTTGAACTCTAGTCCTCTAAAATGACATCTGCTTATAACCAGTCAACCATCCCTGCACACTTTACTTTTAAACATACCAAATACAATCAGGACATATGATTCGTTTTATGACATTCATATTACTACACATATTCCTTACTTTTTTCTTAATATATACACAGAAAAACTGAATTTACTCTGTCACAACCTCTGTTGCTGGTCTGGAGTCCAGTCTGACCTGTATTCTGTACAGTCCTCTCTGCTTCATAAGTTTCTTCATCACTTTGGCTTTCTTCAGTTTTCTTTTGAAATTTTGTTTTTTTATCTCTATAACTGTTTAATTCCTGTCTATTTGCCAACCATATCTTTCTTTACATTGGGTGTATCATAGGAGTTCTTAATCATGTACCTCAGATGGAATTCACTGTCTTATCCCTATTTACAAGGCTAAGTCACTCTCCTAAAACTAGTGTTGTTACACTTTATTAAGTCATTCAATACAACATTAACTATGAATTGTCTGATTATGTATTCAATGTGGCTATCCTCTACTAAAAACTGAGGCTGAGATTTGTGAAAGTGGGTCACCTTCCCTGAATTAGCAGCTAAATAACCAGAGCACAATAACCAGTCAACAGTAAGGGAGGAGAAGTCCAGGAATGGTGGGAGAAAGGCGGATTTTATGTCATAGTGTATTGCTATAGAGTGTCAAAATACCGTGCAGGTGGTCAATATACAGTTTTTGTTTCTACCTGTACATAAATTGCACAAGGTAAAAGATCATTAGCAATTCCTCAGGCATATATGTATGTATTTTACTCACATTTGTCACCACCCCCCCTTCTTTATCTCCTTCATCCTTGTCTTTCCATCTGACCCAAAGCTTCCATGCTTGTACCCAGTAAATTGTCATGTCAGAAAAACAAATAATAATTGAATCTTGGAGGGTTTATTTTATTTGCTTACAAAGAATGATCATTGAAAGCAGCATATATTTTTCCTGAAATGATGTTATTTCATTCATTTTTATATCACAAACTATTCTATACAGAATATAATGCTTAATAAATATAAAGCTTTTTATGTTTATATTTAAATACCCTATATGAGAAATTACTTGTGAAAACATTAAAATTCTTAGTACATTTTAAAAGCAAAGTATTTGTTCAACTGTCATTTGATTAATTAATAAAGTAATCAAATTCATCTCTTTTTCTTAATAATACACTTTTAAAATTTAATCATTAATTCAACTATTCACAATAGCTTCTGTTTCTTAGGTTGTAACTACATGAGTGTTATCACTTAACTATAAATTATCATTATCTTTAAAGAAATCTTGGGTATACACCTAAGATAAACATTTCAAAATCATATTTTAAAGAACTTACAGCACCTAAAGAAGTGTTCAGCATCCTTAGTCGTCAGGGAAATGCAAATCAAAACAACCCTGAGATTCCATCTCACACCAGTCATAATGGCTAAGATTAAAAACTCAGGTGATAGTAGATGCTGGCGAGGGTGTGGAGAAAGAGGAACACTCCTCCATTGTTGGTGGGACTGCAAGATGGTGCAACCACTTTGGAAATCAGTCTGGCGGTTCCTCAGAAAATTGGACATAGCATTAGCTGAGGATCCAGCTATACCACTCCTAGGCATATACCCAGAAGATGCTCGAACATATAACAAGGACATATGCTCAACTATGTTCATAGCAGCCTTATTTATAATAGCCAGGAGCTGGAAAGATCCCAGATGTCCTTCAACTGAGGAATGGATTAAAAAAATGTGGTATATTTACACAATGGAGTATTACTCAGCTATTAAAAACAATGAATTCGAGAGGTTCCTAGGTAAATGAATGGAACTAGAAATTATCATCCTGAGTGAGGTAAGCCAATCACAAAAGAACACACATAGTATTCACTCACTGATTATTGGATATTAGCCCAGAACCTTGAAATGCCCAAGATGCAACTCACAGGCCACATGAAGCCCATAAAGAAGGAAGACCAAGTGGGGGTGATTCGGTCCTTCTTAGAAGGAGCAACAAAATACTCAAGGGAGCAAATATGGAGACAAAGTGAGGGACAGAAACTGAGGGAAGGGCTGTCTCAAGACCACTCCACCTTAGTATCTATCCGATGTGCAATCACCAAAGGTACACGCTGATGTGGAAGTCAGGAAGTACATGCTGATAAGAGCCTGATATGGATATCTCCTCGGAGGTCTTCAAGAGTCTGACATACTCAGAGGCAGATGCTCACAACTAGCCATTGAACTGATCATGGGGTTCTCAATAGAGGAGTTAGAGTGAAGACTGAAGGAGAGCTGAAAGGATTTGTGGCACCATGAGGAGAGCAACAATACCAACCAACCACAGCTCCCAGGGTCTAAACCACCAGCCTGGGAGCACTTAGGGAGGGATCCAGTGCTTCAGTTGAATATGTAAGAGTGGAGGGCCCTGCTGGGCATAGGTGGAAGAAGAGAACCTTGAAGGCATGAAGGCTGGATGCCCCAGGGGGTGGAAATTTTGAGGGTGGGGAGGTGGTAGTGGGGGGGTAGATAGAGGTTACATCCACAGAGAAGAAGGAGGAGGGGTGAGGGGATTGGGGGTTCCTGTGTTGGTGGGGGATGGGGTAAGGGGACAACATAGGAAATGTAAATAAAACATCCAATAAAAATTTTTAAAAAAAATTCCTGAAATTGAAAAAAAAAGAACTTACATAATTTTTTCAAGCATACTGGAGATTTTGTTGCATTGTTTATATAAATATAAGAACGATGAGCAAAATGAAAATTTTTGTGTGTACTTATATTTTAAGTGAACTCCTGACTTTCTATTTCTCCAGTCTTTATGCAAATATTGATATAAGACACTTTCTGTTACAAATTTGTATCTCTTAAACTCCCAGATGAAATTATTGCTCTGCTTTTATCCTTTGTAAGCCAGTGATTCAACAATGATTACTGTGCCCTCACACTTATACAGAAGAGAATTGTAATACTAAAATTTGAAAACACTAATGCTGCTTTATAGAATTGTATAGCAGATATCAAAATAAATATTTGGTGTATTCAAAGATATTATTTTAAAAAAAAACTCATCTTTTTCCATGTTGAAAGCATCAAAAGAATTTTAGTATTTTCATTTTAAAGAATGACTATGTTGTAAGTTTGGATATGCATTTACCTCCTAAGCATTAATTAAGATTAATATTATGGACAATAGACAGCTACTGTGAGTGACTATCCACTTCACTGTTTGAATCATTCTATTTACATGTCTCTATGTATAAAATACTTGTAATTTGCTGTGCATAAATTTGTAGACTAAGCTAACAATTGTTCTTTCCTCAGCGGAAACCATGGCTTTATGAGGTCATAAGCCATAAGCACACTTATGTTCATTACTCTGAGTTGGAACTGTAAGAAGTTGCTTAAAATAGGAAACAATATTTACAAAGTATCTAGGTAGCCATAGAACACTAAACCTACAAATAAATTTAAAGTTATTGCTTCTATTATTAAGATTTGAAAATCTCTTTATATGATAATGACCAAATAGTACAACGCAGTAATATGTGATCAAATGTAATCAAATGAAACTCTTCAATAAGAAAGTTCACATTGCTTTATCACATTGAATATTTATAGATACATATCTTCAAAAACAAGATAAATTAAAATCATAAATAATTGTTTGTATTAAATCATAGCTGTTTTCATTTTATATCAAATTATAATTCATACTACATGTATAGCATGTCTGTTATTATTTCATATATAATTACAGGCCCAGAGAATGTTTTATAATTGATATTATAGTTAAATACAATTGTCTATATTTCTTTTAATGTATATTAACAAATATATGTGTAATCCTAGAAAATCTCAGACAAAAAGAATTCACAATTACTAAACAATTTTATTTAAGTACTGCCAGCCAAAGATTTTCAAATTTGGTTTAAATTTAAGTAGTATGACTTTCTTATTCCAGACATGCTCATCCTAAGTACTTATTAATTGATAGGTATGTTTTTAAGAGTTACAAAATCTGTTCTTAATACATCTAAACCAAATCACTGGCAGATTTGAATATCAGATTTGCCATTTGTAATTTTTTTTTGTAATACTGGACAGTACTATTAAGATTTCAATTTTACTAGTGTTAATTTTTTCTGAACATTGCCATTAATTAATAATATGTTAAACTTTGTTATGATACAGAAAATTCGTCATCTAAATGGACGGGACATGATAATGGAACTCTGAAAATTATATTATATATATATATATATATATATATATATATATATTTAACATAATATATATTAAATATTTATATATGTTGTTTTCAATCTCAATCTTCTTTATTAATGACTTTGTCCATTATTCTTACTAATCGGTAAATTTTGCTTTTGTTACAATAGTTTTCAAAATTCATCTTCATTACATCCTTTAGTATGTAATTGCTTTAGCATGTACTTATTGTGTTGGTAAAAATAGCTTCACTTATTATTATACAACTTATGAGATATTGATGTCATATAATAATTACAGATTTGTCGGTTACAAATACTAGATCAATATTTTAAAAATCTTCATTATGAACAGAACACAAGCTGTTTATATTTCTATATCCCAGTGAAAATTACGGTACTAAATGTGTGTTTAAAAATATTCAGAATCTTTGTTTTTAATATTCACTAGTAAATATTTCCTCTATTTTAATTCTATGTCGTATGAGGAACATTTATTCTAAATATTTGTTACATCATGGCTACTTTCTCAAATGTATAATATTTAATCAATATTCAAGTTTTGCTTGCATTCATCATAGATAAAAGGGTATCAACCCTCTGTTCCTATACTGGAAACCTCTCACTTTCATGTCAATAGCAGAGGAAGTTTTTATTCAGTCCAGAAAGAGATTTTTCTGTAACCCAAATGTCCTCATTAGACATCACAGTGTATTTATTAGCAGTTGTGACAAACTTAGTCCTTAATTTTCTATACAAAATTAGAGGATATTTACCCCTTTTAGAATCTAAGAATGCAGTCTGTACTATTGGTGGGGATAGGAAGAAAAATCTTAAGGGAAAAAGAGTATTAGAATATGGACAATGTAAGGAGGTAAAGCAAAATTATGAGTTAGGAGGTTTAAATGAGGAGAATTATGGGTGATTAGGGCATGGAAGGAGTTTGGAAATGTCTTATTTAGTGGTTCATTGCTGTGATGAAACACCATGACCAAGGCAATTCTTCTAAAAGAAAACATTTTATTGGGTCTGGCTTACAGTTTTAGAGGTTCAGTCCATTATCATCATGGCAGAAAGCATGGCACTGTGCAGGCAGACATGTTGCTTGAAAAGCCAAGAGTTCTTTGTTTTTTTACATGTCTTGTCACATGTCTTGTTCTATGTCTGAAGGCAACCAGGGGATAATGTCTTCTGCAGTCAGCCAGAAATAGGATCCCATATGAAAGCTATCTAGGCCTGAAAACCTAAAACAAAACAAAACAAAACAAAAGAAAGAAAGCTATCTAGGAGAAGACTCTCTACTGCCATGGGTGCAGCTTAAGCATAGAATCTCAAAGCCCACCTTTCCCTGTAATGCTTCACTTTACCAAACAAGGTCCTAATATTCCAACAAGGCGACACCTACTAATGGGGCCACTTTTCAGGGGCCAAGTATATTCAAAAAACAATGTAACATTCAACTGCTTGACCATCACAGGTTTCTTAAAATACCTTAGTCTCTGAGACTCATACATAGCCATAGCATAATGCAAAATACATTTCCAAAATATCACAGTCAGGTTATACTGGACCAAAGCAAGACCAAACACCAGCTAGGTAAGTTTCAAACTCTGCATATCCATGTCTTATGTCAAAACACTTTTCAAATTGTTAACTCTTTTCACCTTTGTTGAGTGCAACACAATTCTTTGTCTTTGGCTGCTTCACCTCCCTGTTAGCAGCTTTCTTCTGCATGTATGCCAGGGCTCTGGGATCTCAAACATCTTAGGCTTCCAAGGCAACTTCAAAGTTACTAGTTCTTGTTCCAATCCACACATGATCTTCTGAGCTCCTCCAAAGGACATAGCAGACATTCTTTCCTCTGTGGCATTCTAGGGATAGTTGACTCCACCACACTGATGCTGCTGTTATTGGTTGTCATTATTTGGTACTGGCATCTCGAATTTTCTGAAGTCTTCTGCTGCAAGAAGGCTTTGCCAAAAACCTCTCACAGACTCTCTTCATGGTGCTAAGCCTCCAATTCTTTGTATAACCCTTCAGTTCTGGGCTGTCAACTAAAACTGAGGCTGTACCTTCACCAGTGGCATTTCCTGACCTCTGACAGTTCCAACCCTCAGTTGTTCTCCATATTTTCCTGCCTTCAAAACCAGTACCACCTGGGTGATTCTTATACAGTGCCAAGGCCAGATGCCGTACCAGATACAAATTTGAGTATCTCTGGAATACTGCTTCTTTGTGCTCTAAGAAAACACTTCCAAGAAAATTTAACCTCAGTGGTGCTGATATTTCTTAATCACTGCTAATTTCTTGGTGCCATCTAACCAGCATTAATTGTTCAAGCATTCCCTTCTATTCTGGACTCTAAAGCAAGAGCAACATGGCTGAAATTTCTGAGTTCTGCCACTTTCTGGGGGCAGAAACATGGTCCCCCTTTTCTATTACATTATCACCAGCTTTCTGTTTTCCATCTTCTTCACTCTCTAAGCTTGTTATCCTAGAACTTTCTCTGTGGATTGACCTTGAACTCAGAGATCTGCATGGCTTTGTTTCCTGAATGCTGGGTTTAAAGATGTGCACTATCTAAGCTTTTCTAACCTTGGAATTTTCTCTGTACCAGGCTGGCCTTGAACTCAGAGATCTGTCTGCCTCTATTAACAGGGATTAAAGACGTGTACTACCATACACGAACCTAAGCTTTTAACAGATGCTATTATCCAAGATACAGATCTTAAGCCTATGTATTCAATTTCTGGATTGAAGTATATTTTAGATTAAATGTACAAATTAAAACATTAGCTAGGTAATTCCTAACATGATATAACTATTTCTTGTTCAACTTCATTAAATATAAACAATAACTTAGCTGCCACAATTTCATTATTCCCTTAATCTCTTTATCCCCTTGAACATGGATTTAGCTCCATTCTACTTCTTGGTGGCCTTTTATTCTTTGAACCATATATTTTGTATTTTCAAAGTGTCCTATACTTGATTAAAATGCTCTTCATGAGCCTAAACTAGAGAACAAAGTCTCTGCTGAGCTTTTCTAACACTTCCTTTGTCAGTGCAATTAATCAAAATCTCTTTATGTTAGCATTAGGTAGACTTTTTAGATAAGGGCAAAACCCAGCAATGTTCTTCACCAAAATATCCCAAGAAGAGTCTCTAGGACATGTACTGAAATTATTTCCCACAGAAACTGCTTGGGGCAGGTCTGCATAGGTGAAATCACTCTCAGATCAATGTCTTCCCATATTTTCACTAGGGTGACCAATCAAGCTCCATTTAAAGCATTCTATGGCTTTCCAGATCCAAACATATGCTTGGTCATGTCTATCACAGCAATATCCTATTCCTGGTACCAACTTCTGTTTTAGAGAGGGTTTCATTACTGAGAAGAAAATCCATGACCAATGTAACTCTTACAAGGGACAACATTTAAGTAGGAGTTACAGGTTCAGAGGTTCTCTTTATTATCATCAAGGTGGGAGTATGGCAGCATCTAGGCAGGCATGGCATTAGAGAATTGGAGAGTTCTGTGTCTTGTTCCAAAGGCAAACAAGAGAAGACTGACTCCTCAGGCAGCTAGGAGGAGGAGTACAAAGCCCCCACACACAGTGACACACTTCCATCAAAGCCACACCTACTCCAACAAGGCCACACCTCCCAATAGCGCCACTCCCTGGCACAAGTAGTATATTCAAACAACCACATATGTTTATGTATAAATTGTTCTATTTTGTCTTATATACACCAACACCTCTAGTTACAATTGCCCCATGAAATATTTTATGGCAAGGTGTATTTGAGGGTTTTTTGTGTGTTTGTTTTTTATTCTTTTTCTGGAGCATATCATACTATGCAGCCATTTAACTTTATCTCTAATCACACTTTGAATTAGATAGTTTCATATCAACTTGACCTAAGCAAAAGTTATTTGAGAGAAAAGAATCTCAATTAAAAAAAAAACTTCATAAGATTAGGCTGTAGGTGGTTCTCTATGGAATTTTCTTAATTAGAGATTTATGGGGGAGAGTCTATCCCTTGTGGTTGGTGCTATCCCTGGGCTAGTGATCCTGGGTTATATGAGAAAGCAAGCTGAGCAAGCAATGAGAAGCAAGCCACTAAGCAGGAGCCCTCCATAACCTTTGTATCATATCCTGCCTCCGGGCCCTTTCCCTGCTTGACTTCTTGCCCACACTGCCTTGGAAGATGAACTGGGATATGGAACTATGAACAAAATAAACTCCTTTTGGCATAACTTGCTTTTCAGTCAGTTCAAATACTGTATTTTTATTGCTTACAAGTCTTTAAAATAAACTGTATATTTATTTGATGTATGTGTAGATCTTCTGTACCATCTTTCATCACTTCTGAAATCATATCTAAGGGCAACGACGCTTGTTTAATTTACTGTTGCATTTCTCAATGCATATTTAATTTATCTCCCCTTTTATAAAACACAATAGTCTAGCAAACATTTGTTGGATGACTCCAAAGTGGTTGTCATATTTGCTTTAATTTTTTAACTTACTAATTTATAATTCATCCATGTATTTTTAAAATTTTATACAGGCATATAGTAAATTTTCACCAATTCACTTCCCTTTCCTCTACTTCATTTTGATCCCTATCTTCTCTATTACTTCTCCCTCCCAATTTTATCTGCATTTCTTTATTAATATTTTACCCAGTAGTAATGCTATTAAAGTTAGCATTATAAATAAAAATGTCTGTGGTGGCTATTCCTTGTTGTCAACTTGACTACATCTAGAATTAATTACAATCCAGAAATGGTCTTGATCTAGATCTTGAGGCTTTAAGACATAAGTTTCTGGCCTGGATCTTGACATGGAGATCTTGATGCAAAGTGGCTATGAAAAGCTCATTTCCAGACAAGGCAGTACACATCTTTAATCCCAGGAAATAGAGGCAAGCAGATCTCTGAGTTCATGGACAATCTGGGACAAAATAAGTTCCAGATTTAGGCATGGTGGCAAATCCTGTAATCTGGGCCACACCTTCTGCTGGAGGCCTACATAATAACATTGGAAGAAGTAAGATTCACTCTTCCTCAACTACTTGCACTTTCTTGCCAGTATATCTGTTGCATCTACATATCAGTAGCCTATCACCTACTTCTACAGGTGACCAGATTAAACAGCTAGTCGTGAGGGACTGTGCAACTAAAAGATTCTTGGACTTCCCATTCATAGATGCCCATTGTTGACTTCATTGGAATACAGACTAAATCATTATAATAAATTTCCTTAATATATACAGACAGTCTGTAAGTTCTGTGACTCTAGAGAACCCTGTCTAATACAATGTCCAACTGTGATTCTTTTTCATAGCTGCCCATACACTACCACCAATATATATTTTAAATGATTAGGAAAAAGAAATATATTGCCTTTATGTATAACCCAACCTGTATCCTTGTCATATGTTCTCTTCCATCAACTTGTCATATGTTCAACTTCTTTAAGAAAATTTCTATGTAAATATAAAAGGAGAGTTAACAGGATTGCAGAGATAACTTAATGTCAGCACATCAGTATACCATGTTAAAAAATCTATGAGTTCAATCTCCATTCCAAAAACAAGAAATGAAAAACGAATCAAAAAAATCCAAGAAGTAAAATATTTGTCATTTAGCATAACTAGAACTAGCTAGATATATGACATATATAGTTTAAATGTTTCACTTATATTATCCTGTGAACCATGGTATGCATATGTCTGTTGAATTCTAATTCCTATAGATCAAAATATAAGATCAAGTGCTGATATCTGACCAATGGTCAGAAATTCTGATTCATTTAGAATTATAAACTTTCTCAGATGTGTAACATCACATGTGTTTTATTACTTGGATTTTATCTGATAATCTTATCTGTTAAAATCACAGATTTTAGAGAAAGGACTGATAGAACGCTATAGTGCTTTGAATATCTTACAGTTACGTTTTACAAGAATAGGAGATTATAAATCAGATATTACCAAGAATAAGCCAAGGCTTATTCAGGGGTCTTAAAAAGGGGGGTTTGGGAGCAGTGAAAGGAACAATTTAAAGTCAAATGATGAGTTCAATCTGACATCTTTGCAGTCTGCTCCAGATGGAGCCCTAGACAGCTCTCTGTAGATAGCTCTTGTCTCTGTAGTCTGCTTGATTACCTTCCTTCTCAAGACAGCTAACTCTCATATGCTTGAAAAAAGGATTTAAAAGATTTGTGTTTACTCTCCAAACAGTTCTCTCTGGGTAGCTCTCTCTTGCAGACCAAAGCCCAGTCTTTTTATTTCCAAACCAGTTCAGCAACTTACTTCAGGTTCTCTTTTGATTATCCCAGGAGTTGGCATTTTATGATCTTAGTCCCTTAGAAAAAGACAGCAAGTATTTCTTTTTCCATAACAGGAAATATTGAGATCTTCCTGCCTTTGTAAACACAGATAATAAGCTAGCTAGGTGGGATTAGCTCTGAAATCACCAATATTGCCACCATTTCTGGTTCTATACTAGCTCTGTCCCAGGTGAAGATCTTGGTTGTCTTTATCTCCTTCCCTAATATCTGAGAGGAAGCTCATAGTGCAGCTGTCTCTGGTCTTTTAGGTCCAGGAACCCCATCATACAATTCATATTGCATCCTCATAGCTTACATATTTGAGAAAACATACATTCTTGAACTCATGTTTTAAGAGTTCTTTCCTTCAACCTTAAGGGCTGTCTTGAAGGTCATAGCATTTATCATTTTGCTAAGGACGTTAGACACACCTCCCAGACACATGCAGATTCTAATTATCATATAGTCATTAAACTTGGCAGGGAGAACGTTACCTAATAACCTTGTTCCAAAGGAGAAACATAAAGTAAATTATACAAACACACCTCAGGTCTAGCAACCATAAACACTTGAAGGCCCCCATCCTGCTCGCTCTGCTTCATGGGTAGGAAATATTTCATGCCATCTCTTGCATGGCCATGCAGGAATGGGCCAGATATGCTATCAAAATAACAGTTTAGATACATAAGAATGTGCTTTTCACGTAGTACCTCAAAATTAGATAAATGCAGTTATATTTCATTATAAAACAAGTTATAATTAAAGCCTGGTTTATAGCGTACACCTACAAATTCCCTATCATATACTCCTGCACATGGTAACCAGCTGCCAAACAAGAAAATATAGATGGAAACATATTACTAAAATAAGTGAAAAATATCAAATTCAATTAAAATATTTATTAGATCATCAGCTAACGAAGGAAGAAGTAGGTGCCAAAATAAATGCTCATATAATAGGAGAATTTTATTATGCCTATCTTTTTTTATAAATAGGAATAGTTCATCACTAAACTTATGGCATTCAAACATGAAGTTAATTACGATGGCACAGATCCATATTTCTTCAAAAACTGTGAAATTGAATATACACAAGGTATGTTTTTAATTAGTATGAATTTTAAAAAAAATAAAGTTTATTTTACTCTGTTCTTAGAGTAGGAAAGTTTATTAGAGGACAAAAAGAAATTCCTTGAAAAAATTTGCATTGTTACTGAAACTAATGTTAGAAGATATCCTGTTTCCAAATCAATACTAGCAAAATGAAGTTGGCAGATTGTAGACTCTGCTCTGGAGTACATATTCCATTAATACTAGAGACATGAAATTAAACACATCCTGATTAGTGTATCTTCACAGGCAGATAAGTGTAGCAAAAAGAAACCATGAAGGATAAGGGAAGAAGTATCCCTAGAAGGCATAGCAGATCTCAGGTGCTACTAATAAAATAAGGAGAAAAATGATAGGGACAAATAAAAAGGAAAGAATAATAATAATATAAAGGTAGGGTGTGGATGATATTTGAAACATCAAAGTTGTTTGAAAGTGCTAATCACAGAAGAGGTGGCACAAGGCTTATATAAAGCAGAGGCCCAGTATGCCAGTTGATAAATAATGTCCTTAGGCACAAAAAACAATCTATAAAACCACAAGTGTATTGTGGTATGAAAAAAAGCACTATATTGACACCAACTGGCATGCTACTTTGGACAAGGAACGTTATAGATGGCCCCAACCCCTATAAGAAGATGTATTTGCAGTCAATACCTGATGAGAGACAGAGACCTAGTTTCTATCCAGGACCATTGTCTACAGAGGTTGTCCCAACCAAATGGTCAGTCCTGAACATATGCACATATAAGCAATGCAAAGTGGACTCAGGAAGGCATGTGTGTGTGAGCGAGTTTGTGTGTGTGTGTGTGTGTTTGTGTACTTTTATAAAATAAAAGGCATTGTAAAACACAGTATAAGCTTCTTTAAAATATAGTATAAGTATATTTGTAACTATAGTATTTTTATTTATAATATATTATAAATATATTATAGTATATTCACACACATATACATATATATGTGATTCAGTTATGTTTTATGAGATGATAATATATCTTAGAACCCCAGTGCCTGACATAAGAAACCTCCTTTTATTTTCTTGTTAGAAGATTCTTGAGACTCCTAAAATAATGTAGCTCATTGCTGTTGGCCTTGATTGCCTCCTAGAACACGAAGAGTCCTATTACTGAAGCCAATAACCACTTTGGAAGTAGCTGTGAAGCCCATGAATCACAACAATGGTAAATATAGCAAAACATTCATAATGATTCAATCATGCTACTTTTACCTTGGAAATAAATGATAACTTTTACATTCAATTTAAAACCCATGTAATAGGTAAAACATATTATCTATTACTGAAAACCAATCACATTTCTCTGGCTAGAGAAATCATAGACCTTAGAAGAATATCTACTACTGTCATTTTACTAAGGTAAAATTTATTTCAGATTATATTCAAAATACGGATTCTTATACTGAGAAGTGTATCCCCTTCCCTTCCTCAAACAACCTTCTGTTTGCAGACAGAGTTTACTACAGAGATAAAGTACTGGACAAAATGTAGAGAGTAATCAATCAAAGGTCAGCTAACTAAAAGCCCTTATACCCAAGGCTGAGGACATTGCTGAAGAGGCAGCAGAAAGGTTTGTTTAAGAGGCGGAGGATCAGAACATCTTCAAGAGAGGGTCTCCTATATACAGCAGGGAATCTACACAAATTAAATATCACAAACATGGTTTTCTAAACAAGGGGACCAGTCAACATGCCAAAACCGATAAGGGAAGTTTTACAAGCCTAAACTCTCAGTGAACAGCTACAAGCAATCAATGACTGCTGAGTGAGAGAGAATAAATCTCTGGTGTGGGTGAAATTATTCAATCTCAAGTGGTCAGCACTAAATCCTTGTACATAAGAACAGCCATAAATAATTCCCACCACTTCTCTGTCTCTCTCTCCCACCCTCTGTCTCTCTCTTTCTCTCTCCCTCTCTCTCCCTCTGTCTCTCTCTTTCTCTCCCCCTCTGCATCAAGCATGATCATACACACACACACACACACACTCACACACACACACACACACAGGCACACACATAAGGACATATACAAACATACTCATAAGCATATACACAAATACCCATAAGCACATGCACACAAAACTACACACATAAACACACATACACACAAACACAAAAAATGTTCATATTTTGTACTAAAATGTTTAAAGAAGAATGAAACGGAGAAAAGGTGAGGGGACACAGTAAGTGTCTTCTGCTTTACTTATATACTCAACTCACATGTTGAATTTCAACTTTCATGAACCTATGCAGATTTGTCTGTGAGACTGGGATTTGAAGACCTAAAAGAATGGGGTAGATTATAGTTTATTGCTGCAGACAACTTTACTTAAACTTCAGTGCACTTTTATACACAAATGTAACAAGAAAGCAATGAGTCACGGGAGGTTGTTTGAGTTCATAAAAACATGTAAATAAATGCCAGTAAGCATATATTAAATATTAATAGAGCAGTCCTTTCCCAGAACTTTCTCATGACAGAACAATTTGAAAACAATTACCTGTCATGTACTATAGATTACATCTGGACAAACACAAAGCAAGAGAGAAGTCTATGTTAAGATTCAGGGTACACAGATCAGGTTGGATTATATAGTTATGATCCAACAACTAACTAGAGTAAGCATGTATTATAAAATGAATGCAAATATTTTGTTCATAGCTCTATAGATGAGTATATTTTGTGTTTATTATTTTTATTTTACAAGCTTACATTAAAAGAATCGCCTTTTGATAGTATATTAAAAGTTATGACAAAAAGATATAAATTTGTACTGAAATGTAGTTACAGGCCCTTTAATCTGGAGATCCTGTAACAGAAAAGCAAGCCCTTCTTAGTTCACTAGCTACTTTGTAGCTTTCAACTAACTTGACAATAAGATTACAAGACACATCTAGAATACCACTTCTCCCTTTTGAACAAGCTCATTCTTTTACTTTTCTTCTTCTTACTTTTCTTTTCTGCAGGACAGTTTTAAAGGTTCAGCTGCTAACCAGCTAAGTTATCAATTATTTAAGTCAATAGAATTGTTACTATCTCTGAATCAAATGCTTCTTCCCAATTGTCACTTTAACCCACAAAACTTCGATTTATCATTTATATTTTAGGTCAATGTGACAATATCCAGCACATTCTCCCCGATCACAATACTCCAAGTGCTTTTTCATCTACTATCTTTGTCACTATTGATGATGGTCACGTGGCAACTAGCATTTGATGCTTTGTTTGCTGACTTTCTAAACATTATTTTATCTTGTATCATTAAATAAAAACCTTAAAATTGACAAAAGTTCAACTTTGCTTCTTTTACAGCAATTCTTTCAGCATTAAATATTTTAACATGATTGCTTAATGAATTATGCCCGTCACATTTCTATCACACATTCTTGAAACAACCCAGTAAAGGATTATAAGGCAATGAAGAATTCAAGTGATACACAAAGGTAGATCTTCTGCTTCAGCAGACAAGAGTCTTGAGTTCAAAGACGCACCAAGAAAAGATACTTGGGTGAAGGAATAGCCATTGTCTGAAGCACAAAGCAAAATACAAATGGTGTTTTTTCAACTGTATAATACATAGTTTCATACACAGTTTCATATGTGGTGCTATTAATAAACTTTTATATTGTGTTGTTTATCATTTTTACTTTGGCAGAGAGGTACAGTTCACAAAAAATTTTGAGGTCATTTTTAGGCCATAATGGTTTTTAAGATTAATTTACTTTGTAAATTTATATTTGTAAAAGTATGAATTATAGTTCTGAAAATGTGAATCATATTAATTAATAAAACCTACAATCTAAATTAATAAATGATATTAACATTATGAAAACATATTCTTTTAGCAATGCTAACTAAAAGAACATAAAAGTTTCATTTTTTTATATATAAACCATACACTCTGTGCATTAAATATGCTATTTTAGATGCAGTGAAGGAGGCAATTCCTTGTTGAAAGCATCCTGACATTTGTTTATGAACAGGACATTAAATACACAGAAGGAAAAACTGCTGTGACTTTTCAAGACCAGCGCATAGATCATCACTATTTGTGATAGTAGATGAACCAAACTGAATAACTAAGAGAAATTTTGGTATCATTTTATAAGGATTTCTTTTTTTAATTAGTAGATTTTTTTGACACCCTGCAAACCTACAGACCATCCAAACCAGAAAAGCAGGTAAGCTAACTGGACATCCTCACCTACCCACCTTTGGCTAAAAAAATCCAATGTTCCTCCAGCCTGAGCTCCTTTGTTCTACTACCTTATCTCCAATGTATCACACAGATCCTCTCTCTATTCATCATGCTTAGATACTGCCTTATCCAAGCCTCAAAACTCAGGAGCCATTTTCTAGGAACCCCTCTATGACTCTCCAGTCAGGGAAACAGGAGGCTAACTGCAGATATTTATCTTTCCCAAGTTCCAAAATACATTTCCTAGAAACAGATTAGTCACTTTGGCCAGGATTGTCACCCCTCCATCCCTCCATTCCTCCAGGTCAAATCCCATAGTCTCATACAAATTTCTATAGCAGATTTTCTGATATGCCTCTTCTCTTTGCCCCCATCCTGAGTAGACTAAGCAGATATTAGTGGAACACCCTGCTAGTCCATGTACATGCCGAAGTCTCAGCTTCCAATACCTAAAACTGCAGTGGTCCCTATGGAGAGAAAATGGAGAAAAAGATTTGTATTGTCCTCTGGAGAAGGAGGCAGAGATAGAGGAGGTATCACATCCGAGGTTTGAAGATCAGAGGGAATGATGGATATCTGTAGATAGCCTCCTGTTTCTCTGACACTAGAATACTTGGATCTCACAGGGGTCACACTTGTCAGAATCCAAGAAGAATTTCCTAAGAGGCAACGTACAGTTATAACATTCTCCCATGAATTAGAGCAACAGAAACTAATGATCAAAACACCCATATAACAATGTAAAAATCTGATATCAGCACCTAGAATTATAATATTCCCAATCCATGTTATTAGATGCCAATTCAAAAAGACCATCACAACCAGACTCTAAGTCTCCCACAAGACCTGCAACCCTACCACAAAAGGTACTTGGTATTCCAAAATACCTACAGCACAAGAATAAGACCTTAAAATATCATTTGTGAATATGATAGGGATCCTTAAATAGAATGAATGAAAGCACAAACTATAAGTGAGAAGAAATGAATCAAGCTATACAAGACCAGAAATTGATAATAGAATCAATAAGGAAAACTCAAAATGACAATAATAAAAATCTTGGCAAAACACATTCAGGAAATATACCTACAGTGGAAAAAAAAAGCATATCTGGTAATAACAGGAGGAGAGGAATTCGCTTAAAGCCAGGTTAAATGCACTAAATAAAAAAATGGGTCAAGAAAGAAATTAAAGATTTTCTAGAATAAAATCAAAATGAATACCCCCAACATACTACAAATTTCAAGGACAATAAAGGCAGTTTTGAAAATCAAGTTAAGGGCTGGGTGGTGGTGGCGCAGGTCTTTAATCCCAGCACATGGGAGGCAGAGGCAGGTGGATTTCTGAGTTTGAGGCCAACCTGGTCTACAGAGTGAGTTCTGGGACATCCAGAGCTACACAGAGAAACCCTGTCTCAAAACAAAACAAAACAAAACAAAACAAAACAAAAACAACAAAAAAAGGAAAATCAAGATAATAGCACTAAGTCCTACATTAAAAAAATAAAATAAATCAAATAAACAAATAAAACTCATGCTAGTAACTTAAAATACACTTGAATGCTCTAGAAAAACACAGAAAAAATAATCAAAGGAGTAGACAACAGGAAACAATTAGACTAAATGCTAAAATCAAAAAAGTAGAAACAACAACAAAAGCAAAATAAAGAAAATTCAATGAAGCAAAGTCTTTATTCTCTGAAAAAGTCAATGATATTGACAAACCCTTTATCCAAATTAACTGTAAGGCAGAAAGGGAATACCCAAATTAACAAAATTAGAGAATAATTGTCAAACATAACAATGGATACAGGAGAAGCTTAAAGAACTGCAAGGACATATTTTAAAAACCTGTACCCCCAAACTGGAAAATCTAAAGAAAAGAATAATTTTCTTGATGCATAGATACAAACACGTATAAAAATTAAATCACTATCAGGTAAACAATTTAAGCAGGACACAACCTGTAACAGAATAAATGCAGTTATTAAAAGTCTTCAAAAAAAAAAGCTCAGATCCAGATGAATTTAGTGCAGATTTTTACTAGACTTTCAAAGAATAATTAATGCTAAAATTCCTCAAATTATTACATGTAGTAGAAAAAATGAGCATTATACAATTCCTTTCAGGAGGCCACAGATATCCTAATAAGCAAACAACATAAAGATTTAAGACTAAAGGTAATGACAGACCCATTTCCTTTATGAATGCAAATGTAGACATTATCAGTAAAATACTTATAAATTAATTCAAAAATCTGTCAAAAATCAACAAATATAATCAAGTATATTTCATCCCAGAAATGCAAGGATGGATAAAAGTACATGAATCCATAAATGTAAGCCACCATATAGAAAAAAATGAAAGAAAATTAAAAACGTAATCATCTCATTAGTTACAGAAAACACCTATGACAACATCCAATACACCTTCATGAATGAAAGTTCCAGAGAAATTAGAGACACAAGGAGCAAACTTCAAAATGATAAAGGCAGTTTATAGAAAACCCATAGCCCATATCAAACAAAGAAATATTCAGAGCAATTCTGCTAAAATCAGGAAGAAATCAAGGTTGTCCACTCTCTCCATACACATTCAATATAGTACTTGCACTGCTAGCTAGTAAGACAGTTTAAGGAGATCAAGAGGATACAATTGGAAAAGGAAGAAGTCAAAGTATTGTTACTTGAAGATTATATAATAGTATACATAAGTAATCCAAAAATTTCCACTGGAAAATATACATATCTGATAAAAACCCAAACAAGGTAGTTGGATACAAAAGCAATCCATATATATATGAAAAATATATTGATAGATACTGTGAAAGCAACATACTTCACAATAGACATAAATGACTCTAATCAACCACAGGAAAGGAATGTATGTTAAAAACTTTGGGTCACTGAAGAAAGAAATTGAAAAATATCAGAAGATAAAGAAGTATGGGGAATATCAGAAAATATCTCCCACACTCATGGGTCAGTATTATTAAAATAGAAAAACATGGCCAATCTATGAAATCTCCAGATTCCATGCAATCTCCATGAAATTTTTAACGTGATTCTTCATAGACTGAAAATGTCAATTTCCAGCTTCCTATAGAAACACACACACACACACACAGACACACACACACACAAATTCCTAGAAATCTAAAACAATCTAGAATAATAAAAGAAGTAGAGTCAGAGACACTCACCTAGATATCAGGTTGTACTTTAGAGCTATAGCAGCTAAAACACCATGGCTTTGAAACAAAAATTAACATATTGAACACTTCAATCAAATTGAGGACCCAGATATTAAGTCAGACATCTGTGTGTTAAAAATGGTTCACACGTGAAACTACATGAGAAGATTTCTGAGAGCTTGTGAGAAAACTCAAAAACAATACAAGAGTCTTGTAACCTCTGTTTCTTACAGTATAGGTTATTTTTGGAATCTGCTTTCATGCCCGTCCCAGGTTTAGTAAATCAAGCAGGTTTTGCTTCTGGTTATCTATCATTATATTTTGTTATTCAAAAATGTTCTAAATAGATTGTTATTCTTTTGGTATTATACAGTTTAGCCTCATGTGAACTTGCTCATGACCTTGCTTATACTTCAAAGTACTCTCAGACTATAAATTGTCTCATGCCATGGAAGAAGTTGGCTTTTTCTTGAGATTTTTAGTCAGTCTCATTTATAGGGGCCATTCTCCCAGGTTCAAGCTACCAACTAGAACTGAAATACTCCAGACACTTGACTTTGATAAAGATGCCAGATATACACATTGAAAAAAGACACCATCTTTAACTAACTGAATTTGACAAACTGAATGGTGTTATGTGGAAAAATCCAAATAGATTTAAACCATAATCAAAACATAACTCCAAATGGATCAGAGAGTTCAGCCTTAGACCAAATAAATTGAATGGGTTGTCATAGAGGAAAAAGTAGGGAATAGGCTTGAACTCATTGGACCTGGTGAAAACATTCTCAACTCAACACTGTTAATACAAACACTAAGATAAAAATTTAATGAATGAAACCTCATAAAACTGTAAAGTGTCTGCATGGCAAAGGACACCATCATTGTGACAAAGCAGCAGGTTACAGAACAGAAAAGGATTTTTACTAAGTATATACCTGAAAGAGGACTAATACCCAAAATATATAAAGAACTAAAAACTATTTAAAACTAGATTTCAAGATAATAAATAATCCAATTGGCAAGTAAGCTAATTATCATATAGAATGTAGATGTAAATAGAATTTTAGAAAGAAGAAGTTGAAATGGCTGAGGAATACTTAAAGAAATGTTTAAAATCGGTAGCCATCAGGGAAATATAAACTAAAATTACTTTGAGATTTAATCTAATAGCAGTCAGAGTGGATAAGACCAATAAAACCAGTGGCAGATCTTGGTTATAGAGTGAGGAGAATATTCATCATTGCTTTTGGAGGGCAATCCCATACTGTCTCTAGAAAATCAGTGTGGAAGTTTCTCATGAAAATGAAAATTAATCTACCTCAAGACCAGCTATACTATTCTTGGGTATATACCCAAGAATAACTCTTCATATCACAGAGAAACTTGCCCAACCATTTTCAATGCTGCTCTATTCATAATAGCAGAAATTGTCAATAACCTAGTTATATACCAACATAAGGATGGATAATGAAAATGTAGTGCATTTACACAAAGAATTATTATTCAGTCATTAAAAATATATTGTGAAATTTACAGGTTAATGAATGGAGGCAGAATAAAATAATCCTGAATGTGGTAACTCAGATGTATAATGACAAATATGGTATGTACTCACTGTTAAGTGGATATTAGGTTTTAATTAACTGATAACCAAGCTACATCCAATAGAATCACAGAGGTTAGGCAATGAGTAAAGGACTATAGGGGGCAAAGAGGCATCAGCAAATTGAAATAGAGTAGATATTCATGGATGGATGAGGATGGATAGCTGGAACACAAAGGTTAAGGGTGGAAGGAGTGGGGAGTGCAAGGCAGAGTGGGCATGAAGAGAGAGCTATAATTATGGGTCTTTCCAGGGGAAGTATGAAACGTAATGTAGGAGAAGCTCCCATATATGAAGACAAGCTAAAGAAAATTACCAAATAATATTGAAGACAAAGCTCCAATTGGACATCTCTTGTTAACAAATGAGTTTCCAATACTGGGGTTGGAAAGTATATATATATATATATATATATATATATATATATATACTTTTAATGACATTCCTCCATACTCAGATCAGCCTTGATCAACTATCATCAAGAAAGATCCCCCTGCCACTCCTCTGCAGCACATAGGTAGAAATACATAGACCCACAGGCAGACATTACTGAAAGAATAAATAATAAGAGACTATAGGCCATTCAACTCTAAACAGACATCTCTATCAAATCCCTCCTACAAGGCTCAGGAAACCCTACAGAAAGAGACACAAAAAGAGTGTAAAAGTCAGAGGGTATAGAGAAGAACCAGAAAATAATGTATTCTAAGTCAACAAGATAGATACACATTTGAATTCACAGATACAGAGACAGCATTCACTGATCCTTCACAGGTTGGCGTCAGGATTTCTTTGTATATATCATAAGTTCCAGATTAATATTTATTGAAGTTCTTGATCATAAGAATGAGTAGATTTCTGGTTCCTGTACCTCCTGTTGGACTCCATTTTACTCTTTTTTTTTCTTTTCTGTCCATTTGTTCTGTCCAAGTGTGATGTGTTAGATTTTCTTTTGTCTTATATTATAGTATGAAATTAAACCCGATTTTGATGAGCACTGTAATTTTTAGAGGATTTGAATAAACCAAAACCTGTATTATGATCTCTTTTGGTATGTGGCTCAAACATCTTGCTCCAAAAATCATTTCTTCACAGAAGATATCGCAAACATTTAGGTTTTATTTTCAAAATTTATGTAAGTTCCCATTATCAATAATTAGTGATAGATATGATACATTGAGCCAGCTTTAATGAAATAACAGTGGAAAGAAACTGGATAGACTCTATCTCAGCAACAATAAGGCTGTTTTGGAAACAGAAACACAGATGTATGTTCCACTTCAATCATCAATATTAACCACAGCAATAAAAAAATAATCCCCAATGTTCCAATGCACTGCCTGTGAGAAAGGACCTTTTATAGTTTCATGAATTGGTCTCCGTTTACTTCTCCAAGCTAGCAGGGTTGTACATTTGGAAAAGCAGTGCAACACTTAATCTATTCTGACAGAATCTTTAATAGTGCAGACTGGTGACATGAATGTTCAAATGACTGCAGTGCCCAGTGAAACAGAGCCTAATTGTCTTATTAAACCATTTTAGAGGTTGTATTTATTTATCAGTGGAAGATGTTATAGAGGGGGGAAAAATGGAACCTACTTGGGTGAAGGTTAAGGAATGCATACTTTAACTGCCATTATAAAAAATGTACTATGTGGGAGACAGGTTTAGATGAAAAGTGCAGTTATAGTATCTTAAAATAAATACATAAAAACTAACTGAAGTCAGATGACATTTTAACCTGCTATTTTTAACAGTAGGAAGGGAATTTTTAGCTTGAGGTTAAAAAGTAATTATTTCAATTTCTATTTAAATGTTAAAGTTATATTTTGAGCAAAGATTTCAATGTGGTGCTGAGTTCATCAGCCCTGAAATATATTACTTAACATAAAGGACAAGAACAATTTTTTTTAAGTTTCTGCAACATTTACTTCTACTGTTTCTTCCCTCCAGACCTTCCCAAATATCATCTCTTGCTCTCCTTTTTATATTCATGGCCTCGTTTCCATAAATTACTGCCAAGGACCAGACAAAGCATAAAGAGGGATTCCTGAGCGAAGGGATGTTTGGGAACTGGGAAACAAACAACTGGAAGTCAAATCTTGGGTTCATGCTGGCAGCCTGTGTTCTGCTGACATGGTCTTCCAGACTGCTCTCTGTGTTCTGTTCTGTTCTTGACAGTTTCTTCTTGCTACTGTAAAAACACTCTGGTTGAGGCAGTTCTCTCTGCTAGTAAAAAGTGTAAAAGTTACCTGGATAGCTCATAGGTGGATAGACCGAAGTCAGAAAAGCTGCTATAAAATATTATTAGATCTTCTGACCATGTCAGAAATCCTGTTAGAAAAATTCTTGAGGCTGTTTTAGTTCTGCAGAGGTCTGCACACAGCTCAGTGCTCTCTCTCTCTCTCTCTCTCTCTCTCTCTCTCTCTCTCTCTCTCTCTCTCTCTCTCTCTCTCTCTCTCAAATTCTAAAGGGAAACTGCTATTGCTTTTTTGCTATCTCATCTCATGCAGACCAAAAACCCAGCTTTTCATTTATATATCACTTCAGTTATTTATTCCAGGTTCCCTTTTGATTATCTTAGTATTCAGCATCCCATGAACCACAAGCTTCTTAATTTTGAGGAAACAGAAAGCACACATATGTTTTTAACATTGCTAAACAATTCAGAAATTTGCCTGCCTCTGTTACACACCAATGCTATGCTAGCTAGATGGGATCCTGTCCTGAAATTAGTATTTCTACCACATCTGGGCCTAGCCTTGTTCTCTCTCAGGCTGACCCTGAACTTTGGAATCCTTTTGACTTTGTAAACCTAAGCAAAAACCTTATCTGGGTGGGATCGCCTGAGATGACCACTCCTTGAATCTCTTTATCTCCTTTCTTAGTAAATGTCTAACAAGTTGGCTCACAGCTTGGCAGCTGCCTTTGCTCCTTTAGATTCATGAAGTCTCTCATATAATTCATATTACATCCATATTTTTTTTGCATAGTGGAGAAATTATATGTTTTCAAATTTTACCATTTTGCTGAGACATAGCCACAGCCTCAACTTCTGGACACCTGCTGTTTTTATCTGTCATGGAGTCATAAATATTAACGGGGAGGACATTCCCCAGAAGAAAAGAGTCCTCCACTACTAGTACTGGTTCCAGAAAATATGATCCTTAGTACACAACCTAGCCTTAAGCCCACAGCAGCCATTGTAGGCATACACTGGGGTCCTGTCCCAGTGCAAGGAGCCAAGCTACTCTGTCTCTATCAAGGCTGGCCTGGCTCGGCAAATTACTATTACATTCATATATGCATATTCATAAACATCTATCTATCTATCTATCTATCTATCTATCTATCTATCTATCTATCATCTATAACCTGGACAGTCTTTATAATGTAACTCATGTATGTTTTTGGGACTGACCATTTGATGTTGGTTAACCAATTCATGTTCTGATTCTTGGCGAAGACTATTTCTCCCATTCTCAGCATTTCTTAGTAGCTTGTAGATGGTTTTAGATTTGAGTCTTATGAGCTTTACTCCACAAACAATGCCGTTTTTCTTGGTGCCACCATTGTTCAGCCCATGTTGAACAATTTTCGTAATGTGCCTTTATGGCTGTAACTCATGACATTACTAGAATACACATTGTCACAGGAAACTCTGTAATCCTATGGTTCTTTCTTACCCTTCTTGCCAATGTTTTCTGAGCATTAGCATGACTGTGTTTCATAGACGTATCCACTATGAAAAGGAAACCACACAATACCTAACAACAATGTAATATTTGTTCTTTTATCCACAGGTGTAGCTCTTTTTTTTTTTGTTTTTTTTTTTTTTGTTTTTTGCTTTTTTGTTTTTCGAGACATGGTTTCTCTGTGTAGCCCTGGCTGTCCTGGAACTCACTCTGTAGACCAGGCTAGCCTCGAAATCTATAACTCAGAAATCCGCATGCCTCTGCCTCCCAAGCTGGGATTAAGGCGTGAGCCACCACCGCCCGGCACAGGTGTAGCTCTTATTCCTATTTAAGGAAACTTCTATTTGCATGTGATGGATCTAACTACAGAAAATCACAGTAGCCTGTTTAATACATCTATCATATCTCATAATTTAGTGTTGTCCTATACAGAGCAAAAGTTACATAGACTATGTGCACAAAATTAATATTTTTAGGTGATAAATTGATATTCATGTTTTTAAGATGAAGAATAGTATTTTAATGAATATATTTTCATGTGTATATCTTTCTTATCCTTTTTATGTTTCTTAATTAATCCACTATTCATTAGCATTACTTGGAATAGCATAACCAAACCATACTTATTTCAAGACTACAAATTCTCCAGACCATTTTCTCTAACTTAGGAAATAATGTGGAGAATATATTGACTAGTTGATTATGATTAAATGTGCTTCATCATCATTGTCCAGAAGTAAGCTCCTATAACTGCTATAATCTTCTTCATCAAACTCCATATGAAGACCTACATTAATTAAATGAGAGTAATAATGTAAAGAAAATATATTCTTTAATAAAAATACATGGTTTTACTTTTGTATGTGATAATGTTTTCTCAAAATGTGATTCATAATTATGATCAAGCTTATTTATCAAATGTTGCCAAAACTGTAGAAAAAAATATGTAAAATTATAAATCATTATGTACTTACTTTATAATGTTTATAGTTATTTCTTTTATATATATAATAGAAATATGGATAGAGTTGAAGAGTTGGCTTCGTGGTAAGATCATTTATTGCTCTTGAGATGACCAGGACTCCATTCACAACGCCGAATAGTACCCTCAACCTGTCTGAAATTCTAGATTCATTGAACTTGATGTCATTATCTGTCCTCTTTGGGAAATAGGGACATAGGTGGTATGTAGGCAGAAAATAAAATAATTAAATATTTAAAAAACATTGTGGACGTTTAGCCCGTTTATACAAAAGTATTTTATATATGAATAAAATAATAATATTTTATTTTAAAAATATTTATATTAAATTTTTCTTAGTTATATGGATATTTGAATGCCTTTGTATAGGTCTTTCCACCTACACAAGAGAGTCCCAATATGTTGTAATCACTACTGCTGAAGTTAGAGATCATAATGATCCACCCACTGGATATTCACAGGTACCAAGAACAGTTTAGAGACAAGTTTAGATCATGCACATAGAACATAGATGATATTAATCACTGAGCCATGTCTCCAACTGTAAAGATCATATTTCCAGCTCTAAAATTATTCCTAAATCATTTTACCATAAATTTAGTTTCAAGTGTTCTAATATTATGATTAGAATATACATTATGCTCAATTAAATAGTTTGATGCAAAGTGAAAGGTTAAACTTTCAGAAATATCAAAGTTCATTTCATGGAAATATGTTAATGTCTACTTGTGCTATTAATAAAAACTGTGTCTTCTCCAGAATATTTCTAATTTTCTCAAAATTAGAAAAATCAATGTCGTGCTTGTTTTCTTTTAATTACTAAATTTCAAAATATTAACTTTTTATTCAATTAACTGTATCATTAACTTTATGAAAATTAGAAGAATAAATTCATGCTGCTTTACAAATTCTACTGTGACTTGGTTTTACTTACTTACATATAACCTAAAAAACATAAATTGTTTGATAGTGGTATTGTTATTAAAACAATCATTTTGACATCTTTCTTTTCCTATCAAGGATATTTTATACTACTCTGTTGATACAAAATAGTGGCCTTCCACATCAAACCTAATTAATTAGCATATATGTATGCTATATTACATACTTTATATTTATATTCCTGAATAGAACAATAGAAGCTTCTCAGTCCATTTAATTCCATTTAAATTTACTTGTAGTCTTAAGGCTGACAGTTTGGTATTGGACGCCAAACTGGTGTGTTCTTTACTATTATAATTCCTTAGTTGCTATTAATTCTTTGTTAAGGTTGACATCTCATAGGCTTCCTACCTTCCAGATTATCATATCTTTTATAAAATAGTTTAAAATAATGATGTTTCTGAACTTATGTCTTTATTCAAAATGGTGATCTTAATTTTAGGAAAATGAATCAGGTACATAATAATTTTGTCAAAAATACTTCTATGTTGTTGCAAATAGAATATTTTAGTAAAGACTCATACTTTACATGTGTTTATAGTTAGCACTACTATATTCATATACATCATTTTTCTATAACTATTTGGTGAGTTCAACAACCAGAGAACCTTTTAGGTCATGAGGCTAAGAATCACACCACTTATTCTATTTATGTAGAATATTAGCATTCCTACTCATTTCAAATAAGTCCATAATAATTTTTAAAGTAATGTGGTAAAATCATAAAAAAATTTCAGCACATAACTGTACTAATGTCATTATATTTCATTACTCATTAGAACTCTGAACAGTATGCTGCAATATATTCCTCCAGTTCTTCATCAACAGTACACATCTTTTAATACTTTACATTTTAGATCATGATACTCCTGTATATTCAGAACATTCTAACTTCTTAATATAACCAGAAGAATATACTATCCACCTAAATAAGACAGCCAGTCTTCTATACCTATTTCTAATCTTACGTTGCCCCTAATACAAGAGAAATTACATTTTCATTGCACCATTGAAGTCCCTTGTAACCCAAGTACAATAAAGTAAGCATGGATTTCATAATCATCTCTAGAAACTTAACACCTTTTCTTTTATTAAGTCTAATATCATTTATAGATTCATATGTTTCTTTTCTTCACATGAACAAAGAATAAAACTTAAAAGAACATAGCTAACTGTTTAGCACTCCATATTTCAACTATGTTACAGGCATGTTTTTTTAGTTATCCCAAATAAGATGAATTGCTATCTTTGACAGTTTTGTAAGGACATTTGAGCTAAGGAAAGCTAAATAATTTACCTTAGGATATATATTACATTAGTAACAGCAACTAAAATGAGTGTACATTCCTCTGATTCTATAATAATTTCTTATTTTGTTTTTCAAAGTGCTCCATCCAGCATTTCAATGATTCTATGCACTCTTGTTAAATTTTTGATCTAGATTCAAAATTTATTTTATTTAAAATTGTCATGATTTTTAAATTTCTTTCTGAGATTATAGTACAGTTGCTACATTTATCCCTTTCTTTTTCTCCTTCCAAAACTTTCTATATACCCCTAATTACTAATAAAGTCTTGGATTTTTTGACTAATTTTATTTCATGCATATGCATATATATATATATCAATTCCTAAATAGTATCTCTCCAGTCCATAAAATAGCACTTTTTATATGTGTGTTCTCATGGCTAAATATTTAACTCTCAGAAAACAGTTGTTGATTTCTTCTCTGGGAAAACACCATCCAAGCTTGACTTAGTTGTCATAGTCCTTTATGTAGAGTTGAGGCCTTGGGGCTATTCTCACCCACTTCGTAATGTTTATTGTTTTGCTTTGTCAGTTACCATGTGTGTGATCATGGTTGTAAGACTTTATGGTTCTAGCTTCTGACATTTCAAGGAGAGAAAACTCTTACAGTCATCTTCTATATCTTAGGATCTTTGTGTATCTCTTCTATAAATCTTCCTCATCCTAACATGCTAGCTAGATTGTTTTGTAGAGTTACCAGCTATGACTGAGATCCATACTCTTCATTTTGATTTTTCTTTCACTTGCTGAACTGGCCTTCTTCTCTTATAATAAGAAGATTTCTTAATGAAGGATAAGGATTATCCTTATCTGTTGGAAGAAATACAAATTGATAGATTATGGTTGGGGATTACACTGGTTTAGTAAATTAACCATGATAGATTCTACTCCAATAATCATGTCCTCAGTAGCATTGAATTCCTTAGTTAGGTTCCCAATATCAGGGATAATTTTTCTCTTGTTGAATAACTCTTAAGTCCAGTAGAAATGTGTTAGCTACAATGAAGGTTTACATGACAAAATTGCAACCTTAGAGTTATAATTATATGGTGGTCATTGATAAGTTTGTAGGCATCATAGCTGGCCAGGAGTGTTGGTACCTCCCTCCTTTGGTAGCTTTCATGGTAACTTCTGGCACTTTTTTTTTTTTTTGAAGAGCTTCATGTAGCCAAGCGTGTACTATATAAGTGAGGAAATTACATTTCTGAAACTTTTGCTTTTATCTACAGAACTTTGGTATTCCAGATATTCCATTCTTTCCCATTATGCAGAGCTAGCTTTGAATTCAGGTCCTTATGCTGGCAAAGGAAGTCTGTGATGGCACTGCATCTCCAGCCCATTTTTATCTTTTCACAAAGAAAGAATGTGTTATGGAATACTGTTCATTAAGATCTGAAGAA
Organism: Grammomys surdaster; assembly: GCF_004785775.1. Taxonomy (NCBI): domain Eukaryota; kingdom Metazoa; phylum Chordata; class Mammalia; order Rodentia; family Muridae; genus Grammomys; species Grammomys surdaster. Next base: position 5,718,746 of record NW_021620995.1, read on the forward strand.
CCTTTATAATTATTTTAAAACATCTTTGACAAATGACTCAAAATAAGCTTTCTAAGTAACAAAGAATGCAAAACATCAGAACACGATGCTTTTATCACTGTAATTACGGTAAAATTATTATTTGACTTAAATGAACAATGTAGAGTTATAAGTAATATATTTTGAGTATCTGTTAATGAAACTACTGTGACCACTATTTTGCAAAGGCAAAATGGGTAATCTTAACAATGATGTTTCTTGAGGATTAAATCCTTTGGCTTTAGTAAATGCAACATAACAAAACAAGAAGCTTAGACCAAATTTTGATTTTCTCAGTCATACAAAAGAATTTCAAAAAAACCAACATACATATATATATATGTATGTATATATATATATATACATACATATATATATATGTATGTATATATATATATATGTATCAACTTTAGAAAAGATGAACTATCTCAAAACATTAATAATGATGCTATATTTATTTAATCAAATGAGCAATAACTATAAGATTAGAATAAAGTTTGAAAATGTATTCTTCATATTTTAACATCAACATGTATAAAAGATATTTTCATATTGATTCAAATTTCCCACATTTTTATTTTTACTATGACCATGAAATAGCGTACTTATTTGTATTCACTTGTATACAATAAGTATATATTACAATTCACTTATATACAATAAATGTTTAAATATTATACATTTATAATTTGTTTGGGAATATCCTAGGTCACTCATGTAATTACAGAAGTTTTATTTTTAGAAAAGCCCTAAATGTCAAGTTTCTGATTACTAGTGGAAGCTTAGTTACTTACCCTTCATTTTTTCATTTGATGATCTCTTGTGGACATTATTTTGCTGGTTTATTTTTGTTTACAGAGAAACTAAAGCAAACAAAATTCTGATTTTGCTGGGTTCTTTCTGATAAAGATATAAAATCAGATATGTATGCAAACAAATAAAATGTTGTACTGAAAATCATACAGTTCAATTCAATAATGATATTCAAAGAATGTGAATAAATGAATATAATTCTGGCATTTTGTTTTATATCCTCTTACATTTGCAAGGAGTTTCAGAATACAGCAGTAACATAAATGCCCAATTTATGCCTCTATTACTTATCATGTGTATTTGATCCCTTAGTATACCCAATTGTTTTGTTTCACAGGTATTATTAAAACCTTAAATATAAAACAACACAAACATATATTCTTTTAACTAGATAATATTCATTAGTTTGTGTTTAGTTCTATATGATTTTTATTTTGTGTAGCCACCTGCAGCCATGGACCAACTGGGATCTCCTGAAAGGAGAGCTGGAAATGAAAAAAGGAACAGAAGGCAAAAAAGATGAAGCCAAGAAAAAGTACTCTGATCAAGGCTCAAAGTTTAATGTTCAGCTCTTAATTTAAAGGGAAAGCCCCACCAAATCCTTCTTGTGTCAGCTGGATATGGGTGGGGAAACCCTTCCTTGGCCACTGCTGGAGATGTCTAAAGGCAAGCTCAGCAGGGAGTCTATTCTTCTAAGTTCCCATAACAGGCTGTGCATGCAGCCAAGGTGGGAAACTCCACCAGAGTCCTATTATTTTTGTGGTAAACAAGGTCTTTCAGGCCTGCTCCAGGCTTGGGGGAGGGCACAGTTTTGGTTTGTTTTATCCCATTATTGTAATCCTAGATCCTTATTTTTGTGCCATTAGCACTGGGTGACTAGATTAATACTTTTTTCTACTAATTTGTCACATGTTATAGTGTAGAGTGAAAAATTATAGATGCTGGGTATATAGAATCCTTTTTAGACATATAAAATATTCTTTAAGCTTTCTTTATAAGGACATGGAAAATTTTTCTGAGAACCAAGCTGGGAACCAAGCTGAGAACCAAGCTGAGAACCAAGCTGAGAACCAAGCTGAGAACCAAGCTGAGAACCAAGCTGAGAACCATAGTGACAGGGCAAGGCCGAAGTAACAGGGCAGGACCACATTCTTGAGAAAGATAAGCGTACAGAGAGTTTTCACCTGATCCTGACTCATGTAGGTTGGATTCCTTTGGAATGTTCTGCTATTTTTATGTTATGCCACCTTAACAACCCCTCATCCCCCTCCCCATTCCTTGGTTTGTGGTTTTTCCCCTTAAAATCCCCTCTCAAACTGGCTGTTGGGGTCAATTCAGCTCCTGCGTGGGCATATGAATTGACCAGTGGCAGCTAGCTGTCACATGCCCTAATAAACCTCGCTATTGCTCTGGTACACAGTGTCTCGAGCAGATTACTGGGTGATCGCGACTTTCTGAGACTTGAGTGAGGGTCTCCCCTCTGCGGAGGTCTTCAATAGATGTTATACAATCAATGTGTTAGCTGAAATGGCCAACAGTGAGGAGATGGAAGCAGAAGAGACCACCTCCATTACATAAACAGGGACACTAGTGGAGGGATGGGGAAACCAACCCACCTTAAAAATTTTGACACAGAATTGTTCCTGTCTCAAAGAAATGCAGGGACAAAGATGGAGAAGAGACTAAAGGAAAGGCAGTTCAGTGATCAGGCCAACTTGGAATTTATCCAATGGGCAAACACTAAACCTTGACACTGAAAGGATCCTGTAAGGAGCAGGCCCTTAAACAGGACCAACTCCATTTTGTAATAGGAAACTTGTAAGACATGTCTGGACATGTCTGGTACTTGTAAAGGCAAGTCTGGAAATGAAGCTGTGCTGAGATAACCAGACACGAGTGGTTATCTTCCATGTACGTCATCAGTAACTCCAAATTCAGCATAAAAGAGGAGCCTGTCCGAAGCACTTCATCACACTTGTAGCCATGACTGGCTAACGTGATCCTCCGGACAAAGCCTCCTCAGCACCCGGTCATCAAAGAATTAACCGAGAGACCAACACCTTCAACTTCGTGGTCGAGCTCCGCTTGGACTTCAAGCCGAGAGACAACGAACGCCTCCAGCTTCGTGGTCAAGCACCCTACGAGGTCAAATTATCTGGAAGCCACAGCCTGACCCTGCCTTACCGGACTCTGGACCTGTAACCCAAAACCAACATAAGGACTCAGGTCGTATAATCCATGAATGAATGACTTGTCTATTGCTATGCTTATTTCTTTAGTAATTAGCAACTTATTAGCAACTTATTAGGCATATTGTTAGAGGCAACCTATAGTAAATGTGACAATATCTTGTTGTAGCAATAACCTTAGCATTTGCGTTTGTGTTTGCTTGCTGTGCATTATCATTAAAGAAGCAACTGAATTCCACAAACTCTCTGTCTCTTGGCGTACTCTCTTCCCTCTCGAGGAGCTGATGAACTCACAGTCAAATCCAGTATACGATCCCTGAGTGGAGCAGGACCTGTCGCTCCTCTCCCCGCGGGGGATTCAAACCCCTTGCTCTTAATAGATAAGAGACCCTGCTCGCGACAGATCCCCTGATAGGGGAGACACCCACTCAAGCCACAGGAGATTACATCCACACAGAATCACGCAAAAGACCGAACTTGCTGTAAACTGCAAAAGGCTTTATTTCGGGATTTCAGGATATCAACTGGCTGAGGTTGAGACTCACAAGAGGAGCATCAACCCTAAGGCTCGGGAGCAAAGTGTATTTAAAGGAGAAAAACCACAAACTAGGGGGGGTAAAGGGGGAAACCAAGAGGGAACAGTGGAGAAATCCCAACCCACATCATAAAAATAGTAGAGAATTCTTAACTCATTATTTAGCTGGTCATAAACCAGGGTGGGGAGTGGGAAACATCCTGTACACATTTCATTCAGGAATGTGACCTTAACCTGACCATTTTCTTGTGACCATTTTCAGCTAGTTCCTGCAGTGACTTAGCCAACATGTATTATTAGTTCTGCTATTCTTTGTCGAGTGACCTAGCTGACCTGACCCGTGGCTAGTTCTTTCTTTGGGTGGCCAGCTAGTTCTTGGAACCTAGGCCTGTGAACTTGCTAACCTTAATTCAGATGGGGGTCTTAAACTTCTCTATAAATTTTTACATCCATTCAACACTATTACTGATGCTATGTTTTGCTCACAGATGGGAGCTGAGCATGTCTGTCCTCTGTGAGGCTCCACCAGCAGTTGACTGAGACAGATGCATGTACTTACAGCCAATCATTGGACTGAGGTTGGGGACCCCTGTGGCAGAGGAAGGATTGAAGGAGCTAAAGGGGATGGCAACCTCACAGGAAAAACAACAGTGTCAACTCACCTGGATCCTTGGGAGATTCCAGAGACTAAGCCACCAAACAAAGAGCCTACATAGGCTTGTCCAGGGACCCTGGCACAAATGTAGCAGAGAAGTGACTGCCTTGTTAGACCCTAATGGGAGAGTATGCACTGAATCCTGTAGAGACTTGATGTCCTACAGAAGGGGGACACCTCGAAAAGATCATCTTATCAGAGGTGAAAGGAAAAGGGGATGACATGAAGAAGATTGTGAGGCGGGAGCTGGAAGGGGAGCAACATTTAAGATGGAAATAAATAAAATTTTTTTAAAAAAAATAGAAGTCACATTTTTCAATAGATTTAAATTCATAGAAAAGTCAGAAGTCAATTTATTGCTATTTTAAATTATAATGATAGGAAACATCAAACTCTTATTGTCAAAAAATAAATAAATAAATCATGAGCTTGATGCTCAGATGTCCACTGAGCTAAAATGGCCTTTCCTAGAAAGGTAGCATAAATTGGCATGTGCCAATAGTTTTAATAAATCTCAGAAATCATACTTTTCAAATTATATGGTCATAAAAGAAAAACAATGAAGAGATTATGTATTATTACATCTATTTTATCTTTATAAAAACATTTTAATAAAGTTTAATAATATATTTCAGATAGATAGATAGATAGATAGATACATTCAGAGTGGCATGGCCAGAAAACTTACATAACCTATTTTAAAAGTGAGCAGAATAAAATTACAAAAAATATAATTTTATGCTAACCAGCTATCAATTTTCATGAGATATTACTAGAATTATCACAAAGAGACAGTCAGTTTGCACAACAAGCTCTTAGAAATGATGTAACAAACGCAGAATAATTTCATTTTAAAGAGATCACCATTTTAATGACAGAGGAAGAGCCACCAAGAAATATAAGTTTACTCTTATTGTGGCTGCAGGCTGCAACGTTTTATGCTAGTTTTATGTATTTACTTTCTGTTGTAGAAATTAGACTTCATTGATTTGAAACCTACAATATTTTATTTTAATGAAAGTTTGGACATTCAAAGATCTAATACTGCATGAATTTCTTCCTAAGTTGGATCAGTGACAGTTACCAGGGGAAATATGGCCATGTTTTTAAATAGCTTTCGAATGCTGAGCTGACCTCTGGTATTGAATGCTCCATGTTTCCTTTCAATGGTAAGGAAGGTTTGTGCATTTTCAAAAACTGACAGTGTCACAAAGGAACTAAAGAATAGTTATTCTCTGAACCTTGAAAGTGACTTTTGTGTGGCATGCAGGAAAATAGGGTGAGCATTTACCTTGTGGAACATTTCAGTTTTCCAGGACAAAGCTATGTTATAAAGTAACCATTTGTGTGTGAGAGAGAATTTCAGGGAAGTTAAATCCATATGCGCTCTTGGAAAAGACATTTTATTATAACAAGAAAAATGTGTTGATCTAGAGTGAAGTGATTAGGCCATTTGTCAAAGAGAGTTACTGTTTCTGATAACATTTACAGGTCACACATACTTTTAAAATCTCAATAGAAGTGGGCTTGCTCAAATGGAACTTTCCCACCCGAACGGGTGAGATTGACTGTTAAAAGTATCGAGTGAAATACTTTGTGAAATACTTCCTACCCTTCCACTCCTGAAGGGGAAACTTGGGATGGAATTTTAAAAGAGTATTACATTTATTGAAAAGTTTTAACAATGAGTATAATAACTTACTGATATTTTTTGAAAGCTTAGCATTATCCTATAGCTACATACAGATTTCATTAACAAAAGAATACTATGATATGAGAACTGCCCTGGCAGTATGATGAAAATTCTCATTAAATTTTATCGAAATTACAAAAATTCTATCCGATTAGGTGACTTAATATTTTATATATATCAAGTGGCATTGGATTATTACATATCTCTTTTTAAATATAAATGATGAAAATAAACTAATTTTACTTAATATTTAAGCAGAATAATATTGTTTAAAATACTTCTATATGACAAAATGCTTCTAAATATCTGTATATTAAAATATGCATATTTATTAATTAAAGATGCACACACTCATATATATATTTAATATATATAAATATGTATATATTTGCATTTATGTACATTTAAACACCTATACTACATCTCAATTCTAGCTTTTATCTGACCTTTATTAGAAACCAATTATATTTTTATTCTATGCTAGTTTCCAAAGAAAGAGTGTCTAAGAAAACAAATTTTGATGGATGAAAAGCAACATTTTCCCGTCAATTTATGTATATGTTTTACAGTGATAAACAAATATGTAAATTGTAAATTTTGGCAACATTTAGAAATTAAAATTCACTTATAACCTGATAGGAAAGTGTTTGGTTCAGAAGCTTATATACTAAAATTAAACCATAGAAAGATTAGAATGACTACTGTAAATGGATGGCATGCAAATTTATAAAGCATTCTATATTTAAAGGAAAATAACTAGAGAATGTATTACTCAAAGTATTTCCTCTATTCAAAGTAAGTTTAGACTAAGTTTCACCTAAATCAACGGCTCTCAACCTTAATGCTGCATCTCTTTAACTATAATTACTCATGTTGTGGTGTCCCCCAATCATAAATTATTTTTGTTGCTATTTCATAACTGTAACTTTGCTATTGTTATGAATTATAATATAAATATCTGATATGCAGGATATATGATATTTAATCCCTTTTAAAGGGCTGTTTAATCCCCAAAGGGGTCAGAATGCACATAGCATACAAACCATACATGTACAGTAAAGGGCACTTAGAGCAATTCTAACTTTAATGACAATAATTCATAATATATAATAAAATATCTTACATATATAGCTAAAATTAATTTCATATATTTTTCTTATAGAAATGGATTGATTTCTAAAAAGAGTGTTGTTTTATGTAAATTTTAATTGAAGAGAACTGTAACTAGTCTCTGAGTCTTTCACCACCTAAAACTACTGTGGTAATATTTTTCTTATTTAATTACTTTAACTCTAGCTTGAAGATTTCTATGCCCTCCCCTCTTTCTCTCTCACTCTCTCTGTCTCCATAATATATACATATACATATATATATACATATACATATATTCAGATAGTTTTAGATAGTCATTTATATGTAATCATATATATGTATATATATATATATATATATATATATATATATATGAAATCAGATTTAATTTCATGAGTAATTCATTAATTCAAAATCATAAAATTATGTTGAAACACGTAAAACAAGGCTTATTTAATTTGCAAGTTGTCTGTACACTGAATCTTGTTATACTTCAACAGAATATGCACTTTAAAATAATACCTATATGCTATTATTTTATATTTTATATGCTATTATTTATAATTAATAACTATATATCCACATGTTTAGTAATGTTACATGTTTTTTAAAAATAATGACATTCCTAATATAAAATCATAGAAATAGAAAACTCTGATGCATAGCATCAAATTTAAACATATGTTAGTCTACTAGCAAAGTTTGACTCATGAGCTATTCTTGGGTGGATAATGTGCCTGTCAGATTGCAGACCTAAAGTAATACTTGCTTAAATAAATGCAATAAACTAAGTTAAACATGATATAAAGAATTTTGATGCCATTAAGTGTATAAATTAGAGTCATGTCAAGAAGTTTAAAAGCCCAAGTTCTTTCCCAAGATGTTCAGGTTTTATTTTTTTTTAATGGGGCCGTGACATTAAAATGACATAAAATGTCAAGACTCCAGACATTAATCAGGTAATTGGAGACATTCTCAATTCATTTCAACTATATTAGTCTATATACTTTTCTGTTATGATTATGAAATCCATCAGTGTTTTTCATTCAGCATCTCCAGGGCTTGCCTTAGAGGGTTATGAAGGAATTGTTCTCTATGGGATCCTGTGGAAGTTACTGGTTTCAATATGTAATATTTTTAACAAATGAACTATTGGTGAATGAAAATTTATTACTTGTAGTCAGAAGTGTCAAAATGCTAATTTTATCATATTTTATTTTTCCCTATCCTCATGGTTTTAATTTACAGTTTTTAAGTTATGTGAATCATCTAATTTTTTTCACTGTGTAGTGATAGTCACTGTTAAAATTCCTCACTTAATTTAGTTGGTTTCTACATCATTTTGTTATTGAAAAATATTCTCAGCACCAGTTTAAAATATTAAATGCATAAATAAAGGCAAGACATATAAAAATGAGATAATTATAATAGACCATATCCCTTAAGAGTTGAAGTAAGTATGTTGGGATTGGTTCTCAAGTGAACCATCATTATAAAATTAGTTGATAATACACATCACACATCCAACTTAATAATTCACATATGCAATACTTTTTCATGTCTGTGTATGAAATTGAAATAGGTGTAATGATGACAGCTGAAAAATAAAGTGAGAATATACCCCTCGTTTACAGACCTGGAAAAATTTAACCTATGTTAATGTTTTCCTGTTACTTAATTATTCAGCAAAATTTCTTTTTTTTATTGGATATTTTATTTATTTACATTTCAGATGCCATCCTCTTTCTCCATTTCTTCCCTAGAAACTATTCCTCTTTCTCCTTTTTGCTTTTATACTATTTTAATTGCATGTAAGTATTAAGCTCAGTTCTAGGTTGAAGAACTAGCAATGCAATAGACGCAAATAGTCAAGGAACAAGCAAGACAATAAACACAAATAGTCAAAGAAAAAGCAAGGCATTAAACTCAATTACATGAATACTCCCATGATCACTGTTTCTAAGGGCTTATCAGGATGACCAAAATATCTGAGCCAAATTCCCTATTCTATCCCAAATTCATTTCCATGTCTGAAGCCTACTTCCTTGTTGTAGCCTAAAATTTAGATTCCTCCTTGAAATTACTTCTTTATTGTAGTCTAAGATTTAGATTGTTGACTGAAATCACTTCTTTGTTCTAGCTTAATGTCAGATTACTTCCTGAAGCCTACTTCCTTTCCATGGACAATGTCGTATTCCTGCCAAGCAGCCCATTTCTTTGTCCTTGGCCCATGACAGATTCTTGCCAAACTGCCTGCTCAGCAAAGTTTCTTAATAATCCATTAAATGAATTATAAATGTCATCTTTCACTATTCACATTCCAGGTATCTTGTTTTTTCTGAAAATGTATTCTCTCTTGATATAATATTGTTTCTTATAAACAGAATTTGGGATTATTTTCTGTGATTATGAAACTAACGTCAAAAATTATTAAACAGTCTGATAAAAAAGCTTGGATTTCTTATTTTTTGAATGTACTTCTTTAACTTTTATTTTTCCTTGTATGAATGTTTATCTGCAGCTATGTGCATGTACATACCATGCTAAAGAAGGGCAGAAGTAGGCACAGAAAACCCTGAGACTGTATTTACCAAGAATTTGTGAACCAGCATGTGATGTCAGGAATTATATTCAGTTCTTCTGGAAGAATGATCAAGTCTATTTTTGCTCAGCCATCTCTCCAGTTCTTCAAATATTTTGGGTTTCTTTTTATTGCCTTTGTGGTAAATGTTTTGTCGAACAATCATCTAATTAAATATTTTACTATGTGATTTTTTAGCTGATAACATGTAATATACCTAATAGCTGCTTCAGTGAAAATATTTTTATGTTTATGCAATATACTGCTAAAGACCAGTAAATAATTAGGATTTTTGTATAAGTCAGATTTTAAAATAGAAAGTTTTACTCTAATACAGTTTATTCAAACTCTAATGTTCATGAAGCATCAAAGATGGAGACTGTGCAGTAGATTTTTTCCAGTGATGCACAGTGAGAGAAACACGCTGGAGAAAAACGAGCTTCTAAGGGATATAAACTATGTCATCGAGGTGACAGAAACATGCAAACTGGTTATTATTTGATAAAGCCATGCCATTAGGTTTATGCAATTATGTTATTTTAAGAAGAGGAGAGCACTAAATTAACATTATGTGATTTGTATGTAATGCTACTATATCAACAATATAATGATTGCTATCTGTTATGTAAAGCCACACTTTTCGATTTTTTTCCAACACACAAAAAGCAGAAACAAGTGCTAGAATTCTTTCATCTTAACTACTTTACAATTTTTATGACAATCATAAATTCAGACATTCTATTTTCTTTAGTGATAAAAAATGTCAGAATACATATTCAAATATGTATTTACCATGAAGAAAAAAACGATAAGGTTTTAAGAAAAAGTTAACGACATCAAAAAGCAGAAGAAAAAATATGCTGTTCAATATTCAAACAATTGTCTCCAAGAATTTGACTGAAACACTGCAAACAAACAAAGTGCTCATCCAAGGACTGATACAGTTGAAATTAACAACTGATGAGAAAAATGAAGAATTAGAAAAAAAATTCTAAATCTCAGCTATTTGAAATTCCATGAAAATACTCTGTGTTAGGAAATAAGGATTAATCTTTTCATGTGAGAATTTTAGTATACACACAGTAACATTGAAATTAAATAAGAATAAACATAATTATAAAAATATTTTTTCATAAAATTTCAGTTTGTTATACATTTAAATTGGTCTTAAATGAGAAATTAATTTTATATTCAATTCTGTTGCTATATATGTTTCTTGGAACTTAGTTTTGTGATAGTCCACTGGGATAATTGTCATAATTCCTGTAAGTATTACCATCATGAAAATATGTAGAATTTTAAATGAAATAATACATTACTTCCTTAATATTCATATAATCCAGTGGATAGCATTCTTTTATAAAGAACCTTTAAGTTTATCCTGGAAATAAGAAGTGGTTCTAGGGTCTGACATTAAGCGTGATCTCCTTTTACCTGTTCTATAGACAGAACAATGTTTTTCACCCAAATGCACAATTCAATAAAACAATGCCTCTTTCTAAAATAAAAGCAATAATTTACTGTATCATGAGAAAAAATTATGTTGTGATCTTAAACATGTAGCAAACATTGGCAAATCCAGCTACCATAACCTAAAGATGGTAGAGCGCATACTCTGCTGAACATGCTCTGTTACAGCCAAACCCAACTTACTACTAAGATATCATGTTTCACTAATAGCCAGGAGGAAAAATAAAAGAGCAATTGGTGATTTATAGAGAAGTCCACATTTGCTTGCATCTGATTTTGAATACTTGCTCGAGTGCCACAATAGAACTAACTTTCTGTCTTATTGTTTCTGACAGAAGTGCAGTTGGTTTGGGCAAAAGTATACGAAAATGTACAGGAGAATCAAGAATCAGAAAATGCATTAAAAAAACTCAAGACTGCTGAAATTCAATGCTGAATTCATAAACTAAATACACCCAAAATAATCCTGTCTAGATGGTGATGCAGCATTATGACAGATGGACTGGCAATGGATTAGACTGGAAAAATGAGAAATACCGCAGAGCTATTTTGACAATGTATTCTCCTTAATTGACACAGTTAACACACTCCACCAGTGTGTGCTATAAGATAGGTTTTAAAGTGTGTTTTCATGTTGATAGTTCTGACTCTAGAAAAACCAAAGAGACTGCAAAATGTTATTTCTGTGTTTGTCACCTGCCTTACAAGTGTACATAAAATTTTGAATTATTTGGGACTGATCTTCATTTTTTTTGGAGCGCTGGATGGTATGATTATAAAACCCACTTAGAATATTCAGACTTCTGGAAGAGATTTATGGATCAAGAGTTTCGATAAAAATTATTCCTCAGAGAATGTTCCCTTTAACTTAGTGGTCAAACTAACCTCTAATTTACTTTTGAAGCCTTTAACATTACCAGAATAAAATATTTTCATAATCCTAGATCTCACAGTTATTTTTTATTGCATTTAATATATTTAGTTCAAAGGTCAATCTTTATAGCTTTGGAATAACAATAGAGTTATATAAATTTCTTTGAATGTGTTTTAAATATCTGAGAAAGTCATTGTGTATTTACAATGATGTGCTGAAATGCTACTTGTTATGATATGAAATTAATTAATTTTTCTATTTTCAGGCCCACCAGTATTAAATGTCGAGTATTTTTTCTTGGGAACACATTATAAATATTTCATGATTCAGACTGCATATTGCTATGAAAATCTTGACTGTCCCCTCATTTCCCTCTTAAAAAGAAAGGACCTCTATACAACTTAGAGAGTCTTACAATACTCAGGTACTGTGAGGCAAAACATCATCTTGAATTCATTCTCCAACAGTTCTGTTTCTATACTTTTATCCCTACGTTTGTGATTAAAATGTGAAGAATAATTGTTTGCAATAAAGGCCTGGCTTAGAGAACTAAAAGAAAAATTCAAAGCTTTCTTCATGAAAGGTTTGGTTTATTATACTTACATAATTTCATTGAATTAATGTTTATTCTATCAAAGAACTGAAATAGTGGTAAATAAGAATCCACTAAGTTAAAGAATTATTTATATTTGTTCCATTGTGAATTTGACTGATTTAAGTCTTTAGTTTTCTTCATTCATGTAGCGTCAGAGTATCATATTGAATTTCACTTTTAGTTTAAATCACAGAATCTCTTAGTGTTAAATGTTCTGTTAATTATTCTCTTAAGAACTTGAAAATCCTTCATGTGTTATTTTACTCATTTCTGTGACAGAATATCTTTGCAGAAAAAACAATAACCTTAAGGAAGAAGACACTAACTTTGGTTCTTGCTTTCAAATCTTTTTAGTGGTTGGAGCATAGAGCTAGTGTGTGAGAGCAAATGGCACGTTTTGTTCCCTTTCCCATCAGTCAAATTGTAGAGAGCTTAACCTGCCACCAGAGTGAGTAATCCAGACACAACCATGTCTTCTAACTAGACAATAAACTTCAAAGTTGACCCAATCATTGAAAACTTTGCTATAAGCTGAGGATCAAGTAATTAAATGTATGGTCTGTGATGGGGGATGGAGCAGCATTTCTCATTCCAATTATCAAGTAGTGTAAAAGTAATCATGTAACAGTGATTCTACTTAATGAGAAATATCAACTAAAATACAAGTTCAACCAAGTTAACGTCTATAGGCAAAAGGCAGGTAATAATAAAATTTCTGGGGTGAATATTTAAGTCTCAGAATGAAAGGAAAATTAAAAGAATTTCTCAATTTAGTTTGTTAAATAACAATTTTGGAGCTTTTTTTTTCATTTTTAAGGATTGAGGTAAAGTCATGTCCACGGTAGGCAAGTACATTATCATAGGCAAGTACTAATTTTTCAATAAAAATAAAATAAAATCTGTATATTTCAATAAATGTATTTATTTCTATAATTGTTGCAGTAGATGAGATCTTGTTGAACTTCATCATTTAAAATTCAACCCTGACACTGTTACTGACTCTTTGGTGTGCTTGCAGACAGGGCCCTAGCGTGGCTGCCCTCTGAGAGGACCAACTACCACCCAACCAATGGACAGAAGTCAGGGACCCCTGTCGTTGAATTGGAGAAAAGCTAGAAGAAGCTGAGGAGAAGGAGGGCAGCTCCATGGGAAGATGAGCAGTCTCAACTGACCTAGACCACTGTGATCTCTCAGACACTGAGCCACCCACCAGGCAGCATACATCAGCTGATGTGAGGCCTCTGACACATACACAGCAGAGGACTGCCTGGTCTGGCCTCACTTTCAAAAGACTTGAGGCCTCAGAGAGAGGGAAGGTCTGGAGGGGTGGGGCAGGGGTAGGAAAATCTGCTTGAAGACTGGGGAGGGAGGAGGTAAAGAATGGGAGGCAGTCGGGGGAGCAGACCAGGAGGGGTAATGGACTGTAAAAATAGGGTTAAAGAGTAAAAATAAATTAAAACAAATTCGGCTCTATAGATCTTACCTTCAAAAGGGGCTACAAAAAAATTTCACAGTCTAATGATTTCAGATCATTCCACACTCTTGTCATTACTTTTGTTTGTTTGTTTATTGCTTAATAGTTCTCTCTATCTTTTGAAGATATAGATCCAAACAGGCTAGTAAGTTTCTCTACTTCATTCCTTAGAGGACACAGCAAACTATCCCTTTGTTTATTAAAGTAAAGCCAATTTTTGATGTTTTATCACTTCAAAGTCATTTTATAGATGCTATTTTCTTTAGCTTTGGTATCAGACTTGAATACTACATGTTTTTGATCATATTGTGGATTCAAATGAATCAAAGATATGATTTCTATCATATAAAGTTACGTAAGTGTGCACAAACATCCTGAGCTTTACCATTTTAAACACTTATAATGCACTGTACATTTATAACATGTCAAACTTTTTATATAAAGAAATAATCACAGCAATTCTAAACCTCATTTCACCTATTATTCTATTCTGGAAGAATAAGTGTATCTGTAACAACAGGCAAAATGATAAATAACTATATTGCCTTCTTTATTTGCAGAATATTTATTCTGATACTTTTTATCAGGTCTGTAATCCAAGTCCACATACAATTTAAGTTGGCAGTGAAAACACCCTAGGGAAATCTAATATTCAGTCAGATCACCATTTGCCTTTAGGACCAATTATTCTCCAATGTTATTCTTTCTGCTCTCAATCTACGTAATCAATGCTATAGTCTACATTTTAATAATCCTAAATACCTGATGTGTGTGTAGATGTTTGAGTATGTGTGTGTACATGTGCTTACATTTAGTGTTTACACTGAGAACTGATGTAATCAGTTCGTTTATTATAGTACCACTCTCTTGTTACTTATAATAAGAGATACTTCATTTCTAATCCATTTTGATTTTTATTTAGGTTACCATCACTTTTCAACTTGATAATGAGAAATAATTTTCTTTTTAATCATTTATTTCTCTTAGAGTGATGTATATCTAACTCGCAATAGATTTTCTGAAAGTAAATATTTTATTCAACAATTACAGCAATTTTATGTTATTCAAAGCTGTCATAAAACTCTATAGTTTAGACAACAATTGCTTTAACAAATACTATTTATCAGATGAAGCAGGGTTATAGTTTAGATAGTTTAAGAGTTTAAAGTAAATCGAAAAATAATTCTCGAAAAAAACAAAGAAAAATAAACATATAGTGGTATTGGATATTTTGTGAATAGATAGTCCTTGGTATAAAGCAAAAGATTGGACAAAAAATGCAGAGATAACAAAGAATGTTGAAAAGAGGAAATTAGAGGAAAGGAGAAGCAGAGGGAGAGGAAACTGAACTGCACAAGTAGGAAACGGTGACAAGGAGTAGAAGACATGAGATCTGTTCACCAAATGGAAACATTTTACTATATGCTTCTCAGAGAATACGCCGTCTATTCTTCATAAAGAACTTAATGTCCTAAAATCTTATATTCAAATATACACAAAAATATTAACAGTGACCTACAATCATTTTCTTGTTCACAAAACTATTATCTTTAAAAACTTTTTAGTTTTTAATTAAAAAACACAAACATACAGGCAAATATGTGTATGTATGTATCTGTCATATATTTAGCTAAAAATTTTATTACTTATTCATAATAACAAAATATAGTTGATTTATTATTTGTCTATTTAAAGCAAGATCTCTTGTAACTGTTTTGATTGATTTACAGATGCACCTTCAGTCACTTAAGTACTGCGATGCAAGGAATTGAGTGCCTTCCATTGTATTTTAATTTACTTTTCATAAATGTTTCATTTGATTGACTACAAATGTTTCATTTGATTTACAAACAGACTCCCGGATGAAGTTTCTACACAGAAAATAATACTAAGGCCTATGAAAACACTACCGCATGCTTAATTAAGGAGTAAAATTATTTCAAACAAATATCTGTAATTAAATAAGTAAATAAATGAATATTACAAAAGAAAACATGTATCTGTATTCCCCCTGAACACCCACGCTCTGGTGATATCCCCTTCCCCACGTTCCGCCTTTTTGTGTTTATAACCCCTGTGTGAATAAGTGAAAATTATGATTTGATTTAAAAAAACATGTTTCATTATTTTAAAAGAGATTACATTTTATCAAAAATAGTAGCAAGCCATACATCTATTATTAATCAAGAAAACATATCATATATTTAGCAAAATGTATCAAGATGTTTACTTAATATATTTTAATACACATTCAGTGTCATAGAAAAAAAGCTTGTGAAGAGATGTATAAAAAATATTTTCAAAGATAAGTAAGATTCACTCTCATGATAGAGCTCATTTAACTGGCTGACAACTTATCAATGGTGATATAAACATGCAAAATACAATCAATACATAGACTAAGGAAATTAAGAAGTATCTATAAAACCAGAAAACTACATAGTAGAGATGAATAACAAGGTGAATTCTGAAAGACTAGCAAGACTGCCTTCTGCACACAAGAGAGTAAAAACTTGTTTAACGTAGAGCAAACAGTAACTCAAATGAAATTGAGAAAAGGAAACCATGAAATTATCAGTGAAAAGTCAACATGCCTTATACTGGAAACATGAAATTCATAGAGATTGATGACAGGCAAGCAATGAAAGACAACAGAAAAAGCTCTTCAAAGTTTTCTTGTCAATTGATCAAAAAGGTTTCATAACAAAATACAAAATGATTTTATTATTTTTAAATCAGGTAATCATAAGAGAGAAAAGATCAGATTTTGGGAGATAATATTCTCTCATCTTGCCCCAAAATATCTAAGATTTCATGCTTTAATAACTTCAAATATTCATTTTACTTAGTATATACTTTAATTTCTAAATTTCAGGGCTTATTTCAAAATCATAATTGTCACCTGAAAGCCATGTGTGTAGATACTTAGGAGTGTCCAAAGAACATTATGTATTGTGTAATGTTATATGTATGTGTGTTTGTGTGTGAGCCCATCTGTGTGTCTTATAATCTTAAAAGATAAAACTAAAAATCTACAAAGGATGACAATTTTTTGAACAGGAAAGAGAGATTATAGGTCTCATGTTCATATCTTTTAGGGTATATTTGAGTGTAAAATTTCTAGGACATTAAGTTCTTTTTAAAGAATACAAAGAACAGACTTAAGAAATACAAGATATTTTTATATCCATTGCCTTACTCACAGTTGGAAATTAGAAATCTTAGGAGAGATGCAGCAATACAGAGAGGATTATAACATTTGGAGTGACAGACTTTGCATGTCCTCAAGTGTCTAACTTTTTAATTAAGTATCCTCTGAAATTAGTAATAAGATACCTGATATGATGTTTTACTATGTAAATGGGACGGTTCAGCTTTCACAGTCCTAGAATGTCCACATCTACCTACTGTAGCACCATATCTATGGCTTTGTATGCTGATCTCTTGTCAACTAAACACCTTGTAACTATCCTACGACCCATTACAGACTATCATCTTCTCCTCTTATACCAGTTTCTCTCTGCGTGTGTCTCTCTGTGTGTCTATCTCTCTTTGTGTATATCTGTGTCTCCGTCTGTGTCTCTCTCTATTCTCCAAGATGTTCCTCATCTTGCAGTCCACTCTCAAACTCAATCCTCCTAGTTTCTCTTCCCAAGAATTAGGATACCACTGGGCATCATCACATCCAGCAACATCAGTGTAATTTCAGGCTCATGATGACTTTCTCTTCATATCCCTGCAAAAGACGGAACAGTTACAGAACAATTGCATTGCACTGAGCTACAGAACTCTGCATATTTTTATACATTTACCCAAATATCAGCTAAGCCATAAGACACTCCTAAGTATCACGCACATAGCTTTCAGGTGACAAATATCATTTTGAAATAAGTCTGGAAATTCAGATATTAAAATATATGTTAGGGTAAAATTAATATTTAAAGTTATTAAAGCATGAAGTCTCAGGTATTTTGGAGTAAGTTGGGAAAATATATTCTAATCATGAACTAGGTAGTTCTAAGTTTAGGTTCATTTATAAGTAGAATGTGGAAACAAGAAATATATATCTAAAATCTACAAAAATTGGAGATATGTCTTAAAAATCAGTTAATTCAATTTGCCTTAAGATGGCAGTATTGGTCTTTCTAAGACTGCGATAAGTTTTAGACCAGAAATCCTGAGGAAAATATAGGCTATCGTAATACCCTTACTGAGACACAAAAACCCAGGCTTATCAACGAAGTGGGTGGATGTAATATACATAAAGATTAAACTGAAAGTCTATACAAACAGTGATAATGGGTGAAAACACAAACTGTGCAAATCTGATTGACATGTTAGTTAATTAAAAGCAACAAGGAAAGGAGGTTTGGGATCACTGAAGGGATTACTCACAGTGACAAGTCTTCCAAATTGTTCTGTTTCTTGGAAGAAGGAAGAATCAATGAACGAAATTAAAAACAAACAAGCAAATAAACAAAATCCTCTAGGATAGTGCATGCTAATACATCTAGTGAAAGGCACAGCTGATACAGAAAATATACACACTGTGTGAAAAGCGAGAGCTTCCTGATACTTTCTCTGTCACTCTCTGTGGTTGCCACCCATGAGTTTCATTAACACTCACAATGATTGACCACTGTAAGACCAAAACACCAGACCTTTGCAGTTTGCTTAATTTAATTTTTTAAATATAGCAGCTGTTTGTTTCTCAGAGTTGCAAATTAATTCTCTAAAACCTGCCTGAATTTTAAGCACACAAGTCCAATTCTTAAGCACAGAATTGGACCCAAATAACGATTAGGTTGTAATATGCAGTGACTTCATAACTTGCATCAAAGATGCTTTGGCCATTATAAGATGGCTCTCTATATAAGCAGGTTTTCTTGCTTTAATTTAAAATATAAAATTTGTTTCATTGAAACACACCCATATCAATTTGTACATAGATTCATAGATTAACCTAGGCAGAAAACCTTCACAGTTTTCAGTATTCGTGGCCTCCTTTATGACAGCTAAGTGTCCATTTAACATTTAACTTGCACTGCTATGAACATTTTATATTTTAATTCAATTATTGTAACATAATCTTACTACTGCTAAGTTCTGTTGTCAGAAAATGTTTGGAACAGGAAAATATGACAAATATTTTATTTTGTACTTTCAGAATCATATTGAGGCAGATTTCAATCTACACACCTTGACAAATGTATATTACATTCCCCCTATTTTACTCCTAGTTAAAATTGTCAGGAACAATGAGATCACCACTAAAACTTGACTCTGACCTAAATGAACATTTACTTTTTTCAGTAGAAAACAAAACAATCAAACAAAAACAACAACACTGGATGGCATATGGGTTCTCATGAGTTTGAGTTTTCAGTGTTTTATTAAGTCTTTAGCTTATGTTAATTTAATATTTGCCTGATGAAATGATGACTTTATTATATTGGAAACTATGTTTTACCAGTCTGTGTATGTGTGTATAAAGCCAATCCTTACCTGTATATCACTGGACATTTCTTCTTGCCTGCAAATTAGTGTTTCCATAGAATCATATTCAAATTAGGTTGCAAATAAAATATATACTTTATTCTTGGAAAACAACCTGCTAAGCACTACTTTATACCTAGTGGTCATAAGTATGATGAACTACTGTAGATGGTACCATTGCTCTTTTACCATGGTACAATAATGCATGAGCTACGAGTTGTGATGTTCACTCTTCAGATGTTATTTGAAAAAATATTGAAACATGCCTATATTGTTTTTTAAACTTCATTAAAAATCATCATGAAAGAGCATCCTATCCCTAGGGGAAATGTGAATATTTACCTTAAAAATATTATTTGAAATCTTATGTAGAATAAATTTGATTGTTCTGAAATAATTAGCATACATTTCAGAGGCATGGGGTCAGTACATTTCTCATACCAGTATGATAGCTGAGATTTAATAACAACATATTACTTCAACATGAATTGTTATATTGGTCATTTGTTAGTTGCTGATTTGTAGTCTGACATTAACAGGAAAAGGGTCACTCTCAATATTACTCATGGAGCTCCTTGGCAACAATGTTACAAGCTACACATGTTCTTCTAAACTCTTTTCTTTTAAATGTCTAAAACAATTTAAATTAAACATTAAATTAATACCTCTAAACAAACAAAGTGCATTTGGGACCTTGGTTTATAATCAGTTCACCAACCAATGTTATTAACTCAAGAACAATGCATTTTTTCAAACAGGTAACCAACCAAATAACATAACTTAAAAATAACAATCTCTGTGTGTCCATTTGAGTGTGTTTGTGCCCTGCCTGTTTTTCTATATAACAGAGTATCAATGACATGACACCCGTGGTATTTATATTCGGGCTGTGAAAATTGGTGCATATTAAAAGAAAGATGCATTGGTAATTATGGAAACTTATAGAAATGTTATTAATTCACTCCTGGGGTCTCATGACAGTTAAAGTGGAAGATGAAAATGAGCAGAAATTATGTATGCTATATAAAGAGAAGTGATGACAAACAAGGTGGGGTAGATTCCCCCAAGGATGGAGGCCATGCAATGACACCAGCTGTCCACTGTAATTAATGCAATAGTAAGAGGAATGAACTGCGCTCACATGCTAGAACCCATCAGGCACTGTGCAGAAAATAAACTGCTGTCCTGCAAATAAATAAATAGATAAATAAATAAATAAATAAATAAATAACTACTTAAATAGAGAAACTTAAAAATAGAGATATTGTATCACCACATTTTTAACAGTTCCTTAAATAGAACACAAGAAGCCTAATGCAAAACAACACTGCACACAACCCGCCAGACAGCAGCCATGAACTAGTTTCGTTGAAAACCTCTGATTTTGTATGTCTTCATTTGCTTATCTGAATACATTATCAAAGATAAATTTATAGATTGTCTTTTTAAAAGAAACCTGAGTTTTGTATTTTGAGCATTTTAAAAATAAGAAAATAAACAAGGTACAGTAGTGCGAATAATCATGCTTTTAAAAATAAATAGGCTCCTTGGTACTCAAATTACCATCTGTAAATCTGTGTCTTAAATGCTTCCTATGGTATGTGTGTAAAATTATAACCAGAACTTTCACGTGCATCTGTTTTATTAAAATAATTTTGGACATTAATGTGATTAGTTTTCTGTGTACAACCTGTCCCTAACACTTGATAAGCAAAAAGAATTATGATGTTCTGACATTCGAAGAGCCTACATGTATCTTTAATTTTAATTTTCCACAAATTACTAAACTATAGAAAACCGTACTGTAGTACTTGTTCCTCCGAGTTATCTAGCCTGCTTGATGCATCATCCACTGGGATGTACTGCTCTATTCAGTTTCTCCAAAGCACCATTTTCAAGAAATCTCTGGGAGATTTCTTTGCCATGAATATTTGAGCATGCAGTACCTTATTTCAAGCCTTAGTGTTTGAAAAAAAAATCATGATCATTCATTTTCAACTGAAAAATATCAGCATCTAATAATAATTTATTAAAAGGTTTTCCATTTATTTAACAAATGAAATCAAATATTTTAAGCATATATGCACTTATATCCATATAATTATGTAGTTAGTGTATTTCTGATTTCCATTTTTTTCTATTTCCTTCCATATCTGATTCTAGATACTGTATTTGTTAAATACTCTCTGGTTTACAATTTCCTGTAAAATGGATGCTGTTGATACATTCAACGGTACCATGTTTTCTATCCCATAATTTCTTATATTTCAGAGAAATTGTGGTACAAAAGAGATTTAACTTAGT
The DNA here is from genome assembly GCF_004785775.1 of Grammomys surdaster. Lineage (NCBI taxonomy): Eukaryota > Metazoa > Chordata > Mammalia > Rodentia > Muridae > Grammomys > Grammomys surdaster. Next base: position 5,740,535 of record NW_021620995.1, read on the forward strand.
ATTGTGTTGTTAGGAATCAAAACTTTATATTATCTCATGTTTTTCTATAAAGAACAATCAACATATCTGACTCAATATATATTATTATAGTTTATTTGTTAAAAAACTATTCCATTGAAAAGTTTTGATCAAAGTTTAATTGAGATAATATGCCATTTATTTGGTTCCATATATAGGTACATTTAGAATATTTCTTTATAAAAAGTAATTTAACTCATTAAAGCTTAGTTACAATGAACCAAAACAATTAAGAATACATGAAGAATACTAAGCTAAATACATGTCCTTTTCTTTCACGAGTCCCACATGAATTCGTTTCATATTTTCTAGAGATTCTCATGAGTTTAAATATATTTTAATACCTTATTTCCTTGATCCAGAATTCTTTTAGATACTCACACTTTTGGTCAGTACAAGCCCCTCGACATTAATAGAGACCTTGTCTTAGAACAATTTAAAGTCAGAGATTGTTAAAGCATTTAAATATTTTACTATTTCAGGTTTTTGGTTTCATGTTTAAAAATCTTAATTTTTTAATTTATTTTTCATAGCATATTTGCACACCAAAACTTTGACTATTAGCTTTAGCCAACTTACATAATTATGGTTTGCTTATTTTGATATTTGTAATTATTCTCTTTTTAGAATGCATTTAGGCTACCTAGTCATTGATGTTTTGAGCTGGACAATCTGAGTATAGCCTCCTGTTTTATCTACTTAATTCTGTCTGAGAACATTGGTGGAGCCGTAATGAAATATCTGAGACTTTTCCATTTGTATATTAAAAACCTCATCTTTTAGCAGCTCTAGAGGCTTGTGTAGTCAAAAATCACAGGTCTAGCATTTCATCTGAAGGGAGCTTTCTATCACTGTCTTTATGTGCAGGAGGACCAGAATAAGCTAAACAAAGTACATTAAGCTTCTATTAGAAAAGTCTCAGTCCTCTTCAGTGGCATGTAATTTAATAACATTATAATGACAACACCTGAATGTTGAAAGAGATTAAACCTTGGCAGACCTGTGTTGGAGAAAAAACAATCATCATAGAGGTACATTCAGAGACATCCAACTTAAGTGTTGTGGGGTCTGAGCTGGAACATATGTGCTAAGTACATTTTTCAATCATGTAATTAGAAACTCTGCCAGGTGACTTAAAACCTCTGACTTTACATATTCATCTATAACATGAAGATCCTTCATTTCTGTTTAGAAATTTTGGGGAAGTATTAGTATCCTAATACATATAAAACACACCAAAGAGTGCTTATTGCTTATATTACATTCATTTTTAAAAAATTTGTTTCATATGTACTTTTTATATCTTAGTCCTGAATATTTCTCCCTTAAGGTAAATTGCACATTCCCTGAAATTTGAGCACTTATGTTATAGCTCTGTATGGGTGTTTTTTTATTTAAAATAATGAATTCTTACATAGAAGTACAAAGTGTACTGAAGATGAACTTAGAAATTTACTCTAAATTTAATATCCTTAAAACTCAGAACAATAGAATTATACAATATTATACTGCCTGATTTTGATCAAATGAAATAATTTAGGCAATAAAAATGTTAGCATAGGATTGTATTTTATTTGTATGTGTTGTGAATACATCCTTCTAACGCCACCATAGGCAAAATTCTTTAGCCCAACTGAAAAGTAAAATCACTCTGTACTTAATAATATATTATTTTGATCTATATGAGATTTATTAAATATGTTTAAATATGATTTTTATTCACAAGTCTTTTGAAACATGTTATATTGTGTCCATTTTAATTTAAGATGGAGATATTACAGAATATTTTGTTTAAGTACTAGGTATCATTATAACTTAGGAATACAACATCTGTGAATGATATCTAATTAAGGAAACACAGACTTAAATGTTCACGCTTCCTGTCACTGAACTGTTATTCTATATATCTTTTATTCTTCAGGTTAAATATATTTATAACATCAGAATGGAACCCTTATAGAAGTAGGGGAGGAGGGATGCGATTAGAAGTTTTTTAGGGGGGTGAAATGGGGAAAAGGGATAACATTTGAAATGTAAATAAAGAAAATATCCAATAAAAAATTAAAAAAAAGATATTATGGGCCTAACTCTCATTTAAAATAGCTAAACCCTTGGCTTATGTACTATGTGTGTAATATGAGAATAGTTTCTTAAAATAATTGCTCAGTTCTCAGTTATAGGAAAGGCAGTAAAATTTTTATTTTAAGCTTGCCTTTGAAATTCCCTATTTCTATACTAAGAGTATTGGAATAAGAATAAAATCTGTCACCATTTTCTTGATATCCATCAGACAGTTGGCTATTGACAAGGGAAAAGAAAAGACTATTATGCCCTTCCAAATAACAGAGAGCTCTTTACATTTTGAAATGAAAGCCATTTCCTTTGAAAACATGTTTCTATGAGTTTTAAATACAAATCAGAATGTAATCATTGTAACTGGTGATAGCAGCAGGGAGATTGTTTCAACTGTGCTTACTGTTATAGAGATCTTGCCACTGGGCTCCTGTTAACACTGAGTTGGCTTTGATGACAAATGACAACTTTCCAGTGTATGTTTTGCAATTATCATAATTGCACTAGATTTCAAAATGTATATAAATATCAATCTTTATTCAATTGTTATTCATTTCGGATATTATGATTTTATAATAGTTCAAGATCAATATATATATGAAAACAAGTAATATCTAAATAATGTACTTGATTTTAATTTGCTCCCATTTTGCAGAAGGAATAGTTGAATACAATGTAAAATTTCAAAATGTATGAGGGAATGTGCAGTATTCGGAGATGTTGAAATAATTGTCTGAAATGACTGTATTAATTATGTTTAAAATCTAAAGGTTTCCCTTCTATGTTGGTGATGATGTGGACACATATAATAGGGTTGAAGTGTAAAATGTAAAGTTTTCAGGATTCTCTATCAACTCTGAGCCTGAGGAGAAAGCACAGGCAAAGCTACACAATAGATTCTGTCAAGCTGTTGAGTGACTCTCCTGTTGCTAGCACAAGGAACTCTCTTAGGCTTGTCTGATCTCTCACTGACTACTTTACCTAACCTAATTTTGACCTTGTTCTTGTCAAGTTTAGGAACATAATACCTATAAGCCAGAAATCCCTTCTCTGGTGAACTAAGAAAAAGAATCTCTTATCTGAGATGCTCATCAGAGTGACAGGGAACAACTTTTGATGTCACTATACTACAATATGGAAGTTAAGTAGTACACTCACTCCAGTGCTCCTGTATGGGAGTTCACAAGTTCCATTGTAATAACTAAAAAGAACCTTGGAAGGAGTGAAAGGAAGTAGCTACTGAGCTTCTGGAAAATGAACTACAAAAACTAGTGAATGCCTATTTTCTTTATTGGTTTGTCTTTACACTTGATTATAT
>NW_021620995.1:5744043-5794148 GCF_004785775.1 Grammomys surdaster
TATATATATATATATATATATAATTTAAACCTACAATCTGATCAAGAAATTGATTTGCATGTTGATCTCTAATAATTATTTTACAAAGCTAGGGAAAAAATTTTACTGTTCATTCTTACTACTGTTTTGTCACTTCTATGAAGCAAAAGAACCCAGTAAAGTCAACAATTGGTAAGAGTATTTGGGTGTTGTCAGTGAGGCAGAAAGGTTATAGTTCCGTCTTATAGTTTATAGTCCATCATGAAGGAAATTCAAGTAGTACCCATGGCATTGCCGACACTGTGCCACTGGGTAAAAAGAGTTGGTTTTCTTTTGCACATATAAGAAACTACTGATATTACTGATCAAAATGAAAGGTGACATCTCTGAATATCCATTTTAGAAAAAAGAGATAGATGATAGAAGTTCTTCTCTTGAATAAGTTCTTACTGGATAATGTGCAAGGAAAAAAGAAGACCACTCACACCCATATCACCTGAATATTTGTGTTAAAATGTTTCACAAAGACAAGAAAGCAATTATTGTTTGCCTTTTGGCAAAGAAGATGAGTAGTTTACCTTCCATACTTTGGATGAAATAAGACTACTTGCAGTTGAATGTCTTAGATTCTGATTTCCACTATGTCATTCTCCTTGCTCCATTATCATATTAACTACGACATTTAAAACGCTACCGTTTGTTTAAAAGCAGGAAAAATCCTTGTAGACTATTGTTAATCATACTTGTAAACAATATATAATTAAATGATAAAATCCATTTCAAAATGCAAAGCACAATTTAATTAATGATCTCTCTACTGTCTAAATAAAAAGGAAGGTTTAATCACTGGAAAACGTAATTGATGGACAGGTTAGTCATGGTTTCTGGAAAGAGTTTCTGGTGAACTTTTAAAACAGAAAACTTAAGTGAAACAGGGAATCCAAGCCTATTTAATTATATTTGCCAAGACTTTGGGTCTATTTAAGAATTATTTTATTATTGTATTCTTTCTCAGCATGTCTACAAGATCCTCATTCTTATGAGCAAGTTTTATGCTAAGTATTACAGACTCATTTTAACTTTTTGTCTTATTATAACAAGAGTTATATGAATTAGAATTTTGAGGTAGATGGTATGTCATTTTTAATATGAAATAATAATTCTTATGTATTCATAAATGATGGATAATTGTTTAGTCTTTTGGAAAAGTTTTTACCTGAGTTTATTTTATAAATTTGAAAAGATTGATACTTTAAAAATCTTCTTTTGAGTCTTCAAGGGAGCAATCAAAAGGCATCATGTGGTGCTCCCTCTTGTGATTCATAAAAAGTTTCACTGTGCACTATAATCTAGCTGCTTCATGATGGCCAGTAAATAGCAGAAACCATGATTTAAGTCATTAATTTGGGTGGAAGTTAAGTTTATACTTGTCATTATTTGCTTTCTAGTTTTCTGTGTCCAAACCATATGATGATAAGTGATTATTAGAAATATTTAGTAATCAAGTCATTCATCTTTTGACAGATAAGGAGAGGGACAACAATGATGTCTAGATGTTAATCAAAGCCACTATTGTCAACATGTGATTGAGTGTTTCAAGCAGAGTTACAGAATAAAATGAGAAATTATTTCTATTTAAAAATAGAGGTGATTATTTTTTGTTCCAAATAATAGAAGTGTTGATTATTAGACATCTTGTGAATATGTTTCTATGTACAGATGAAATGATATTATATATAGAAATCTCTAATACCTACCGTGAAACTTTATACCTAAAACATTCAATCAAATTTCAGGACACACACACAGACACACACACACACACAGAAAGAGAGAGAAAGAGAGAGAGAGAGAGAGAGAATAAAATCATACAAAAATATAAAAATGTCAACATAAATTTTGTGCAACAGTAAGTAAATAAGTCTCCAATTCTTCTAATGTGATTGCATGGCCTGGAGTAACTGCAACACCAGAGAGGAATAAAGGGACTAGTGTCAGGGTAGTGAGTTGTGGGAATAATAAAATGTGATCTAATCAGTAATAGGAGAGAAGAATCAGGCTCTAATTGTGGAGGGGGGAGATAAATTCAGAAGAAAGAATGAGGAGAGTGAAATTGCAGTAGGGAATGTCTGAAAAATTCATAAGGAGTCAAATCATAATGTTAACTGTTGGAACATGGTTAAAAGAATGAAGCACGATGGACTTACTCAGGAAAACTGTTAGTGAGGCTCCAGGAAGAGAGGCCTGTTACCTCAGACATATTTCATCCTCTAGATTGTTCTTGGAGTTAATTTTACGGTTCTGTTACAAACATTTACATTCAGTTTATAAGACATGTTTATTTTTCTTGGATTTCAGAGCATAGCCCAAAATTATCTAACTAAGCCTCTAATGCCAAACATGAGAAGCCCAATTTTTAGTTATTTCCTCAAGGCTGTCCAAGAAACTGCTAGAAGACAGACATTATGGTTATTGTACGTGGTTTATACCCGAAGTTACAGGTAAATCCCTATTTTCTGCAAAATTCAGGATGTCCTCATTCTTAATTGCCAAATATTCCATTGTGTAAATGACCCACATTTTTGTAGTCATTCTTCTGTCATGGGACATCTACTTGTTTCCAGCTTCTGGCTATCACAAACAAGGCCACTATGAACATAGTGGAACATGTGTCCTTGTGGCCTGGTGGGGCGTCTTTTGGGTATATTCCCAAGAGTGATATTGCTGAGTCTTCAGGTAGTTCTATTTCCAATTTTCTGATGAGCCCCCAGATTGATTTCTAGAGCGGTTTTACCAGTTTGCAATTTCACTAGCAATGAAGGAGTGTTCTTCTCTCTCCACATCCTTGCCAACATGTGCTGTCACCTCAGGTTTTGCTCTTATCCATTCTGATTGGTGTAAGGTGGAATCACAAGGTCATTTTGATTTACATTTCCCTGATCAGTAAGGACTTTGAACATTTCTCTTTTTTTAAATTTTATTGGATATTTTATTTACATTTCAGATGTTATCCCCTTACCTCATCCCCACCCTGCCCAGGAACTCCTTATGCCATCTCCCCCTCCTCCTGCTTCTATAAGGATGTGTTCCCATCTACCCCCCACTCCCAACTCCTCACTCTCTAATTCCCCCACACTGGGTGTCCAGCCTTCATGGGAGCAAGGATCTCCTCTCCCACCTATGCCTGACAAGTCCATCCTCCCTACATATACAGCTGGAGCCATGGGTCCCTCTCTATGTGCTCCCAGGCTGATGTTTTAGACCTTGCGGGCTCTGGTTGGTTGGTATTTTTGCTCTCCTCATAGGACCGCAAACTCTTCCAGCTCCTTCAGTCTTCTCTCTAACTCCTCCACTGGGAATCCCTTGATCAGTTCAATGGTTAGCTGTGAGTATCTGCTTCTGAATATGTCAACTCTGGCAGACCTCTAAGGAGACAGCTATATCAGGCTCTTGTCAGAATGCACTTCCTGACATCCACATCAGCATCTACCTTTATTGACTGCACATGGGATGGATTCCCAGGTGGAATGGTCTCCAGACCACCCCTCCTTCAGTTTCTGTCCCACCCTTTGTCTCCATCTTTGGTCCTTTGAATATTTTGTTCCTCCTTCATTTCTTTAGGTGCTTTTTGGCCATTCAAGAATCCTCTGTTGAAAATTCTCAGTTTAGTTCTCTACCCCATTTTTTGATTGGAAAGTTTAGCTTTTGGTAGTTTGTTTCTTGAGTTCTTTATATATTTTAGATATTAGCCCTGTATCAGATATGGGGTTAGTGAAGATTTTTTCCCAATCTGTAGGTTGCAGATTTGTTCTCTTGACTATGACCTTTGCCTATCAGAAGCTTTCCTGTTTTATGAAATCTCATTTATCAAATCTTGATCTTAGAGCATGAGGCATTGGAGTTCTCTATAGTAAATTTCTCCAATGAATTCAAGGCTCTTTCCCACTTTCTCTTCTATTACATTGAGTGTATCTGGCTTTATGTTGAGATCCTTGATCCACTTGGATTTGAGTTTTATGCAAGGTGACAAATGTGGGTCTATTTTTATTTTTCTACATACAGACAGCCAGGTAGGCCAGCACCATTTATTGAAGATAGTTTCTTTTTTCCATTGTATATTTTTGGTTTCTTTGTCAAAGATCAATTGTGTGTAAGTGTGTGGTTTTATTTCTGGGTCTTCAATTCTAGCCAACCAATCAACACATCTGTCTCTGTACCAATACCAGGCAGTTTTTATCACTATTGCTCTTTAATGTAGTTTGAGGTTAGGGATGGCGATTTCCCCAGCAGTTCTTTCATTGTTAAGAATTGTTTTTTCTATTCTGAGTTTTTGGCCTTTCCAGATAAATTTGAGAATTGTTCTTTCTAATGTATTTGAAGAATTATGTTGGGATTATGATGGGGATTGCATCGAATCTGTAGATTGCCTTTGGTAGGATGGCTATTTTTACTATGTTAATTCTTCCAATCCATGAGCATGGGAGATCTTTCCATTTTCTAAGATCTTCTTTGATTTCTTTCTTGAGAGATCTGAAGTTATTATTGTAAAGATTTTTCATTTGTTTGGTTAGAGTTATACTAAAATATTTTATATTATTTATGCTTATTATAAAGGTAGTTGTTTCCCTAATTTCTTTCTCAGCCTGTTTATCATTTGTATAAAGGAAGGCTACTGATTTGTTTGAATTATGTTGTGTCCAACCACATTGCTGAAGTCATTTATCAGCTTGAGAAGTTCTCTGGTAGAATTTTTGGAGTCACTTTTGTATACTATCATATCATCTGAAAATAGTGACACCTTTATTTCTTTTTTGCCAATTTGTATCTCCTTGATCACTGTTTGTTGTCTTACTGTTCTCGATAGCATGCCCAGTACTATATTGAATAGATATGGGGAGAGTGAGCATCAGTCAAATTCCCGTGCCTCTGTCTGTCTGGTGGCCCTAGCCCTTTGTGGAGGCAGATGAAGGACCCACAGGACCTTTTCACACAACAATTACACTCTTTTCTTGTCCCTATTTTATACTGATTGCTTCAAGTATCTCTCCATTTAATTTGATATTGGCTGTTGGTTTACAGTAAGTTGCTTTTATTATGTTTAGATATGAGCCTTGAATTCCTGTACTTTTCTCCAGTATTTTTAACATGAAGGGGTATTATAGTTTTTCAAATGCTTTTTCTGCATTTTAGTAGGTGATCATGTGATTTTTTTCTTTGAGTTTGTTTATATAGTGGATTATATTAATGGCACACCAACTCTACAATGTTAGGTATATCTTTTCCCACTGAGGTCATACAAGGCAGCCCAGCTAGAAGAACATATCCCATGCATAAGCAAAAGCTTTTGGAATAGCCCTTGATCCAGTTGTTCGTGTCTAAGCTACATATTTGTCACACATGATCCAAGGGGCCGGGTCTAGCCTGTATGTGTTCATTAATTGGAGAGTCACACTCTGAGAGCACCAAAGGCCAATGTTAGTTGAAGTTCTATAGGCAAAACAGGAATGTATAAGTCCTTTCTTGGATGAGAAGGAGGAGGAGGAGGAAGAAGAGGAGGAGGAGGAGGAGGAGGAGGAGGAGGAGGAGGAGGAGGAGGAGATGATTATGACTAGGAGAAGGAGAGGAGGAAAGAAAAAAGTAGGTAGAACAAGAGAAGGAAGTATCACTGTAGGAGAAGAAGAATTAAATTACGTGACATTTTATAAAAGTTATTTTAACTGATTAACATTGAAAATGATTCAAGGGTTATGTAAGAAACAAAGAAGGAAAATTAAATATGTTATCAAAAATCAAAATAGTGAGCATTATCCATTGAAGATCAATTACTATTGATTTACTCTATGCATGACAACATTTAAAAATATTAAAATGAAGGGGATAACAGTGTTGAAAGTCAGTCACCATGAGATTTTGGAACACAGTGACAGTGGATGTAGCAATAATTAATTCTTCATTACTGTTAGCATGAAAGACATGTTGGGAAATCTCATTGGAAGAGTTTTGTAGAAAGGACCAAGTGTCTGTTAGTCATGCATACAGAGGGACCTGCAATTATTCTTTTAATGAAATTATTCTTTTAGATTCTTAGGCCAAAGACATGGCATAGGAAATAAACAACAGAATAATTATAAGTTAAAATAGTTGAAGATTTCCAGGGTAAAATTAGGAATTATACATATGTATATATATATATATACATATATATATATGTATATATATCATATATATATTCATATATATATATATATGAATATATAAATATTACTATAAATACGCATACACTATTACACATAGTTTCATTTTATAAAAAATAAATATATTCCACAGATCTGTGTCCTTGCTAGAATAATGGAAAATAATCCAAAGAATTTCACAAAATGTGTAAATAAGAAGTTACATGCAACTATGGTTTAAAAATATTGTTTTATAGTACTCTTCCTCTTCAGTACATAGGCTGTATCTTTCCATACATTCTGTGTAGGACATAATACATTCACTTTTTATAGTTTGCATAGCTATAGTAAGAGGCTGTATTTGATATTTATGCAAATATTCTGGACTTTGGCAGCATTTTTTTGCTAAATGAATGCTTATTTCTAACTGTACCAACTATTCATTAAGAGAGTACTCCTTAGCATTTTAAACCTAATTTAAACATAATTTTGTTCTAATGAAAATATAGTCATTTAATCAGGCTTTATGGTACATGTCTATAATTCAAGAATTTGGGATGCTAAGAAAGGTAAATCTAGAGTTCAAGGGCATCTTGAACTTTTAAATAGCAAGTTATAAGCTAGCCATAGAAACAAAAAATATCTATATTCTAAACTATGAATACTGAGCTAATGAAATATATGTATTCATTTCACAATCTGAAAATACCTTTCAGATTATGGAGAAGATATGAAGTAAATATAATTTTAAGATAAATGACAAAAATAGTTAAAATATTGAACATTTTCTTGAATACAGTGAGGAAATTAAATGATATTGTCCTAGTCCCACAATACAGTGGCTAATTTAATATCCATGCAACTGAAAAGAAAACTGTCAAAAGGGTAATTTTCATGCAATAACTCTATAAAAGTTATCATGAAAGAAAAAATAATAATACTGTCAGAGCTAGTGCCCAGCAGTAATTTTGAATTTATTACAGAAAAATGATGTAACAATTGTGGAGACTTCAGCAGCTAAACTAGTCATATTTAGGCAAAAATTCAGGTAGAACACTGAGTAATTTTAAAAATGCAAACTATAATAAAATGATGATTGAAAAGGAGAAAACTTAATAGAAACCCAGTTAATCTAGATGGCCATAGATTTCAACTCTCATCCATTGGAAAATCTCATCTGAAAACAATGTAAACACTTGACCTATGTAGCTTGACCTTTATCAACATACAAAATACACAGCACTTGTGTACAAAGGCATATTCATGAGCTTTCTATGTATAAATTCATCTATCATATTTTTATTACTTTCAAATTATGTGTGTATGTCTATATGTGACTGTGCACATAAATACAGGTGCCTTCAAATTACAGAAGAGGGTATGAGATCAAATGAATCCGAAGTGACATATAGTTGTGAGCTCCCTAATATGGATGTTGAGACAAGGCCTACAGTATTTTCTTACAAAAATAACTTGTTAAGAAAATTGAACCATTTTCCCACTGCTGATACTAAAATATCCACTTACATATTTGGCCCCATTTGCATTTCTCAGCCTCAGACCCCAACAGTTTTTTTTTTTTTTTTTTTTTTTTTTGCTAGATAATCCTTTTAATGAATCCCTTGTGTGGAAATGTAAGGTTCAAAGCCAACCTAGTGAATGGTAAAAATGAGCTAAAAGAATAAGGCTAATGAGAACAAGTGAAGAAATTAAGTAATTTAAATAAATATTAAATGACCTTGCACAGTTTTCAAACTACACAGAAACACCAGTTCAGATTCTCCATATGCAAGGTGAAGTAAATAATTTTAGCTACATAAAATGTGATTTATTTTTAAAAGATTATTAATATGTTATAAAATATAGAATCATGGGTAGATCTCTGAATTTTTTTTAATCCTTAGTGGTGTAAATTATTGATAAATTGCTTAAGGAAACTACACTAATGTTCAGAATAGAATAATTAACTCAAAAATATTGACAATGGCTTTTTAAATCCATGTGTATTATAATTGTTATCTAATTGTATAATTGTCTTCATGTCTTCTGAAATTTTAGAACAGTATTTACAAATCATCTATGTATTAGTCATACATATATAATTGGTTGGAAAATACTGGTAATAAGTAATACATTAAAGAGCTACATCCCATTTTGTCAGCTAATTATTTTATTTTTATCATATGTCAAATAACCAAAGCATAGATTCATCTATCAGTGATGGTTCACCATTTGCAAAGGAGGCTATGAAATAAAACTCAACAAATATAACTCTGTAAAAAATGATGTCATGTTTTTCTGACAATGAATGAATGAACAGTGTATGTGTATGCCATGGAGCCTATCATATTTTTACTTTGATGAGCACTTGAACTAAGAGTCCCAGTAAAAATTCTTTTTATTACTTTAAAAGAATCAATAGCACAGTATACTTTTCCTCAATTAGAACACTTAATAAATTAAAAATTTTCTATATTCTGTAACAAGTGAGCACAAGTGTCATTTCTCTCTGTACATTATTTATCAAGCTTTCTAGATTGTTCTATGTGGTCTCAGAAGACTTAATTCCATATTTTCTCAGATTTTAATAATGTTACAATATGTATGTTCTTTATTTATCAATGTCCCTTGCATTTTTTCCTGTAGGGACTTAGGTTATTTCCATATCTGCATCTTCACGATCGATGCTGAAACAAACAAGGAGGCCGAGGTACTTGTGCAATGGGGAAAGAAGAAAAGGGGAATATGGATTAAACAGAATTACTTTTAGTAGTTTATTGTCCTTTGTCATGATTGCATCTAATAGTCTGTTTTTAAAATTTGTGATGTAAATGAAATTTAAATATCCCTATCACCAAACAATAAAAATACGCATGAAAGAGATGTTAATTAAGAAAACAAGAGAATTACATATGTCTACTTAATGAGAAGTTTATACAATATTACATAAATATAGGAGCTTATTTGGTTCTAACACAAAATATCACAAATGTCTTTCATACATTTTCAGATTCATAAAAAAAAAGTTCATCACTCTATTGGCCTGTATTTTCTCTGCCTTTCAAAGTAGGAAATAAAGGTTTAGAATATTTTTCTTCCTGTTCCAATTTTTGATCCTGATATAATTCAGTTACTTGTGAATCCTTCCATCTCATATTCTGTTCTACTTAAGAGAGTACATAATGATCACCTCTCTAGAGATAAAATTTAAAAAATATATATGAAAGAAAAGATATCTGTAGTGTATTTTAAATTATAGTTTTGACAAATATTTTAAATGTATTTTCAAATAGTAGATATTATTTATGTTACCTCATAATATCAGACTCATTTGACTTTATTTTTAATGAGTTACACTTTATTAATTTGCAAAGTTTTCTGTAAAATCTGCAGAATGGTTACATTCTTAATACTTTTTGGTTTGTATATAATGATAAAATACATTTCAGTCAGAATACATTTAAAATCAGGTTATTTTTTTAAAATTTTCTTTTCTCCTAAGCTACAGTATCTTTAAAACACACAGAACATAAACCCTAACTGTATTAAGGGCTATTTTCTTGGAGTTCAATATTCTAGTTTTAAGATAATCACATTGTAGATGTGTTTAAAGACCTGTAAAACAAACCACTTTTGCCTCAGTGAGCAGCATTACAATCTCCAATTAGATTTTTGGTGTACTTCCATTTACATTTTTAGTTTTATTAACAGAGACTTTAGCAACTTTTTTAAAAAGTAAATATGTGTCATGAATATATTACTGCATCTATGGCTCAATGAAACCACACTGGCCTGTACATAAACTAATGCACAAAATGCTACTGGAGGTTTAGAGAATAGTGTGTAGCAAATAAAGTGGTGGACACAAATTTGCTTACTAGATAAGTTCATCGGAAAAGAAAAGAAAAAAAAAAACTTCTTATTGCTGGGCTCCAAACTATATGAAATGATCTTCCTTAGAAATTTATGTTCTCAAAAAAATATTTTTAGTTGGAGTCAAGTGAGAGAACAAGATAGTTACAGAATTTTGTTTGAAAATCAATTTCCTACTTCATTAATATTCTAGAATTATTTTATTAATATATGTACTATATATAGACACATGAGTATATATGAATATATATGAGCATATATAAGTATATACTTATATAATAAGGCTATCTATTGTTTGTACAATAGAGGACTTCTGATATTTTGAGATAATTTTCTATCCAAACTCTTTGATGAAGCTGCTAATCAGCTATAGTTGTTCTTCATTTTTGGGGTCACTTATTGTATACTATTATATTACCTGTGAATAGTAATAGTTTGACTTCTTTTTTTATAATTTGTATCCCCTTTATCACCTTCAGTTTTCTAATTGCTCTAGCTAGGACTTCAAGTACTATAATGAAGAGAAAAGGCTGTCTTGTCTTTTTTCTCATTTTAATAGAATTTTATTAAGTGTCTCTCAATACAATTTGATGTTGGCTAATGAGTTATTGTTTATTGACTTTATTATTTTTAGGTATGTGTCTTGTATCCCTACTATCTCCAAGACTCTTTATTATTGGTAGATTTTCATATATGGTGCAATTCCTGCATTCCTGGGATGAAGACTATTTGATCATGAAGGATTATGTTTTTGATGTATTCTTGTATTCAGTTTGTGAGTATTTTATTGCATATTTAAGGGAAATTACTCTTTGTTTGGGGCTTTGTGTCATTTCAATATCAGTTTGTCAATGTTTCCACTGTTTAAATTTCATAGAACAGTTTCAGTATTATTAGTCTTTGGCTCTACAATGAACGACTCTTGGAATTCTGCACTGATACCCTTTCTTTGAATGTTGGTTTTGTTTTGTTTTATTTTTTAATTGAGGGACTTTTAGGAACTGCCACTATATCCTTAATGGTTAAAGCACTATTTAATTTTTAACTTGAAAATCATTCATTTTGTTTAAATTTTCCTATTTTCCTATTTTGTGTAATACTGTCTTTTGAAGTAAGACTTTATGATTCTTTAGATTTCCTCAGTAGTGTTGTCTGCCTTTCATTTCTGATTTTCTTGCCCTTGATAACTGCCTCACTGTCTAATAGTTGGTTAGGCTAAGGGTTTGTCTATGTTGTTCATTTTCTCAAATAACCATTTCTCTGTTTAGTTTATTGTATTGCTCTTTTTTTCTCATTTATTTATTTCAGCTTTCAGTTTGATTATTCACTGCTTTCTAGTCCACTAGGGTATTTTTGTCTCTATTTCTTCTAGAGATTTCAGGTGTGTTGTCATGTGGCTAGCATGAGATTGCTACAATTTCTTTTTCTTTGCCTGTGTTTTTACCTTTCTTTAAGGGATTTATTCACTTCTAATATAAAGGCCTCTATCATTTTTATGAGTTTGGATTCATGGTCATCTTTTTATGCTTTGGCTGTGTTCTGATATTCAGGGATTCCTGTAGCAGGAGAGCTGGCCTCTTAGGGTACACATTGCCCTGGGTCTTGTTGATTGTGTTTTTATGCTGTCCTTTAGCCCTCTTCTTGGTCCCTGGTGTTGCCTGGATATTATTTATTTTTTTATTGGATATTTTATTAGCATTTCAGATGTTATCTAAATACCCCTCCCCCCCCAGGACCTCCCTATTCCACCCTCTCCTGCTTCTATAAGGATGTGTCCCCACCTAAACCCCCATTCTCACCTCCTTACCCTCGAATTCCCCCACACTCTGCATCCAGCCTTCATAGGACCATGGATCTCCTCTTCTACCTATGCCTGACAAGGCCAACCTCCCCTACATATACAACTGGAACCATGGGTCCCTCCATATGTGCTCCCAGGCTGGTGGTTTAGGCACTAGGAGCTCTGGTTGGTTGGTATTTTTGCTCTCCTCATGGGGCTGCAAACCCTTTCAGCTCCTTCAGTCTTCTCTAACTCCTCCATTGGAAACATCTTCATCAGTTCAGTAGTTAGCTGTGAGCATCTGCCTCTGAATGTGTCAGACTCTGGATATTCTTGATGCCAGCAGGAATCCATGAGGAGGTATCCCTGATAATGGATCTCAGGGGACAGCTCTCAGTTCACCTCTAAGTGGATTCTACAGATAGATAAGTACGTGAGGGATTTTCTGGGGAGAAGTCTAAGCTGGATGTTCCTGTGGCCCAGAAGTCCTCCTTGGGAAGGCAAAAAAGAGTCCTAGGCCAGGAGTTGGAGGTTTAAGGATCAATTTATTTGTTTTGATCTTCATTCTTCATTGTTTTTTTTTTCTTTTTATTTGCCTCTTCTTTTTTTGAGAGTGAGTGTTCATGAAGTTGAATGAGTAGTGAGGTAGGAATAATTTGGGAAATTTGGAGAAAGAGGAAGACTATTAACAAATACATTATTTTTAGTTGATGGAACTGTTTGGGGAAATGATTAAGAGGTGTACTCCTGTAGGTGGAGGTATTCCCATGCCACTGGAGGAGAAGATTGATATTACCAAATGCACTCCTGGTACAATAGTATCTCTCTGCTTCTCACTTGTGGATTTTTATATACACTCTTAATTACCCCAGCAGTATTTCTGACATTTGTTGCCATTCTCAACATAATGTTCATGAACTTAGCCTCTGAAACTGTAAGCAAGCCTCAGATTAAATTATTTCTGTTATTAGTTGTCTTGATCTAAGTATTTCCTCATAAAAATAACTGAGACAACTTAACTATCCATAAGTTATCCAGTCCAAACTGGTTATTACTAAACACATATGCTTCTCACTAAATTAACACATCCGGATAGAATGAAAGAAAAATAAACAGAGTTTTCCTTCTTATTTTCACATAGAAAATATTGAAGCTGTTCCTGAGAAGAAACAAGACGTGTCTCCAAATACCTCTGGTACTTTTACAAATATGGGTATTGGTACTGTCTATGTGAAACTAAGCAGGGGAACCTGCTTATTTAGATTTGTATTATTTATGCTATCAATCCCATCCTCTATAGCATTTGTGAAAAGGAAACATTTCTCACATAGAAATGAGCAAACACAAAAACTATTTAGAATTGTTTTATCTTATAAGCCTATTAAATTATATTAGCTTATAAGACTATCACTCAGTATCTTTGGATTTACTCAATTTATTATATCAGGTAAATTTGCATACATTACCAAGTTTCTTTATTTATGAACTAGGAATTCAATTTAGGACTAGAAGACTCAAGGCCTTAGATAGGTAGCTGTCTTAAAATTTTTTCATAATTTCATAAATTTCTGTTTTCAAATTCTCTATAATGTTCATTGTCTGTATGTAGTTAACACAAGCTATGAAACATCATATATCACAATGAACTGATCTTGTCTTTGTAGTCTTAATTCTGTTCATTTCATGTTTTAAGGTCATATCTTAGCAGATATGACTTATCCATAGTATGCCTTAATAACAATCGTTGGTTTATAAGGTATCATAGAGGCTGTTTTATATACCTATAAATCATTGTTCTACATAAAATGGGAGCCAAAAATAAACTATACTTTTAACATCAATATATAATAACTGAGAATATCTTAATTACAATTTTCATGGTCTATGAATAAATGTATAACATAAGCGTATCAGTAACATGTCAAATATCACTTTCTGACATATCAAGTTTCTACTGAAAACATTAATCAAATTTAATAAAGAAAATTATAAGCATTAAAATGGAAATAATTGTATGACTTATTTTCAAAATAAATAAAAAGAAAAAAAGGAATATTTAGTTGTAAGCCAACTACAATATTTTTTGATATATAAACTAGTAAGAAAGCAGTAAAGCATAAAAGAAGTATATACTATTAGGTACTTTTTTTTTTAACAATTCTTTGTTCAAAATAACTGACTGCTTAGTGATAATACATTTGATGTTCCAGAATGTTAATTCAATTTACGGTAACACTTTAAATATCCTCACTGTTGCATTAGGTTTTGACCTTGACGTCAGTTTGAATAATATGAGCAGTTCCTAATGTATATGAAAAAATAAAAAACAAGGAAAAAGTGATGTTCTCTTTCTATTCTCAGAAATCCTACTGTAATAGCTAAGTGTGAAGAAGGTGTAGCCATAATAAAAACAAACATAAAATCATCCCAAATAAAACTCTCAAAATATTAAAATATGATATTTGTGTCTAAAAACCAATGAACTGGCATTGGGGATTGGTTCTAATGTTTTGAAATAACCTGACCCCCAAAATCTGCATGTCTAAATGCTGAAGGTCCTTGTCCCCAATTGGTTTTTAATCAGTCAATAAGGAGCCAATGGTCAATGGCTGGGCAGACACACTGAGGCGGGACCCTTAGCTCTGGCTAGGAACAGGGAGAAAGGAAGAGAATTGCCATGACTCGGGGACAAAGTATGGGACTTAAGAGCTGCAGAAGAGAAAGTCAACCTGCCATATAAGAATTTGACTAAGTGGCCACTGAAGACTTCCCTGATTGGTCCTGGGGTAGCAGGGGAAGTTTTAGGAGTCTCAGGAATACTGAAGGAGAAGATTTGATCCTATGGGAAAATTTAGAAGTGCCCAACATTTGAGCTAGTCGCAGCTTGTCAAAAATTAACTGATGTGTTTCTATGTCTTTTATTCGAGAATCCAAAGAGCACCTGGGAGAGTGCACGTGCGACCTGCCAGGAGCCAGATCGGTTACTCAACAACTGCTGCATACTGGTAGTTAATTATTTAATAAATCTTGATAAAAATAAAGGCGGCACATAATGAGGAGCATTTCTGTCAATAGGTAAAATCAAACTTTTGGCATATTTAAATCTGGGTAGGCTTATGCCACAATTGGGAGAAGACAGTCCAAAGATCCATTTCCCTCTGAGTAAAAGCAATCTGTAATGTCTGGAAAGGTAGGTATGATTGCCAGAGTTCTGGCTACATACTTGTTAGACAATCTAATTGTCTTTCTCAAATCTTAATTGACTTTATGGAAGGATTAAATTTTTCTCATCATTACTTGTTAGCTCGTATTTCTCCATTACCTGCTGTTTCTACTCTACCATTTGTTTCTTTGTGCTTTTCAAATGAATTCCTACTTTCAATTTATAACGTCAGCTTGTCAATGTTTAACATTCTCTGAAAAGTGTCTTGGAATCTAAGAGGAAAGCATGCAATAGTGATTTAATCAATCACATACAGAATGCAAAGCTGTCTGGGGACACTGCACTTGGAGTATTAAGTGCTTCAGATTCTCATTTGCACAGACTGGATTTTTTTTTCCATGAAAAAATATAGGACAGATTATCTATTCTGCCAAGGCAACTACACCTTTTCTCTTATTCTATTACTAGCCAGAAAACGTTGCACTTCTTAATCTAGAATGCATTGCTTATACTGCTTTGCATGTTTTTGTGAAGCCTTTGCTCTTGAATACCGTGCTTGCCTTTTTTTAAAGCCAGCATAAAACAGATGAATTTTACTCATTATATGTTTCCATATTTTAGTTAGTATGTTTTATTCTTCTATGAATATGTTTGAATCAATTTTAAGTCTGGTAAATAGTTTGCCAGAGAGATAAAAAAAAAATTTGATGATTTAAGTTTCAACAAGGTTGTAAAAGTTTCAGTGATCTGTCATCTATAAATTGTCAAGAGTTTACCGAGATGCAAATATTCTAATATTTTCTTGTTTAGGCTATATAAGAAAATTACTACTAAAAACAACTAAAATACCCAGCATATTTTGGAGTGTTTTAATGAATTAATTGCCTTTAAATGTAAAAAGAACTTTTGTATATAAATATGAACCACTTATTAAAAATAATTTTGGACAAAATATGGTCAATTCTTCATGAATTTCAAATGAAAATGATATTGCATTGAGGTTTATTATAAAAATCATTCTCACTGACTTTGATATGTCCTAGTTGTTTATTTGCTTTAGATTGCTTATTACACTTATCTTGACCTAGTGTATTGTGGTATGCTGTTGTACTAAATTAATTATGTATCATGTATTGCCTGTAATACCCTTTTGATTAGCCTTACTGACTTAACTTTAAAAATTTCAATTGACATTTTGATTTAAAATCAGTTTGAAGAGGATGTGTGGAGAGAAGAATTCAGAAATAAAATTGGATCTTCAATCACAATTCTTACAATATATTTACCAGAGAGCAAAAACTCATGCTTTTAAGTGACTCATGTTGTTTGTAATCTGCTAAGTGGCATTTTGGACTTGAGAAATGCATATATAATCATAATATTTATTAGTAAAAATTTGAAAATATTTCTGTGGAGTACTAATCTGTTTGGATAGATTGTGATATAGTAACAAAGATGCTTAGAATCGACATTGCATGATTCTCTTTCTGAAATATTTTGTTGTCTCCCTATGCATAGACTGAATTTACATGTATATATTGCAATGTTTTCATCCTTGTTGATTATGTGGTTAATTAATAAAACATGGTTATTGACTATCCTAGCAGTAAATGTGTATATGTAGAATTTGTCATTTTAACATAGATAATGAACATTTAATTGAATCGTATTAAACATTTTCTCCCTTATAATTTCCATCCCAGAATACTGGTTATATAATTTACAATATGGTGTTTAGTACATGAGTGATTCAATATCACATACTGATTTGAATGGGATTTATACCTAGAACTAATGGTATGTAGTTGCGAATAATGCCATAGTTCACTCATGACAATTTTATTTTATTTTTACATATTTATTTTGTTTTATGTAGATATATATTCTTGATTGTGTATGTGTGTACCACTAACATATATGTACCTAGACAGGCTAGAAGCAAATGTTGGATACCATGTCTTTGGTGTTATAGGTCCTTGAGATATGTCTGATATGGGCGCTGCTGACAGAACTGTGGTCTGCAGGAGCAGTAAATAATCCTTCTCAGGGCCATCATACCAGCTGTGACTCATGATATATCCAGTAGCTAAAAATTTAGAAAAAAATTTGTTTTTAGGATTTTATGGCTTCACATGAAGAAAGAAATTTACACATAATTTTACAATATTTTAAATAACATTTAAAAATCATAAAATTATACATCAATCATCAAATAGAATTTGCTGTCATATAAATGGACATCCATGACATGAATAACAATAAATTGTGTGGTAAATGGAGATTGTATCAATGAGAAGGGGTATTTCATTCTTAGAGCTAGGTAGAAAAATCTATATCAAAATTTATTTGGCTGTTAATCATTTATTTTTCATTCATACATTGAAAGCAAAGACAATCCTGTAATTTACAACTTTAACATATAGATATTTGCTCAACATCAATGTACAGGTTATTTCCTTTGTGCCATCAGTTATAAAGCATTGAAATTATTTTCATCCTTCCTTATTTTTTACAGTTAGGGCTTGAAGTCTGATATCCAGTTACATATTTATTTTGATAATATGATTTCTTTCATTTCTGATTTACTTATTGTGAATATCAATTCAAAATCTGCACATGCTATCTTAGTAAACATGAATTATAATTAACTTCTGGCATTCTAAAGGTTATCATATGATGAAGGACTTCAGTGTTCAGCATTATAATTTTTCCGATGATCTAATTACATTCAGTTATTTTATAGAACTATAATCTGCATTCTAATTAGGAAAGATTAATAAGAAACCTACTAATGACTTCCAATTCCCCTGGAGCACCATGATGAAGTACCAACATCAAAGTCTCTAAAAACAATATAAACTTATTACTTCCTGATTCTAGAGACTTAAGTCAGAAATCACAGTCTTTATAGGAGTCTCTACAATAGTAGCATAAGAGGGTTCTTTCTTACATTTTCTATTTCTTGCTATTTATTGTGTGTTTTATGGGTGGCTTTTTATTCCATAAAAAATGTAACCATCTCCCTATACGTGTCATCATAAGGGAAACTTATCATACAAATCCATTTCATTTCAGGGTTCTACACTTTAATAGAACATCAGGTACAATGTGAAAAAGTCCATGCAAACATATCTTCTTTATTTTATTTTTAAATTTTTTAATTCTTTAATCTTATTTTACATTCCAGACTTTATCCCCCTCCAGGTCCACCATCTGACTGTTCCACGTTCCACACCTCCTCATCTGCCCTGTCTCCAAGAGGATGCCCTCACTTACTCTCACCCCACCAGAACTCTTCACTCCCTGGGGCCCCAAGTCTCTCAAGGGTTAGGTGCATTTTCTCTGACTGAGTCCTCTACTGTATATATGTCTGAGGCCTCATATCAGTTGATGTATGCTGCCTGGTTGGTGGCTCAGTGCCTGAGTGATCACAGATGTCCATGTTAGTTGAGATTGCTAGTCCTCCTAAAGGACTTCTCCTCAGCTTCTTCAAGCTTTTCCCTAATTCAACCACAGGAGTCAACAGCTTCTTTTCATTGGTTGGGTGTAAATATCTGCATCTGACTCTTTGAGCTATTTGTTGGGTCTTTCGGAAGGCAGTCATGAGAGGCCCCTGTTTGTAAGCACACCATAACATGAGTATTAATGTCAGGCCTTGGGGCCTCCCCCTGATTTTTAAATTCATTTATATTTTTAAGAACTCTGGGAAGCTATTAAAGGTCAATTTCTGTTATGCTGGAGAGGATTTTAAGAGGTCTTTTTGGTAGGACACATTTTAACTTTTATAAATTGTCCAAAATCATATAGAAAAATAAATGTATTAATGATCCTTGCTAAATTTTGGAAGACAATGATGAACTCTCTACAGATTTGAAACCTTCATATTTTCTTCTTTTGGTATATCAGTTGCAAACATTTTTTTAGCTTCACATATTATTTTTTTAATTTTTATTAGTTATTTCATTTATTTGCATTTCAAATGTTATCCCCTCCCAGTTTCCCCTCCACAAACCCCCTCTCCTCTTCTCCCTCCTCCTGCCTCTGTGAGGGCAAAAATACAATGCTTTATCTAATCTTAATTTTCTGAATTGATTCTTTGTATTCACATTGAAACAAGGTTTTCTTTTCTAACAAGAAGCACAGACTACTTTTATCAGGAGCAGATGATTAAAAAGAATGTGTGATGATAAAGAACGGGGAAAAGAAATTTAGGTCACAGATATAAATCATAGGGGCCTTGAAAGATAAGCTTCTCTTAAAGAACTAAAATAAAATAAAAGACTAATGTGAAAAACATTGGAGTAGTTTTTCTTTGTTGTTGTTGTCGTCTTGTTTTTTACAAATTTTCTTTCTTTTAGTTTTCTTTGTTTCAATAAGTTGATTGAGCCAAGTTTGCCACAAAATAGATTATAGATGATAGATAGATAGATAGATAGATAGATGATAGATAAATAAATTAGCTTAATAAACTGAGATTTTTGCAGATTAATTGAATTCATTCACTATTACATTCATCCTATTCCAATAAAATTCAAGTCTCAATTTTGTTTAATGGAAAAATCTTTATAAAATTTTTAAATTGTCTTAATACCCAGTGTCTGGCACAGGCATACACTGCCTGGATCTATGTAAGGTGGTGGGAAGTATAAGGTTTAACAGACACATTTTTAAATAAAGCAATGTTGGGTAAATATAATTGATCACTTTATCTTAATTGCTCCAAATTATATATCTTATTGTTCAGTTCTAAAATATATTGTGTACATTAGTTGGTGTATTAACAGATGTATGATTCTTGTCTCTTTTTCACATAAGATGAGAACCAATTCCTATGGACTTCCTATGATTCTCTGAATTTTGCACACATATACAGTCTGAAAAAAAATCTGAATTGTTTCATAACTACTCAAGCCCTAACGATAAAGTTATCTGTGACTATTTCTGTTAAGTACAGGTGGCTATCTACTTATGAGTAGAACATGTATGATTTTGATTTTTATTTAAATTAAATTGATGATTCTGATATTTGAAACACATTGAATTGTTATCAATTTATAACTCTGTAATGTCTAGCATTTTATGTACACTGCTTCTTAACATGTGACATGCAAGTATCTTGCTGCTTTATAATTTATTTAAAGAAAGTCTTAAATACATCACTACACAAGGAGATGGTTTTGATGGAAATAACTAGTTTTAAAATACCCATCAGATACATAAAACAGATTAGAGACATAAAAACCAAAATAATCTACATCTGTTATTTTAAAATACATGTCCATTCTTTTAAAAAATCTTAAATTATATTTATTTCCTAGGGAGGGGACTTCAGTGTGTCACAGCATAGCAAGAGTTGCAGGATCATGTCTTTTATAGAACAAAAAATTTTATTAAGAAGTATAATGACCAAGTATTTTATTGATTAGTAATATCTCACAAATTCTCAGTAAAATACAAACTTAAATAAGGAAATGCATATTGCTTACAATGAAATACTACTTCTTAATACAGCAAATAACTAAGTGGTGTACTTCTGCATTCATCTTAGTGACTCAAATATATCAAAAATTCACACAAACTTACTAACAGTTACTCATATCCTTGAGTAACCAAAAGTCAAATCATTTAAATTAAGCCTACTTATTATTAAGAAATTCATGCCTGGAATTAAATTTAACCAACTACCTATGGCTGGTGAGGATATGGGACTTAGAGGAAGATCTACTACGGTAGAATTCTAAACTGTATATGCTGTACCTACACTGTAAATACACATTCTTACATGCACAATAAGTATAACTCTCATGTGTCTTGAAAGAAGCCCCCCTTTTTTTTTAACTTTATAGAGATCAACAGAAAGCCACAACTGGTTAAAATGCAGAGAACAAAGACCATGGGCAGCTCACTCCAATCATTATATTTATTCCTAAAATCTATAGTTAATCCGAGGGAATACAACTGAAGGAGGGATCAGAGGATCAAGACAGCTGTTAAGAAATAGTTGCTACTTCTTTTTTTTCTTAATTGGCTATTTATTTATTTACATTTAAAATGTTATCCTCCTTCCCTGTTTCACTTCCACAACCACCCTATTTCATCCCCCATAACCCCTGCTTCTATGATTATACCTCCCCACCAACCCGTCTAATCCCATCTCACTCCCATAGCATTATCCTACCCTGGGGCATTGTTCCTCCACAGGACCAAGGGCCTCCCCTCCCACTGATACCAGATAAGGCAATCCTCTGATACATATGTATCTGGAACAATATATCCCTCCATGTATACTCTTTGGTTGGTGGTTTAGTCCCTGGGAACTCTGAAGTGTCTGGTTGGTTGAAATAGTCAAACAAAAAATAAATAAAATCAGGAGCAGTTGTATCAGGAGGATTTGGTAGTGAATATGATTATAAAGTTATATACAGTCTTTAAAATTAATCAAAACTAGTGAATTCTGAAGCTACAGAGAATATAATAATTGTCATTTACATATGGTGGAACTAAGAAAAAAAATTAAACACAACACCGGGAAAGGAGAAGAATCAACAACTTTTTTAGAGTTTAGTTTTATCTGATACATAAACCAAGAGAAGAGGACTGGAAAAGTCTTTGCTGTTTTCTGCATTTTATGTAAACCTACCTCAAATTGAGTTGGGTTATAAATGACCCTCTTATTCATTTATTTTTTTTTTTACCTTTCTAAGCCTAAAGAGGGGAATCCAGTTTCCTACTTGCAAACTCATATCAACGCTACTAAGATTAAAATATCCCATCTCCTCCTCTTCAGATCTTTATACTCATATTCAGCACCAATCCTCCCCAGATATACTCTTCAGCCTCATTCAGAATAGACTTAAGATGATTTGAAGGAAGAGACAGAGTGAGAGTCTAAAAATGCATACAGGTTTAATGGAATTTCTTTGTGGATTCTCTGGTATAGAAGTTATTGCAATTATAGACCTTGATACCTTAGGCTATCTCTTATATTGCTTTTTATGCTGACCTTATTCATCCAAAAGTACTGAATACTTATCCTAGCTTAGTAATAATAAATTTGATTTCACTCTCCATAAACCTCCAATGAATACTTGGAGGAGATATTTTACATTTTATAAGGATAACAGCTCTCTCTCTCTCTCTCTCTCTCTCCCTCTCTCTCTCTCTCTCTGTTTTTACTTTACTTTAGATGTTGAGAATTTAGGTCCTTTGACATCATTAGTCATAGGACTAATGATGCATTTCATTTAAGTTAGATGATAAATAATTACACAATTAGCATATTGTGTTCAATAGAGTGATGGTCATCACATTTAATCAACTTCTTCATGATTCCACGAAAAGTACAGAATTGTTTTACATCAAAGCCTCAGAATAAATTTCCTTTTAGCTATTAATAAGCAGACCAATTGACAGGTCTATTTATTATTAGCAAATATAAGTGTGTTTCCTTTAATGAATATTCTGGTTACAGAGATGAGCAACAAACTGTCAACATGAATTGTCATAAGGTTATCAAAATGGTGAATTTGAACCCTTACAGACTTCCTAAACTAGTGAAGAGGAAAGCAGTAGAAAGATTTGTTTGTTCATTTCCACAGCTTCCTGTCAGGACAGGTTTTGACTTCTGAGTAAATTCTCTGGTGCTTTGTCTAATCTAGTATTACAAAAGTAAAAACCTGGAAGACTTTAGCACAGTCTGAAGACCTTGCTGCTGGGAATTATTATAATGATAATAAGGTTTTGAGCTCTGTTTAATTTCCCAGTAGTTTTATTGATTGCTCCTAGGACTGGACTTGTGTAGTTCCCCTTGGTATGTCTTTATGTGAACCACTCTAAACATTGAGTATATTTGAACCAACATATTTAACCATGCTTGCCAAGATGATTTGTTTTAGCAACTCTCTGACTTCCAATCTTCATGACCTCTTTGAAATATATGAGATTTTTAGATGAAAATGACATTCTAAAAATGTAGAGTTAATGATTTTCTGAAGATTTCTTTTGAGTATTCGTGGCTTTCTAGTGAAATAATTTATGGTATTCATTTGCTAAGATCATGAGTACGTGAAGTATACAATACCTTAATAAAGCTATCTAATTGTATTTATGGATTTTTAATCACCATTATTTGTAAACTCTCATGTATTATTCCTCAGTATCAGCAACCTCCCAAAAAAGGTTTTTAGTTAACATTATACATCACTTCAATAAAAACTGTTTCTTCTGAAATATAGTTAATAATTTGGCAGTATTAATGTGATAGCAAGTGTCATGTTTTCATTCTATATGGGACAAAATGATATTAATAAAACTTTACATTTATGCAGTAGAAGTGTAAGAAAAAAAGTAAGGAGTTGGGGAGGGTGATGTATATCTCCTTTGGAGGGGCAAAGTAGACAAAGAAGACTATGAAGGTGAATCTTGTTTCCATCATTGATGTATTTGTGTTTTCTAAATCTACATATACAGATTAAGTGGGTAAACAGCTTCTACAAATTTAAGTTTCTTAAATAATTCATCAGCAATTACTAGGACAACTGAAAACAATTCCTTACAAAGCAATTTGTTTCTTTGTAAAGCAGTGAGTGTAAAATTTCTTGAGTTGCATAATTATGGCCTATTATTATTATTAACTCGTGTTTCAGAGTTGACAGAGGCTTTTAAGTATGGACAAAGAGAATGAAACTGATAATCCAGAGACGACACAAGAGAAAGGGATGTTAAATAGCTATTTTGTTTCATGCGATCATGACTATATTAGAAAGCAGAGGAATCCTCAGAAAAAAAAATAAAGACATTCTTGACAGCTCTGCAGAAATATCTCTATAAGGATAAGAGAGAATATAAAATATGAACTTGGGAAATTAGCTCATTAAAAAGATTCAGTGTTGGATTTTCATACTGAAGTCTTCAGCCCATTGACAACATACTGCAGTTATCTATTCTGACTTAGCTCATAAAACAAAGTTAAAAACTTCCAGATTTAGAAGAACCTTGTTTTTCCTGGAGCTGTGAAGTTGAAGCATGGTAGCTTTGAGGAGGTAGTAGGCGCCTGCAAATATTCAAAGAAAGAAATTTAACACCCAAATACAAGTGCATTCAAATACAAGTCAATCTTATGTTTCCCATTATTTTGAGGCAATATCTTAAAACACTATCGATTTTCACTCGGTTTATTTACAGATGGATGCAATGAAAGCAAATGGGACATTTCAAAAGACATCTGTTTCCACAATCCATTTTGATCATTTTGTCAGAATTAGAAAATGCAAGGCTTGAAGCTGTTTTATAGCCAAGTACTTCTATGCTTGATCAATTAGGATTTATAGAGATGAAAATCAGTTTCTTTTATTTCTGCTACTAGGAAAAATGTGTACAAAGTTTTATAATAGAATCTGTCACTTGTCCTAAGTGCTGGCCATCTCACTTAGATTGCTGAGTACAGTGTGGGGAAATTTTCCTGTCAAAGCATTCACAGTGGTACGGTAAGATTGGAAGACTATTAGTAATGTCATGGGCAATGATTAAAAAAGCTCTAGTTTTAATACCTTCTGGCTTTATTGAAAGAACTACCAAAGTGACATAGTGTCTTAACCCACAGGCAGATTTATTAAGGTGGAAATCTCTCTTGCTTTGTATTTAATTAGCTTAGTCTGTAGAGGGAACCTGGTAGCAGGGAAATCTCTCACTCTGACACCAAACATTGAACAATGAACCATACTTCAAGCTACTAAAAGAGAGGCAAGGACATTCTAATAAATTAACCACTAAGGAGAAAATATGGCTATCAAGTCATATTTTTACTGCAAGAATCTGTTCTTATATCTTTATTATCTAATTTGAAAGCTGCCTGCTTGCCTAATTTTGCTTGGGACATAAAATGAAAAGAGGAAATAAATTTTGAAATGCAGTATTTTGGATATTAATGTCATAATCTATATTCAAACTTAAAATTGGTATATGGAAAATGGATAACATATGACTGATATATGTATATTTATATACATATATTATTCACAACTATATTTTCAACACTAATATAAAAACTATAGACCATCTCTTAATGAATTTACTACACATTTTTATTAAGAAAGCAGAGAAATGATGATATTGATCACCTTTTTCTAAAGTTAATTAGAAAGAAATTAGATTTTGTCTAACATTCATCAAAGGTCAGAAGATTTTATCCAATGCATTCTTGAAATCATTTTTTATTTGTTTTTTAGATGAAGTCCAATGAAAGTCTGACTTTCTTACCTTCGCCTATCAATTTATGTAATTACAGGCCAGTGTCACCTCATTTGGCTAAAACAATTTTTAAAAGACAAAAATTGTGTATAATTATAAATATATAATATCATTTTGAAAGACAAGTCAGTAGTTACTTTGTATTATTTTATCAAAGATTTTATGAATCTCAAGAAATCTTTAAAAGTAGTTATTTTTTAATTATTTGTAACATTAATCATCATTAAACATTTACTATATACTTAAAAAAAAGTAGTTATTTTATGACCAACCAATTTGGAGATTAAACATTCACAATTAACAAAATAGCAAATAGAGCTTTAAACAATAGTTCTGAAAAGTTTCTCTACAGAATAATAAAAATATATGTATTTAATTGTCAGATATTAAGTGACTGTGTATGTGTGTGCATGTTCATGTATTTTCCTGTACCCATTGGCATGTGTGTACATGTACATGTGTAGGTCAAAGATCAACCAGAGCTGTTGTTCACCATTCATGAACTGCTTATATTCATGGTTTTTTTTTTTGACACAGTCATTTATTTACCTGAAACATGCCATAGGGCTATGCTGGATCATCATTAGTTCCCAGGTGTCTTCTTGTAACTGCACCCCCAGTACTGGAATGACTAGATTGCTGATGCTGGATTTTCCCATGGTTACTGAGAATGGAACTTAGTTCCCTTTGTTTGTGATGGAAGCGTCTTACTCTTTCACCAACACCTTTAATTCTAATTTCTAAGTTAAAAAGAGATAAAATGTCCTGTTTGCAGTAAATAAAGTAGCCAAACTCTACTAAAGCTAGTGGGGGTGGGAGGTAGGCAATTCTGACCTAAGACGTGGGCACTCCTGCTCGTTGATTAAACACACTAAACATGTATTTATTTATGTTTATATGTAATAAGACCACATTTTAGAAGTCTCCTATATCTGTGGCACATCCAAGTAACTACTGTCAGGAGATTAGCACGTGTTACTCTTTCTACAGCAGTAGGACATGAATACTGACAACACAAGCCTGAAGTGGTGGAGGATACCAACAAAACAGTGACTCCAGACTGAAAAGGACTGACAGATTTGTTATCACAGATAGTTATTAGCAACCATAATATCTGTACAGGTTCAAGAAAAAAACAAAAGCGGAAGTAGAGCTCCAAATCCCACCCTTAGACAAGAAGCTATTTAGAGTTGATAGCTCCTGGGAACAGGAAAATCAATTTTTTTCCCATGAAGTTTCACTGGGCAAATAAACCACACTCTATGCCCAGGAGTAGTAATACAACTAGTATAGCTGTGTCTCTTTGTTTATATTGTTGTTTGTGCATGTGCGTGTGTGTGTGTGTGTGTGTGTGTGTGTGTGTGTGTGTGTGTGTATGTAGAGGAATTCTTCTTGTTTGTTTTGACTTTGCTGTGTAATGGGTTTATCAGTTGTTTATTTTGATTTTGATATTTGAGAGATGTTTACTGTTGAGAGAGAGAAGATAGAGAGACAGAGAGATAGAGAGATAAAGAGATATATAGAATATGAAGTTGTCTTGTTGGGAGGTAAGGAGAATTTGGGGAAGAGAAAAAAATGGCCAAAATATATAACATAAAAATTAAATCAAATAGAAATTACTTTGAAAAGTTAATAAAAATACCCTCTATGCATTAAAGAAAACATATATGTCACAAAATGTTGCATCAAAAGCCCAGGACATCCCATTCTAGAAAAGGGACTAACTATAAGCAGCTAAAGAATGCCGGAAGCAGGAGAAATAGTTTCCCTCAGGGAAGAGCAAACCAATTGGTTGTTCAATAGCAAATAGTCAGGCCCCCAAAGTTATATTAAGGAATATACATTTATATTGATGTATTCATGAAAGAGAAATGCAAAAAAGCCCCATAAATTTGTAAGAGATCCAGGAGGTGGTAATGGAAATGTTTGGAGAGAGTAGGTGAAGAGAGAAATGTTGAAATGTTATAACTTCAAATTTTATCAAAACATTTTAAAAACTAAATTACTGCTTTTACAAAAATATAAGTCTGTTTATAAAATGAGTAAAATCCCAAAACAAGAAAAATAAACTTGGTAGCCTAGAGACAATTCTTAGCTTGAGAACAAAGAAAGAATGCTTCGTTTCGTATGGACAACCCCTAAGACTTGACATTTCTACTCACCAATCCAACAATAATATTTGATTTAACTAAGATACTTATGTACCTTTAAGGATAACTTTTAAAATATTTATCTTCCTTTCAGGAAAGAAAACACCATACAGTGAAGATCAACAACTTAACTGTGATGGTTTCCCTTCATTGTTCATATTACTGGATTAATATTCACTTAGATTAGTCTGTAAGAGATTTCACAGAGGATTAATTGAGAGATTATATATATATATGGAATATGACTGACACTACAGTATGGCTTGTGAAGCCAAATATATCAGTAGAGGAAAAATGACAAAACGTGATAGGCTTACATTTTCTCCTTTGAATATTTGCCTGTCATTCATTGGCTTACATAACTTTACATAGTCTATAAATTATTATGAGAGTTGAAGCTGACTATTATGAGAGCCACTGTGAATTTTGGGATGGTGTGTGTGTGTATGTGTCTGTGTGTGCGTTGTAGTGTTGTATTACTAGGCATGTTATTTAAAATTCTTATGTAAATAGATAATACTATAAGGGAAATTTTTCAAAGAATTTGAGCTAATTTGTCAGGATACTGGCAATTATTATTCTAATTATTTTATTTCTATTTTATCTTTGAATATCATTTATGGAGTGCACACTTTTAATTTCTAGATTTTAATAGAAATTGATTTTGCCAGAAATTGTGCTTACTTTTATAAAGAGAAGCCCATCTGTTTATTGAGTAAATTTTCTACCAATTGAGTTTCTGAGAAGCCAAAGTTTCAATACTATAAGGTTGTAAGTTTCCTCATCATTGACCTATGCTTTGAATATTGTTGCAGTGTTTTCCTTTGACATTTAATTATAATTTTCCATAAAATGCCATGTATAAAATTATATTTAAGGAAGTAAATAGATCACATCACTTCCTTTAGCTATTTTAAATATCTAACTAAATATTTAAAAGTAATTATGTAGGAGATTATCCTGACTAGATAAGCTTACTTTAAGTTCTAAAATGCCCATAAATAATATTACACATTAATTTATGTACCCAGTTATGTTTAAGTTAGGATACACTGATTTAAATTAAGTTGAAGGTAGATAAAATGTTTTTGGCCATCAGTTTCACAAAGTATACTATAGCTAATTCTGCAGTAGCCAACATTATCCTCAATATGAGCATATTGGTTATTACTATGTGCTATCTGGCTAAATAAATATTATTATGGTCTAAAGCCAAGTTAAAAATTAATTAAATTAAAGAAATAGTTATTTTTTCTTACTATTCTGAAGCATTAAACATGACAAAATGATTAAAACAATCTTAGAAATTGATGTTTTCTGTATAATTTGAAACTCAATAAAAGAAAATTGTAGGAGGAGCTAAAGTGGGAGGAGTAAGGAAAGGAAGAGGAGGAGTGGGAGAGGAAGAGAAAAAGGAAGAAGAGGAGCTAGAGAGAGCAGATATGTTGGAGGATGGAGAACCACACAGGTATGGAGAGCAGTCATGGGGAACAACTTATAATTAGGTTAGCTAATTGGGATACAACTCTCTTTGTATGGGCTTCTTGTTATTAATCATTACCAAACATATACAACTTTTGATTAATCTATAAGAATTAGAGTCTCATTTTATTACTCGATCCGCATGGATGGCGAGATGGTCTGGACAATGCCCAGCCTTGCAGACACAGCGTGAAAGATTGGCAGAGCCATCTCTCACACTGGCGTCTCATGAGTGGCAGGGCTGGTGTTCCTGGCAGGCCAGTTCTAGCTAATGTGCACACGTGGCCAAGAAACATGGTGACTGAGCTAGGCAGAGCCACTGCAGCTTAGATAGTTGGCTTGACCAGAGGCCGATTTCAAATAATTAACACAACAGAAAACTCTCAATCCCAGACAACACAAAAACAAAAACAAAAACAAAAACAAAAACAACAAACAAAAACCTAAAGGTTGATTTTTGGTTACTTTTTTTCAACTCAATAATCCAAAGATAAGCAAACAAAAAATATGATGGCGTTTGAGTAGGTTGATTTAAATATTAAATCTCCATTTATCTTCCTTCCAGTTGGGGCACATGTTATCCAAATCTTTGTATCTTCTAAAATTGCAGAGGTTTCTATAATATCTATGATTCATCTGCAGTTCAGGGAAATAGAATTCTCAAATTCCATTCTTCATTATTGCATTCTTCCTGAATTCAGAATATTATTCAATACTACAGTTAATATTCTCAAGAGGTATTTTCGTATTTCTGTATTGAGTAAACCATTTACTTCCAAGAGTTCACCTATATGGAAATTATAACACTTTACTAAAGATGGTGTTAATATTCTTCATAAAATCAATTATGTTTCTGAGTTTTTTCTCTCTCTCTTTCAGCTGTGTCAGGACATTTCAAATACACTGAATCCAGGGGATGAGAGTCCAGATTCTGTGTTTCCCTTGAGGGTGCCAGACTCTGCTGCATGACAGGCCAGAAGGAGAAAGCAGAGTCCAGTATAGACAGGATTCTAGTCTATTTTGGAATGAGGCCTTATTTGAGAATCTTAATGTTATGGCTTCTTTAGGCTAAGGTCTTTTCATCTGGTCTCTAATGAAGGAGGTCCCTGAGACAACCTTAGCTTGTTCATATTTCTTTATTGGGGTAGGATTGAATGCATTTGCTTTATCCAGGGAGAAACAAAGATTATATAATTTTGGGGAAGGGAATGGGAATATCCAGGAAGGGATGGAGACTTGTTGTAGGCTAAGGCTACTGAGATACCTCATTAACATGGATAGGTGTTCCAAGTGCTGTGCTAATTGGCTCATTGTTCTAGATAAAGTTGTGGTTACTTGTCCCGAAGTAGGCATGGAAGTAAGGAAGGAGGTAATTCTCCTCCTAGTTACAAGATATGAAATTGTTGGGGTTTGAGCATGCTCTACATCACTAGTCCCATGCCCATTCCTCTGCTACCACGGTACTTATGTCCTGCAGACAATGGTTACTTTTTTTATTTCATTTATTATTAAGTGAGATGTTTTCTGTTTCTAACTGGTGTTGTCACTAATGATACTTTTAATAAGTCATATTTATAAAAATGATAATCAAATGTTTCAGTATGTACCATTTTTAACGTTAAAAACTGAAGCAACCTCTTCTAAACAGTAATAAACTTCTAGGTAATTACTATGTTAAATATACAAAATAAAAAATTATCAATATTGATATTAGACTACACAATCATGTTTTATATATGTTATTTATCTATATTACATATGTATGTGTGTATGTGTGTGCTGACATGTATATTTAAGTTTCTACAAAATACTTTGACCTTAAGTAATCTAGTAGTTATTATAGTGCTTACTATATTAGCTGGTATAGTCATATCCACTAGAAATGGCAAGGGTCATGAAACCAACACAGCTGTTTGATGCAATTCCAGCAAAGCTGAGCTGAAATCTGTGACCACTGTCTCTCTCTCTCTCTCTCTCTCTCTCTCTCTCTCTCTCTCTCTCTCTCTCTCTCTCTCTCTCCCTCCCTCTCTCAGCACTGTTTTTAAGCAGTCTCTCTTTGCTGTGCTGTTTTTAGTAGAGTAGTGTATATCCTATCTTTGACTCATTCTGGCAAATCTATCTCTGATCTGGTACTTTGTCTGGCAGTTGGTCAACTAGAAATCACTTCTTTCTACAAACTAACTTTAACTTGATTGTTTGGAATTAAAGGTGTGTTCCAAAAACATGTCTGTATTCCAGCCAAATAGTTTAAACGTGTGTCATTCCAGCAGGTTATCACAGATCTATAAGGGCTTTGCATATGATCTCAGAGAAGCCATGTTGCTGGAATAAAAGTCCTCTACATAATACTTATTGTCAGAATCTAGAAATGGTTATTTAATTAACATTCTTTATCACACAATAAATTAACACTTATTGGCATACATCTTTTATAAAGCTTCTCTGTTTCCCTTATATTAGGTTTTTTCCTTCTGCTTTGATAAAATGCATACACAAAAGCAATATCTGGGGAAGGATATATTTTGTTTCACAATTCCTATGTATAATCCATGATGACAAAAATTCATTATAGGAAGAGTTTGAGGTGACCATATACCCACACTAGAGGAAGTAGAGTACGGTCAATAATGTTATGCAGCCCTCTTACTCCTTTTTAATCCATCC
This sequence comes from Grammomys surdaster, assembly GCF_004785775.1. Taxonomy (NCBI): domain Eukaryota; kingdom Metazoa; phylum Chordata; class Mammalia; order Rodentia; family Muridae; genus Grammomys; species Grammomys surdaster. Next base: position 5,775,556 of record NW_021620995.1, read on the forward strand.
ACCCCAGCCCACAGTACACTGCAGTGAATGAAAATCTGAATGAAGGAATGCAAAGGATAAAATGGAAAGTTCCATCTTTCTATTTCAATTAACATAAAAAAGTATAACACTAGAAATTATACTGAATCTTTATAAGCTCTCACATATATAACCAGAAGCTTGTCTCCTAAATTATCTTAGATTCTGTGACATCAATATTCATTATGTATGTATCAACCATCATATTTGTATTCATTTTATTTATTATTTATTTGAATTTATTTGACATTTTTGTAGATATGAAAGAAACATGTCTTCTCACTGTAAAGGAATCTATAACATTCCAAAGTAATGATGGCCCTGAAGTCCACCTTGATGACCCAAAGATTTTTTATTAGGTTTCTTAACAGAACTACAGATGATGCATTACATACAGGTAGAGGGTCTTAAGAGCAACTGAATGCTTAAATGGCCATACCAGCACAGCAAGGAGTTATAAAAACTTCAGCCCTGAAGCTATACACAACATGCAGCCTCTCCAAATGAATAAAGTCATACTTGATGGTTAAGGAAAAACATTTGTACTTTTTGTAGGTTAAAAAAAATGGCTGAATTGAATTCTTACTGATTAAAACTTATTTATCATTTGATGTATGATTCTGGAAAAATAAAGAAGTGTGATAGTCCCCAGTGCATTTGAAGGCACATATTGTAGTAACAAAATTAATATACTAAAGATGAGTAGTAAAGCTATTATTAGCATTAGTGATTATACTGATAAGTGGAAAATTGCAATGATAATATTTCAACTTAATTTTTATGTGAATCTCTATTTTATATGTACAAAAATACTGTACAGTAATAGGAAATCTATCCTCTGTATAGTCATTACATCTTATAAATTTATATTTTAATACTATTGCTACTCTCATTATTTTATTTTTAAAAATCCATCTGTACTTCATTACTATAAATTAATTTAACACTTATAGTTGCCTTAAAAAGCACATCCTTGTTATCATGGTAAAAAGCTGCCACTCTTTCTCAGATATTGTTGAAACCTCATCTAATCTGTTTTCAGAAAATTATAGGTTAATGTTGTAGAAATTCACGAGACTCTACAAGGGTGACCCTAGGTTAGACTCTTAATAATCTTGCATAAGCAGCCTGAACTGGCCATCTCTATAAACAGGCAAGGCTTCCAGGGGTGTGACTGGGACATGAACCCAGCCACAACACCTTTGATCTACAATGTGTCTTGCCCACAAGATGTGTTGGGTTAATTGTGGTGAAGATCTGGTGAAAGTGGCAAATCAACTTAAGGTCACAGCATAAGAGGAAGCTCATGCCTGACACTGCCTGGAAGGCCAGGAACCATTGGCTGGATAGACCCAGGATGTAGGAAAGAACTAAACAGAAGTAGCAAAAATAGTTAATCAGGTGATTCTTAATGATATTCTGCTATTGTCATAGAATTGGTACCAAGCCAATTTGTCGTTAGAGAGGATTCATTGAGCAACAGATGGGAGCATATCAAGTAACCCATATCCAAATATTTGGTGGAGCTCAGGGAAACCCCCTTGAAGAAGAAAGGGGGTTGGATTGTAGGACCCAAAGTGTGAAAGACACTATAAGAAGAGAACCCATAGACTGTGCTAAGCAGTGTTCATAGATCACAGAGACTGAAGTGGCAATTGCAGAGCCTATATAAGTCTGTCCTAAAACTTTGTATATGTGTTATAATTATATGGCTTTGTGTTTCTGTAGGATTTGTAATGGTGAAAGGAATGTGGGTGTCTCTGACTCTTCTATCTCTCTTTTGTCTTCTTTCCTCCTACCGGGTTGCCTCATCCAACCTTGATATGAGGGTATATGCCTACTCTTATTGTAAATTTTAATGCCAAATACATTTGATGTCTTTGAGAGACCCACTCTATTTTGAAGAGTAAAGGAAGAGGAGTAGATCTTGGGTAGAAGGATGGACTGGGAGGAGCGGAGCAGGAGGAGAAAATGGTGCATGAGATGCAATGCAAAATACAATAATAAAAGAGAAATAAATGAAAAAGAAAAGAAAATCTTAGGCTTAATAAAATTGTTCTACATGATAATCAACCAGAGGAGTATAATTGAGAACTCAACTATGAACATCTTTGTTATAAATAAAAGAAACATTACAGAAGCTTAAATCCTATATTGAACCCCACATATTAATAGTGGGAGACTTCAACATGCTGCTCTCACCAATGGGCAAGTCATTGAAACAGAAAACTAGACAGGGTAATAATGAAACTAATAGAGTCGATGAATCAAAATGCCTATAGAGTATTTCACTCAAACATGAAAGAATATACATTCTTCTCAGCATCTCATGAAACACTCTCAAAAACTATATAGTCAGTATAAAAACTATATAGTAACAAAGCAAGAGTCAACACACACAAGAAGATTGAAATAACTTCTTTCATCATATGGATTAAAGCTGGATTTCAAGAACAACATAAATAACAGAAAGCCTACAAATCCATGGAAATTGAGAGAAAATTTCACAACTTCCTATGAAAAAAAAATGGCGTAGGTAAAAACACAATCTTGTATAATAAAAGAACTACTGGAGGTATCACCATGCCAGTCTCAAGTTTTACTACAGAGCATTAGTAATAAAAACTACATGGTATTGGTATGGAAATAGATCAATGAAATCAAAACAAAGACCCTGAAATTAACCCATAAAGCTATGACCACTTGATTTTTACAAAGGAGCCAAATTTATACAATGGAAAGGACAAAATATCTTCAAAACTTCTGCTGTTCTATTTGGCTCTCTGCATTTGGAAGAAAGCAAATATATCTATATTTATCACTCTGCACAAAACTTAAGTCAAAGAGGATCAAATACCTTGACACCTCTCCAGACAAATTAAATATAATAAAAGAGAGAGTAAAGGACTACCTTGAATGCATTGGCACAGGAGACAATATCCTAAACAGAAAGCAAATAACTAATTAAGTCACTAATTTCAAAAATTAATAAATGATACCTCATGTAACTGGAAAGCTCCTAGAAGGCAAATGACACCGTGAATAGCATAAAACAGCAGCATACAGAATGGGAAATGATCTTTAACAACACCTGATAAAGGGCTAACATCCAAAATGTATCAAGAATGCAATACGTTAGAAACCAGCAACCTAAATAACCCAATTAAAAATGGGGTACAGAGCTAAACGGATAATTTTCAACTGGGGAATTTCTAATGGGTGAGAAGCACTTAACGAAATTTTCAACATCCTTAGTCATCAGAAAAAATGCAAATCAAAATGACCGATATTCCACATTACACCTGTCCGAATGGTTGAGATCAAAAATTCAAACAATGACACATGTTGTCAAGAATGTGGGGCCTGGAGAATACCTCTTCATTTCTTGGTGGGAATGAAAACTTTACATCCATTCTAGAAATCAATCTGATGGTTTCTCATAAAATTGGCAATACTTCTACCTCATGACTCAGCTATACCACTCTTGAGCATACACCCAAAAGATGTTCCACCATCCCACAAGGACATTTGCTCAATGATGTTCATAGCAGCTTTATTTGTAATAGTCAGAAACTGGAAACAACCCAGATGCTTCTCAGCCATGGAATGGATAAAGAAAATGTGGTTCCTTAAACATGGAATACTACTCAGCTATTAAAAACAAGAACATCATGAAAGTTGCAGGCAAATGGATGAAACTAAAAAATATAATCTTGAGTAAGGAAACTCCTGACCCCAAAGGACATTCATGGTATATATTCACTTTTGACTGGATATTAACCCTAAAGTACAGGATACTCACACGGCAATTCACAGTTCAAAAGAAACTAAATAACAAGAAAGATCAATGAAAGATGCCTGAATCTCACTCAGAAAAGAAAAGAAAATTGCTATCAGAAGTGAATGGAAAGAGGAAACTAGGTGGGGACAGGGTTTCAGAGGGAATGTGAGGTTGGGGATCAGATATAGTTTAAGGTAAAGAGAAAAAGCCAAGAAAGTAAAAGGACGTCAATAGAGGAGGATGTACAGAGGTGGAGTGTTTGCCAGAGACTGAAAATGGGGAGGCTCTAGGGAGCCTCCTATGATAGTCTACCTGAAGCTCCTAGAACTGAGTGATATGGAGTTTGAAGTGGCTACCTCCTTTAGCCAGAGATGACTGTCAGTGGAGCAAGGGAGCAACAACCCACCTAACAATGCTTCTCCCCTATGCCTAGACAGGAGCCTAGTACAGCTGTCCTCTAAGAGACTCCACCCAACAGCTTACTGAAACAGATGCGGAAACCCGGAGGTTTTATACATCATGTGAATAGACTTTTTCTATTATTACTAACAAATACATTTAGATTTCCTTTTTTTCCAAGGCTTAGCATTATGCTTTCAGATATTATTGAAAGTATGAGTGAATGTAATGATCTTTGACATTAAACAGAAAAAAAGTATATTTTTCTACCAATATGATTAACATATATTTCCTTCCTAAAATTTAAAAGTGCATTATCCTGAATTGTAATTTGTCCTTATGTAACATCCTTCATTATAAGAGAATCAATTCTTTATATAGCACTGGGTTCCAATTATTTTTTTTTATTCGTGAAACACCTAAAACGTTCCCAGAAAAAAGTTTTTCTGATGAATACTAACATACAGATTTAATATAAATGACCTTCAGACAGAAGAAACATCAGGAACTATTTAATGCATTCATATCTTCCTGTATCCTCTTAAGAAACACAAGAATTTTCTGTGCCCTAGTTTTATGCTAGATCCAGGAGATACAAAGGTGAAAAAAACATAGTCCTTGTCCTTGAGATGTTAGAGTATAGGAGGCAGGCAATGAACTAAAAGAAAACTTCAACACAAAGTACTTAGTGCTGCAAGCTATGAAAGGAGTTCTGATTATAAAACACTGTGTTTTATGCTAAACATTTGCCTATGTATATATTTTATATAATCTCATTTTGAAGGGCTATATTTTTCAATGATGTAAGGAAACAACCTTAAGTAGTATATTACTTGCTAAATTATTTTTGATCAATTTTTACTATATTTAAAATTTACAATAGCCATAACTTAAAAACAACTTACTATATATCTTGTGATTTATTTAAAAATTATGTGGTTTTATAATCACTACTAATTATAACTTTTTATTTCATTATAAGATAATTACATTGTTTTTCTCTTCTCTTTCCTCCCTAAAGTCTTCCTTGGTTTCTTTCAAATTCAAGGCCTCCTTTTTCATTAAATGTTCTTATATATGTATTTATTTATTATATATTCCTTACTACATATACAACCTACTAAATATGTATAATTATATGATTATATATATATGTATATATCCAATATATATGTATATATACACACACATACAGTATATATGTATGTAGTACATGTGTGTCTGTGTGTGAGTGTATGTGTTTGTGTGTTGAAGGCTGTCTATTTGCTATTACACAACCAATTTGTGTGCTCTTCCTTGGGAAAGACTACTTCTTTTATTCTCAGTATTTTACTCTCATTTTCTGTAATTTTTTGTGGAAGGTTGAGGCATCCTGGATGTTTCCTTGCCAACATCAGCATGTATACTACTGTTATTCTAATATTTTTCAATATTCATTAATTCATAATATTGAAGATAGGAAGAAATAAAAATACTTTTAAACTCAAAGTAGAGTGAATCACATTAATAGTTACGTGACATGATAAAATTATACTCAATAATTTTAGTTAAAATTAATATCTCTTGTTTTCTCAAGAAAGTTTCTCATTCTGCATCCAAGATTGGCTTCACATTCATGATAGTCTTCTTATTTTGACATCCCAAGTCCTGGGATTACAAGCCTAGATTTCCATTTAATATCTTAACACAAATGTTTATTTATTGCATACTTTTTACTACTATACTAACTACATTTCTGAGCCATTATATTAGAAAATAACACATATCTAAAAGAAGTTTTAAGTTCACAGAGTCAAAAATCCTTCCTGAAACATTAATAAATTTTAATACTAACAGACAAATATGTCAATACTTGTGCATTGAAAGGTATGTATTGGTAATCATGTCAGGAAGAATTAACGGTGAAAATCATACTAGTATCCTCAGCTGGAGATTTTCTTTATCAGAATCTCTATACTCAGCAACACAAAATAAATGTGTTGTCCTCAGTTTCCAATAACTAATATTTGTTAGATCATTCCTTGTAAACAAAGTTGTCACAAAGACAGCAATATTTATTTTTTATTGATGAGGAAGTAACCATTATTATCCACATACAGAAAACTAAGAATTGACTTTTCAAGTACATCATGGTTCTGTAAATGTTAGCTTTCTCTCTTAATTTGAAATGATAAGCTTAAAAGGTATCTTCTGTATGAATTTAAGATGTGTAATCTATTTATTTTCAGCATGTTAATGACATGTGATTGGGTATAAAATTTTTACAATGTTGATAAGAGTGAAGCTTAAGATATTACTAGAAGACAGTATCTCACAGCAAATTCAGCGAGCCTCTGGCATTTTTCAAAACAACAATAACAAATTCAGTGGATGTGGTAAACTGGACTACAAAAGACTACGAGGTTTGAACTCTGCATGAAAAAAAATCTAAAGACAATTAACGAATATTGAGAGCAGGAGAGATAGCAGATTACTAACCAGAGCAATTAGTTATATAATACCAAATATGGAACCCTGAAAAAATCATACAAGTAGACTTATACAGAGTGAATAGGCTTTATATACAAAACATATGTATTTACACATTTGTATAAAAAACAATTAATGAAACTGAGGCAATGAATTATAAAGAAATCAACAATGAATATATGAGAGGGTTTGAAAGAAGAAATGGGAAGAGAGAGATGATATATTTATAGCATAACTAAAAAAATAAGAAATCTATAAAATTAAAAAAAGATAATGAAAGTATACAATACTGCAACGCAACAGGATAAATAATGAAGAAACTGGATTGAGCTGTGAAAGTATATTAGTTTTATAGAAAAACATGAGTAAATGACTGGCTTTTGAGAAAACATTATCTCCACTTTTCTTTTTATTTATTTTTTAAATTCTTTATTTATTACTATCTAATATATTACATCCTAACCATAGTGTCGCCTACTTCCTTCAATCCCAGTCTTCACCTACCTCTTCTCGCCCTACCCCATCATCCACTCTTCTATTTCCCTTCAGTATTGGGCAGGCCTCCCAGGGATATCAACTTAACATAATATTTTTATGTTGCAATAAGACCAGGAAAGGTGATCCAGTGGAAGGAAGAGCGTGAAAGGCTGTATATTACATATTAGAATTATATTAGAATTATATTCAGTTGTACTCAGAGATTGATGCCTAATCTAATTGTCATCAGAGAAGTTTTTTACAGCCACTGATGAAAACACATTGAGAGGCACACATTCAAACATTATGTAGAGTATGGGGAATCCTGCTGATAAGGCCTAAGGAAGCATTGTCAGTACCAGATGGGTCAAGAACGCTAGAGGAAAACCAACAGGCTCAACAAACCTGGTCTTACAGGTGCTCACTGAGATTTAACCTACAATCAGGAAACCTGCACAATCTAAGCCTTCTGTGTGTGTGTGTGTGTGTGTGTGTGTGTGTGTGTGTGTGTATTATAGCTGGGCATCTTGATGTTTTTGTAGGACTCCTAACTGAAGGAATGTGGTCTTTTTCTGATACTTTTGCCTGGTATTAGGACCAATGTTCTACTGACTTGCTTCAGTCAACCTTAATATAAAGAGTGCTGCCTAATATTATTGAAAATTGATAGGAGATGTTTGGTTGGTACTCCTGGGAGGCCCGTCCTATTCTGAAGGCAAATGGAGGAGGAATGGCTACAGAGCGATGGCATGAGAGGAGCATGGGGAAGATGGAAGTGGATGGAAGAAAATAAATTAATTAAAAAGACTGGTTGTAAAATGCAAAAACCTGTCATAATTACCAAAATCAAGATTTAGTATAATGAAATCACTACACACTGCAAACAGCAGGTTTTCTGACATGAGCATTGGCCACATATTAGTGAATATTCAAACACATAAATTAAAAAGATACAAAAATTTAAAAGATGGCTTGTTGTTTGAGAATAAAGGAAGTCTGTAACAATAGTATTAATATGCAGTGAAAATTTTCATTTGAACAAAAGCCAAAACACTATTTATATCTCCTGGAGAATTATGAGGAGAGTTCTATTTTTTACTACAAGTGTTCTTAACAGATTATTTTACAGTATTTCCCTATATACTCTACTTTTCTCATTTGTATTAGACTCCCAAATTAATTATTATGTCCTCTGTCTCTGCCTTCCCTCTACTATATGATTCTGTTCTTTACTGTTGAAATGAAAACATCATTTTTTTGGATATTTTACTTATTTACATTTCACATGCCATCTCCTTTCCTCATTTCCCCTCCCTAGAAACCCCCTATCCCATTCCCCCTTCTCCTTTTTTGCTTTTATACCATTTTAATTACATGCGAATATTAAGATCAGTTCATTTCTTTGTCCATTCAAAAGAGAAAATACTTACTATTTTATACCTTGATCAATGATGTGCCTGCATTGAATTCCAGGATAAACTATTTAGTCCACTTTTGCTTTCTCTGTTTCTATCCATTTCTATGTTCTGATTCTTCCCTACCCATCGCTCATTCTAAAACATGTGTATTATGCCAAAAAGTGCACAACATTGAAACTTTCATAGATTGGTTATGGTCAGTTTTTATATCTTCTTTACTGTATGTTAATGAAATAGAAAATAAACTTTTCTTTCACATTGATATTTATTTTGTGGGTCATGAATTTTTGTTGTTAAATTTTAATATCATATATTGAATTCTGAGATTGAAAACTAATGCATAGAGCACTGAAATTTAGTTTAATATAAAGATCATTTAACTTTATTTAAATAACAAAAACCATGACAATATTAATTAAAACATTTTTGAAATGTTCTAATGTTATTAAGATGAAGATTTTTTCTAAATAGGTTAGGATTAAAAAATAATTGGCAGCACTGTTTTCTTACATCATGTTTAATTTAGTCTTCCCAGTATTTAGCTTAATTACCACAGTTGCGTGAAGTTGAAGAATGGGTTGTTGTACAGTACTTTTGTGAGAAAGTTTTATATTTCTTCATGTTTTTCAGCAAACAATGAGAGATTCAAGGTAGAAATTGGAAAAATATTGTAAATATATCTAGAATTGTCACATGTGAGAAGTGGTGATTAAATTGCCTTATGTGTACAGACAAAGTCTTAGAATAATAAATCTAATTCTTTTTGAAAATCCTGTTTACTTTCATACTCTGTATTGAAATCACTTAGATAATTTACACCTACTGCCATTAGATGCCTTATTTCTTAAGACAATAAAATAATACAAAGTATTGTTTGCCAAGTTTCCAGACAACTTGAAAGGGTTGGCAATTTCCAGATGATGTGGAAATGCAGACAGTACACTTATAAAGAAATATTCCTCTGTACATTGTTTGTTAGAATTCTGCAGAGAGAAAATGCATTTCTATAACTTTGCTTGTCAACAATGATAAATGCAACTGAGGGGAATAACTTAAGGGCTAAAGAACAATTTCTAAACATAGAAACATTCTCCTAATTTGATTTTACTATTATAGCCTATTCCTTATTCACCAAAATTTATTAGATACATGAAAACAATCTGAGATAACTGTGTAATACAAAATAAGATGTCTTATTAATCTACTTCCTTGTGTGAATATATACACAGGATTTCTGCAAAGGTATGTGGGTGAGCATTTCATGTTTTATTTGCACTGAAAAATGAATTTATACAAATTATACACTCAGGAAATTGATATCAATTTTTTTCTCAAAATTCACACAGAAGTATTATTTCTTCTTATCCAACAAAATTTACCAGATATATGAAAACAATCTGAAATAACTGTATAATACAAAATAAAATATTTTACTAATCTACATGCAATTGGTAAGTTTATATATGTGATTGATAAGTTCTCCTTATGAGAATAGAGAATTTAGAGTCTTATTTTCTAATAAAGTGATTTTGTATAAAAGCAATGATAGTAGAAGGCCTTGTAAGAAGAAACAAAACAACGAAAGAATGTATAAGGTATTCTAAGTCTATTATTATCATGAACATTAGTAATCTATATCTTTATGTTCTTGCTTAGATCAATGAGGCTAAACAATGGCAGTTTTAATGAATTCAAGTAGAACACATAATGAAATAGAACATGCTTGACCAAAAAAAAAATTATTTTTAGCAGTGTCTTCACTGTTAAATTATCTGGTAATGTTGTTTTTATTATGGAAGTTCCAAATGGTTAAAGTTATGTTTTTAGTCTAAAGAATGGGGTGATATTGATGTCATTTAAGGACAAACAATCAAGAAGTAGTTGTCTTCAGTACATAACAAGCTAAAACTGCACGGTCTAAACATCAGAGCAAAGGAGAAGGGGATGGGGATGGGTGGAGGGGCTCTGTGAAGGGGGAAAAGAGAGGAGCCATTGTTTGGGATGTTAATTAATTAATAAAAATTCTAGAATGTTTAATACTGGGATTATTTTACCTCAAGATACAATATGTAACTATTTCTTTATTAGTTACTTTTTCTGTCATTTTGTTTCAGTTTCAGGGGTTGCAGTTCACCAAGGAGGAAATGAAGAATGACAGGACCTTGATGAAGTGGGTCTTCCTGTGGTGAGGAACAATGAACTAAAACAAAATTAGGAGCTATTGTGATTCTCAGAGCTTAATCCTAGTAGCTATTAGGATTATAGGTTTCTGTCAGGTTCTGTGTCTTAAATGTTCATTAACTCTAAATGAGATTCATTACCCACAGATCAAGTGTTTACACATGATTGTATAGCAGGCATATCCCATTCAAATCTTTTTTAAAAATGAAAATAGATTCTTCTCTAATACAATGCATCCTAATCACAGTTTCCTCTCTCTCCTCCACTCCTCTCAGCTACCTGCCGCTTACACTTTCCCCTATATCCACTGCTCCTCCATTTCATGTTAAGAAAAGAACAGGCCTCTAAGAGACTACAGTCAAACAGGATAATACAAGATATAGTAAAACAAGGCAAAACTCTTATACTGAGGCTAGAGAAGACAACTCAGTAGAGGAAGACTATGAAAAACGAACAGTCACAAAGATTCAGTTACACAGCTCCTATTCTTAGGAGGCCCAGAAAAACATAAAGCTAAGGGGAGGTCAAAGGTCACTCTCCTGACAACAATCAAGCACAATTATGGGATGCAAGGTCACATGTTGACATAGGAAGCAACAAGACGTGTAAACAATTCTTAGAAAAACACTGAGGGACACTCATGTGCATCTCTGAGAATCTAATGTAGTAGTGTAGCAATGACTATTATGCACAAATGGAAATGTTACAGTGAAAAGCAGTAGTTCATAAAATAATTGTGCATGAATAATTATAATTAAATAAAAAACCTATAATTCATTGAGTATTAGGAATAACATGGATACTTTGTCCTATAATACATTGTATCAATAAATACTTTTTCCTCAACATATTATTCATTTGACTTTATTGAGGGAAAGGCCCCAGAGCCTTATATCAGAACCGCTCTACCAGTGATGGAAGCCATTAGTTTCCACTCTTATTTAAAAGGTCTTTTATTGTCAACAGATCTGTAGTCATAACATATTTTTATTTATCTTTACATATGTGTGTAGCAAACAAATAATAATTTGACTACCTTCGCGTCATGTGAAAATGCCCATACTAGAGTAGAGCAACTACAAACAAGACATTAGGATAAAAATATATGGATAATTCAGAAGAAATGAAAAGTCATGAGTTTAGTTCTACACTACCAAAGGTAAACCAATCTTCGTTTTACTCCGGTTGATTAAGGTTTCTTAGTAGTATTCAGAACCTAAGGCATAAGCCTGGCTTGATGATAGTTGTTTGAAATCAACTTTAAAGGGAATATAGATTTATGAACAAACCTCATATTTGGAAAGATCAGAAGAGACAAGATCAGTAGGAGTTGTAGGTGAGATTGTTCACTTGAGAGTCGAGCATCTCATCAGTGAGACTTCAGAAAGCTAAGCTTCTTGAAACATGAAGAGTTTTTAGGACTACAAGCCTTTGTCAAGAACATCACTGGAAACTAATGGATTCCTGCAGTAAAGGATTTTGCTTTGTAGTTTAGAAGTTTTTTATTTCCCATTAAGGATACTTAAATGCATCCACATAACATTTCTTTTAATAAAAACAAGACAAATAAAAACAATCCTAAAAGATCAAGATGAATATTTTACTTTAAAAGTTTGTACCTGCTGAATTTATGATATGCTTTTTTAAACATCATATTTATGACTTACGAATGTCAACTATTTTAAAATTTCAAAATATCTTAGTTATTGTATTTGTTTCCATAATAATATGAACAAGGAAAACAGTATTGCTCATTCTCCATAAATAAAATTTGTAATAATATTTTATACCTACATATGTACTATTTTGATTGAAAAAAATGAACTCAAAATTACATGCAAGTTACTATTACTGTTCTTACAATGTATTTTAAAAAATGCATACCTGGTAGCTTTAGCTACTTATATCTCATTAGTTTCAAAGATTGTTTGAAAAGCAGGCCTAACAGCTAATTCCACAGTAGAAAGTAAAACCATGTGTGGAATACATGTTTATATTAAGATCAGTGATAACCAGTAACGAATAGTTATAACTGTACTTCATACTCTTCCCTGTGGAAGACAACAAAAAGTATTTTAGAAGATTATAGAGTTTAAAGCAATATTTGGTGACACTATTCATTTTTTTACCTGAGCTAGGAAGATCCAGCATTCATTTCTCCTTATTTTTTACTGTCTGTGAAATTATTTGATACTGACATAAAAAAGTTTGAAATTTGTGAAGGGCTATTAAATATAGAATTAACTGTCACTCTTATAGATAACATAACTAAAATAGCTCTTACTGATTCATTTATGGGTCAGTTAGTAAAATGTTTATTATCCCAGTATGATATCCTAAATTCTGGTCCCCAGGCCCTATATGAAATAAAATTGGGCAAAGCATCATGCAACAGAAGTCCCAGGTCTGACAAGAAAGAGACAGTAGAATTGTTGTTTGCTGACTTCCTAGACAGTCTATGGAACTTATCATGTTCTAGATTCAGAAAAGAACTCTGTCTTCAAATCATAGATGAGGGTAACTAAAGAAGGCATCTGATAATGATATCTAATCTCTACAAAATCATGCACCTGCACACACACACACACACACACACACACACACACATATATATATATATATATATATATATATATATATATATATACACATATATATATATACATATATATATACATACATACATTTGATTGATCATTTTTGTAAACTTGAAACAAAATTACACATATCTAGAAAGAGGAATTTCAAATGAAAAAAAATGCCTCCAGTATATTTTCTATAAGAAAATGTACAGAGTATTTTATTCATTAGTCAATATTTAAGAAGGCCCAGAACCTAGAGCTATGTGCCAATCCTGGATACGTCATCCTGGGTTTTATAAGAAAGAAGACTGAGCAAACTGTGCAAAGCAACCTGGTAAGCAGTATTCATGGGACAGCCTCAGTTCCTGCCTTCAAGTCCAGGCCTTGATTTCCTTCCTTTGCCTTTTCCTGATGACTAGATTCAGAAGCCCATTAAACCCTATCCTCTGAAAATTGCCTTTTGTATTATAGTGTTGGTCATTAAGAGCAAGATATTGACCTAACAATTGTCCCTACAAAATAAAAAAAAAGTACCTTCTCTACATATATGTATAGAATATAATACTCAGCCACAAAACAACAGAAATGTGTGACTCATATGGCATTTAATGGAAATGGAATAAAGTCTGACACATGAAGACAATTTGTTTTGTTCTTAATTATTTTACTTACATCTCAAATGATGCCCTGCTCCCAGTCCCGTTTCTCTGAGTTCTTCTCTACCTTATCCTTCATTTAGCCTCTGAGAGAGTGCCCCCAGAGCATACACACTCCCTGTGGCGACCAATCTCTACAGAATTAGATGCATTCTCCCACTGACGCAGAAAAGGTAGTCCTCTGATATATTTGTGCCAGGGGACATTAGGGAAGCCCCTTTTTGCTCCTTGGTTTGTGACTTAATCTCTGGAAGCTCTCAGGGGTTCAGTTAGTTAGTACCTTGAGTCTTCCTGTGTGGTTGCCATCTCCTTCCGTTCCGTCAATCCTTTCCATAACTCATCTATGAATGAGTTAAATCACTCATTCATGAAGTCAAATCAGTGCTTGGTTGTTAGCATCTGCATGTGTCTCAATCAGCTGCTGGTAGAGTCTCTCAGAGAACAGCCATACTATGTTCCTGTCAGCAAGCACAACATAACATCAATAATACTGTCAGGGTTTGGTGCCTGCTCATGGGATGGATCCCATGTTGGACTGGTCAGTGGTCGGTCATTCCTTTAGTCTCAGCTCCAATTTTGTCTCCCCACTATGTTCATAGCAGCATTATTTAAAGACAGAAAGTGGAAGCAGCATACATGTCTCTCAACCAATGAATGGATACAAAAAATGTGGTTCATTCACACAATAGAATACTATTCAGCTATCAAAAACAAGGACATCATGATTTTCTCAGGTAAATGGATGGAACTAGAAGATATCATCCTAAGTAAGATATCCCAAACTCCAAAGGACATGTATCACATATACTGACTGATAAGTGGATATTAGCCAAAAAGTACAGAATATGCATGATACCTTCCCCCAAAGACCATAAGAAGTTGAAAAAGAAGAAAGGTACAAGTGAGAATGTTTCAATCTCACTTAGAAGGGGGAACAAAATGATAACGGGAAGCAGAGGGACGGTCTTGGGTGGGAGAGGGGAAGGGTGGGGAAAAGGGGGAAGGATCAGGTATCAGGGGAGACAAGAGAGAAGCCCAGAGGGCAAGGATAATGAATGGAAATATTCAAGCTGCTGAGGGCAGGCAGAACCTCTAGAAAGTCCCAGAGACCTTGGATGGGAGGGTCCCAGGACACAATGTGGGTATCCTTAGCTGAAATGTCCAACAATGGGAATATGGAATATGAAGAGACCACTTTCAATAGTCTGACTGGGCCCCCAGTGGAGGGATGGGGACATAATCTCACCTTCAAACTTTTCTATCACAAATTTTCAGCCTTTTGTATAACAGTAAAACATGTATAATTACAGAATTTGAGAGTGAATTCATAGTTACCAGAGCAAAAGAAGCGAAGTGTGTGATGGAGGAGGTGTATGAAAGATGGCACATTTAGATTATAAGAATAACGTATAATGCTCTTTAGCTTAACAGTGTAATTACTGGAAGAATTAATTCTATATTTCAAAATTTAGATTTTGAATATTCTGAAGAAATGACACATGTCTAATATTATGATTATGCCTGATACCTTATGTAGAAAAATTCATTTATTACATATGCACTAAAATAACACTGTATCCCATAAATATGTACATGTCTCATGTGTGATTAAACAAAAATATATTAAAAATATAAAACACTTACCATCACCCTTTCCAACTGCAAATAACAGAAGTTGGTAACTAAACCTCTGTATATTAGTTGTTTCCTTAGACATAGTATTTCTATTTATTCATATTAAAACCAGGCATTCTCTTTTTCCATTCTGTACATTAGTTTCAACATTTAACCATCAATAACTATTTCTTTAGTACTTAATTCAATCGTCAAGAGAAAACCGAAAAAAAAAAAAGAGTAAACTGAATCAGATTTTCCAGTTTATTGGTTGGTGGTTGTGCTATGTGACGTTAAAAGATATCCTGAGGTCAAGATCAATTAAACTTACAGTACATCAAAGGTTTCAAGATCATTAGTCTGTCATAGTCAAATATACATTTGACTTGAAAATGATTTGTCTTCAAGTCAATGTTTCCAAATTTGGAATGATGAGAACTAACCATATATTTTCACCATTCAAGTAAAGCCACTTATTTTATTTTTTAAAACACTAATTTCCTCCTTTGAGTGTAGTTTATTCATTTGGGTGGGGGAAAACACTCATAGAAGCAGGGGAGGGGGATAGGATAGGTGAATTCTGGGGGAGAAAGTTGGAAAGTGGATAATATTTGAAATGTAACTAAAGAAAATATCTAATAAAATTGACACTAATCAAAATGTAAACTTATATGGGACTCTTAATTATACAAATGAGTTAAACATCAATGTGTCCTACAGTAAATTATTAAATAATTTACATATATAATTTATCAACTTTCAATTACTTGAAAGGTACAGATATATTCAAATATTGGATTCATTTTTAACAGTATGCAGAAGCACAGTCTACATTTTCAGATATTTCTGTGAATGTTATAAGGTTGCCTAGAAACAGGTTCAAACATTAATAGTATATATTATATAGTGGTCCTGTTAGTGGAACTAATATACTATTTTTGTTTTCCTTTCACAAATGCTGTTTGATTCCTGTGTATATACTTTTGGAAATATGTTTCGTTGGATTTGATTTATGTAGAATTTTTGTTAATTGATAAAATGTTAAAATATTATTTTCACTGAATTCTATTTTTTATAATGAAATTCTTGTTTGCCTTAATTATTATGTTTTCTCTTTTGATTGTTCAATGACCATTGTATTCAGTTTATGACTACAATAGAGACATTTTATCATTTCATAATAATAATATCTAGTCTTTGCATTCAGTCCCACTTCAAAAAGTTAAAATATTAAAGCATACAAAATCAGTCATAATTTATGTCCCAAATAACAACTGTCATTAAGCTTTTTAATCATCTTCCAGCTATATATATATATATTTCATGTTTTATTAATGACTCAGTGTAATTATACTGGTACATACTGAGTATTGTCTGGTTGTAAATCAGTGTTTTACATTATTTGCTCATTTTTGTTTGGTTTTACTTAATTAGTTTTCCCAAAACAAGGTTTCATTCTCTTCCTGTGGCTGTCCTAGAATACACTATGTAGCCTCAAACTTAGAAACTTCCTTTCCCAAATGCTGTGATTGGAGGTATATCTCACTCTACCTTAACTTAAAATAGATAGTAAGTCTTTTAATTTAAAATTGTTAATAAAACATGAAATAATTTGCTAGTACCTTCAGTTCTGTTATTTTTTAACAATTTTTTATTGGGTATTTTGTTTATTTACCTTTCAAATGTTATCCCCTTTCCCAAATTTTCCCTCCACAAACACCCATCCCATCCTCCAACCCTTTTCCCCCCTCCATCTGCTTCTATGACAGTGTTCCCCTACCCACCCACCCCCACTGCCACCTCATTGCCCTGCCATTCCCCTACACTGGGGCATTGAACATTCACAGGACCAAGGTGCTCTCCTCCCATTGATGCTAGATAAGTCCATACTCTGTTACATATGGCCGCTGGAGCCATAGGTCCTTCCATATGTACTTTTTGGTTTGTTATTTAGTCCCTGAGAACTCTGAGGAGTCTAGTTGGTTGATATTGCTGTTCTGCCAATGGGTTGCCATCCCCTTCAGATCCTTCAGTCCTTTCCCTAACTTTTCTCCTGGGGTCTCTATGCTAAGTCAAATAGTTGGCTGAAATTTATTTTAAGAATATAGTTTAACAAATGACTGGACACAAATTTAAAACCTAGTAGACAGTTGAATCAATTGAATTCTTAAATATTAATGGATATTCTAAATTCTTTCTCTTTCTAAAACAAGCAACCTCCACCTTCCTTCTTTTGTTTTTTCTGCTTTCATATTGCATAAGCAGGATTGTGATACAAATGGAAGATTTTTTTATAAGTATTTAGATGTAAACACTAAAGTCTCACAATGAAACTTTAATTTTCTGTTTTACAGTTCAAGCTTTATTTTCCCATATGATGAGTAGATAATCCTAAGACTTTCAAGGATTTCTGTAGATTTGGTTGCCAAACTACTATGAGTTATGTATTGACTAAGTAATATTTAAACTGCCTTTTTCCTTTAGTGACATGTATATTTACTGGATCCTATTTTACTATTTTATAGTCAGTTTATAACACAAAAAAGAAGCTAGCTTCAATCAAATGTACTGTTGAAGAAAGAGTAATAAAGTGACTTAATGTCTGAGGATGTTTGCAGGCAAGCATAAATATCTAAGATGGATTCTTTTGGCCTACATAGTAGAAGAGAACTGACTCCTGTACCTTGTCTTCTAACCTTCGTCTTCATGCTGTAGTGAACACAAGCACACATAACAAGTAAAAAATGAATATAACATTTTTAAAAGAAATGTTGTTGAAATAAATGATTCTGCTAGGATGTTGCAGGAAGTCTAGCTTGTAACATTAATATTTCAGTAACATGTGTGAGCATTGGACATACAAAGAAATATCACTAGAAGGATTGGAGTAAAATGGGTGTTCAATTAGAAGCCTCAGTGGCTTGAAGATACTACAAGGCATTCTGGGACTGGAACAAACTCAATATGCTCAGGAGAAGGCTTTCCAAAGGGGCACTTT
>NW_021620995.1:5794248-5882366 GCF_004785775.1 Grammomys surdaster
CCCTCTCTCTCTCTCTCTCTCTCTCTCTCTCTCTCTCCCAAAACCAAGTTCAGAATTATTATGTAATTAGAGGGATATATAGAACTCATCATATGATCTATGATAGAAAAATATTACAACGTTAAGTCAGAACATGGAAAAGACACTTAGTATAATATATCAATACATTTATAAATAAACTTGTGCAGGTCCTGCAGACTTTTATGAATAGACAAATATCTATTCCTTATTAATCTATCTCATTTTAAATTTATTCCATTGGATTATAAAATAATATCCAAATAACTCAAGTATTCAGAGACTCGTTTGCTGAGAATTTCACATACTGGCACAGAAGAGTTAGAGAGCCTTTGTAGCTGCTTGGCAAGAATCTGACATGAGCCAATGACAAGGAAGTAGGCTTTCAGGCAGGAATCTGGCATTACTTACACTAGAACAAGGACGTAATTTTAGGTAGGAATCTAAAACTTGGTCTAGAACAAAGAAGTAGTCCCAGGTAGGAATCTAAATATTAGGCTAGAAGAAACATGGTTGAAAAGAACAGCAATATGTCAGCATTAGTAGGAATATATGAGATTTACACTTGTGCTTATTCTCTCTTCTCTTATGCTTTACTAAGATTTCACTCTTCCAAGAATGGGCTTTCTTTTCTTTAAACCATGTTTTGTTGTTGTTGTTGTTGTTGGTGGTGATGATTTTTTTGTTTGTTTTTAAAAGTAGATTCTACTTTTATACAGTACATCCTGTCCACAGTCTCCCCACCACCATTCCTTCTTGTCTCCCCTAGTGTTCTCTCTCCACTAGATCCTTTATCCCTGTTTGCCTTCATAAAAGAGTGGGTATCCAAGAGATAACAAATCAAGAGGACAAAACAAGGTACAATAAGACAAGGCTAAAGCACTCATATCTTGGATGGATAAGATAACCCAATAGGAGGAAAAGAGTCTGAACAAGGTACAATAAGACAAGGCTAAAGCACTCATATCTTGGATGGATAAGATAACCCAATAGGAGGAAAAGAGTCTGAAGTGCAAGCAAAGTGTCAGAGATACATTTGTTCCTATTGGTAGAACTTCCACAAAAACACTGACCTAAACTTAATAGTATATACACAAAAGACCCGGTGTATATGTAGACCTCATGGTTGTGGTTTTAATCTCTGTTAGTCCACATGAACCCTCCTGAGTTGACTCAGTGAGCCATAGTGTTGTGTATTCCCTCAGTCTCTTACAATCTTTCTTTTCCCTTTTATTCAGGATTCCTGAAATTCATAGAGGAGAAACCTGATATAAACCTTCAATGAACCCACTGAACTAAAACTGGTTTGCTGTTCTCCCTCTTATGGACTGAACTGATTAATAGTCAATTGAATATATGTATGTGTATATATATATATATATATATATATATATATATATATATATATGTGTGTGTGTGTGTGTGTGTGTGTGTGTGTGTGTGTGTGTGTAATATATGAAATAAATATAGTAAATAAATAGTCTGCTTTAACTGTATCACACTGGGATTTTTTTCCTTGGGAAATTGTTTTCAACATAATTCTCTGGATTCACTTAACGTATGTTGCTATGTTCTCTTTTCATTTCTGTTTCTACTAATTTCTATATTCTCTCTTCAACTTAATTCATTTGAATAAGGATTTTTCTAGTATTGATTTTCTCAAAGAGCAAACGCTTTGATCTATTAAATTTTGTATCACTCTATTTCTTTCTGTTTTATTAATTTCAGCATTAACTTTGATTATTGCTTCCCATCTACTCCTCTTGAGTATGCTTTTAGGTTTGCTGTTAATTTGCTAGTATATCAGATGTCTCCAATTTTTATGTAACTACTAAAGAACTTTTCACTTAGAAGTGCTTTCATTGTGTCACATACATTTAGTTATTTTGTTTGTTTATTTTCATTGAAGTCTATAAAGCCTCTAACTTCTTTATTTCTGTTATGATTTTTTTATTCACTGGAAAGTTCTTCAATTTCCATGAATTTGTAAGTTTTCTCTTGTATATGTTGTTGATATCAAAATGTAAGTCCATGGAAGTGTGCTAGAATCCTGAGAATTATTTCAATTTTCTTGATCTATTGAGACTTTATTTATGACTGAGTGCATATTCAATTTTGAAGAAGATTTTCTGAGGTGCTAATTAGAAGGTATACTCTTTGTATTTGGGTAAAATGTCTTGTAAATATCTAATAAGTTCATTTTCTTTGGAATGTCTGTTTACTCCTGCTTTCTCTGTTTAGTTTTTGTTTGGATGACTTGTCCATTGGTAAGAATTAAATATTGATATCTCCTCCTATCAGTGTGAGAATGTCAATTAGTGGATTAAGCTATAGGAGTGTTTCTTTTATGAACTTGGTTTCCATGGATTTCAGGTATACATGTTAATAATTGAAATACCATCTTGGTAGATTTTTTCCTTTGATAAGTGTGTAGTGTCCTTCCTAGTAGAAGTAACCTTTATTCAGGTGTAACTGTCATCTTGTAGGCTTATTGATGAATAAATAAGCTCACTCTTTCCAATTTTTCTGAACTCTGGCTGGCTGGTTCAACTCAGCTGTTCTGGCTCAAATCCCTCTCCATGCTGACTAATTCAATCTGACTTCTATCAGCTTTTCAATAACTTGCTCTGCTTGGCCTAATTTGTTCTAAACTTCTGACTCCATCTCAATCTCTGGCTCATTCTGTCTTTACCTGAAACTTGTCTCTGTAAAACTCTCCCAGAAAAACTGCCTCTGGACTCCAAGAACTGAACTGCCACAAACTCAACTGCCACAAACTAACCTCCATTGCCCTATCTCTCATGTCACATACTCAACTGAACTGACTCAACTGAAGCCAAAGACCTGTATGCCTATGTCTCCCGAGTGGTGGGATTAAAGGCATGTACCATGACACTTGAACCTTAAATTTTCTTTACCTGAAATTTGCTCTATACCAGCCTGGCTTTGAATTCAGAAATCTCCTTGTCTCTGTCTCCTGGGATTAAGGGGATGTCTATATTTCACCCAGATTAAATTGTAATCCTGGGCTTTTCTGCATTCAATCCAGATCACATAGACCTAGTCAGTCTTTGGGTGTGATCCTTTGCCAAAGCACCATGTTGGTGGATTAAAATTCCTCTATACTTTTCTATCTAATTTGATTAATTTTGGTATGAGTTCTATTTTGCTAGATATTAAAATGACTACATTACCTTGCTTCTTTTGTTCATTTCCTTGGAATATATTTTTCTAACCATTTACCTTGAGATAATGAATATCCTTGATTTTGAGTTGTCTCTCCTGTATACATCAGATGGATGAAGGCTACTTCTGCATGCATTCTGTTAGTCTCTGTCATTTTATTGGAAAATTGAGACCAATAATACTTCATTGATAGTCAATGAAAAATGATTACTAGTTCCTATAATTCTGTGGTTGCTTTTGGCGGTGATGTTTTTGATGGTTATAGCAGTAGGTGTGGTTTTTGAATGTGTGTGTCTGTGTGTGTGTGTGTGTGTGTGTGTGTATGTATGTATGTTTATGTGTGTTGTGTGTGTGTGTCCTCCCTTTTTTTGTTCTACCTTTTGTAAGAAGATTCATTCCCTGTGTTTCATGGATGTAGTTAATCCCTGTGGTTTGGAGTTATTTTTCTTACCTATTTTCTTTAGGACTGGATTTTTACATAAATATATAAATTTAATTTTATCATGCAATATCTTATTTCTTCCATCAATGGTGGAAAACTCTGCTGGTTATGACATCTGTGTTTTTATGTGTAGTCACCAGAGTTTGCAGAACATCTGTCCAAGGGATTCTGGCATCTCAAGTCTCCATTGAGAATTTAGGTATAATTATAATATTTTTTTTATTTTTAGTTTTTGCCTTTTCAGAGTGTCTCGGATTTCCTGGATATTTTGTGTAAACTTTTAAATTTAACATTCTTTGAAAGTTAAATTTATCTTTCTTTGAAGGATGTATTAATTTCTTCTATGTTTCCTTCAATGCCTGAAATTGTCTCTTCTCTCTCTGTATTCCGTTGCTGTAGCATATCTCCATTGTTCTGCTGAGGAGAGTCTGTGGGGCAGTGGTATGTTGCAGTGCTAAGGGAGACCTTGAGAAGTGGGATCCACAGGAGACTTGGACAAAGGGGAGAAATGCTATACATGATGCTTTGTTGCAGAGCCAGAGATGGAGGATTATGTTTGAGGGAATGAAGAGAGAGTAGAAGGTTTGATTACATGATCTTCTGGCAGGCATGGCCTATGGTTGAGCAGGGGTGTCTTCTAGAGTTGAGGGCTGATTCACAGTGATGAGTAGGGAGAAGCTTGGAAGGGGTGGACTGTGAGATCCATAGGAAGTATAGACAGGGGAAGGGGCGGATGGTGATGGTGTTTTGTTGCAGCACTAGGGGTGACCCTGAGGTTTGGGTATGGGGAATCAGGAGGTGGGTGGAAACCATACTTTTTAAAAAGTATTAGGTGTTTTGTTTTGTCATAATGTAGGCTTACATGGTATATTAACAAAACTGAAGTATTAGTTCTAGGTCCAGCATAGGTTGACCAAAGTAAAAGAAACTCAGTAGTATTTATTTTAGGCTTTTTGGATCATATCATTTCCATCTATTTGTTTTGTTCTTTTCAGTTTTATTTGATTAATTGGTTTCTGCTTGAATTTATAGTTTCTTATTTTGAGTTTTAATGTTCATTTATTGTTTTATTTTGTTTCTCTTTGTGGGAGTTTGGCTGTTTTTGTCTTGTTGGTCATTGTGGTGGTAGTGGTAGTGGTTGTGGTTGCTGTTGTTGTTGTGTTATGCCTGTTTGTTAACTCCCTAGAAAGAAGACTAAGTGGGGAGGGGTGTTGTTGTTAGAAAGGACATTTCTTCAAGCGAGTGAAGAGGTGGATAGTAGTTAGGAGTTGAGAGAATAAAAATAGTGATAAAAACATGTTGTAATAAAAAATAAATAAAAGTATGTCTAGATGTTTAAGAAACACTAAATTAGAAAAGTTCTCTAGGGAAAAAAGTAAGTTATCTCTTTTCATGCTCATTCTTCTATACAGAAATATCTAAAGCTGTTTTGGTCTAACCTATTAGGAATAATTTTCTATGACTGTTTATTTCTCCCTTCTTGAAGATCCTAAGATAGAGTGATCATTCTCAGTATCTTTATATCTTGAACAGCAGTCTGTCACCTACATTAGTTTTATTTCTTGCTTCTGCACCCTGAGAAGTCCCACCTATTATTTGTTATGAATGACATCTTGGTTAGTCCTTCCTCAAGCTAACCTCCCTCCTGCCTTTCATCAGTGTTTTATCTGAGGGAAATAAACATTTGTCTTTATCCCCCTAGGAAAAGCCATGTGAGACAGTTGAAGGATGATAAGTAAAATTATATTAGAGATAAAGGCAGAGGATGAGTGAAGTATAATTAGGAAGGTTTTCCATTGTTACATGAAACATAAGTAAAAAAAGAGAAAGTTGATATGACAAAATCACAACTGTAAGAGTAGCATTCAAATAAAACCTCTCCCAAAGCCAGGAGAAATAGGACTGAATGTCTGCGTCTCTCATCATCATGCCCATGCACAAATATGCTGCGTGTATCGAGAATTTCTAGAACTGAAAATGTCTATAGTTAGTCTTGGGGTTTGACCAGAAGTTCAAATTACCTTCCATCTTATTTGTTTCTATTGGAATCTTGAGTAGATATAGGGGATTTAATAAAATCACTGTTCTCACCACAAAACAACTCCCTACAACCTCTACATATTTTTCTCAGCGATGTTTTCTACTACATTAATACTGAAGCAATAGTAACTTCTATTTTTTTAGTCCTTGTCTAACTCAGATTCCTTCAGTTATATCAGAGTATCTCAACTTCTCCCCTGAAAAAGGACTGACTCAAATTAATAGAGACTCAGAAAGTTGCTACATTTTCAAGAAAAATTTTATCCTCTCTTCTCCCTTAGAAAATTGTCTTAATCATCTTAAGGTTGAAAGAGGTCTATTGCAAAACCACTTATCTTCAATTTTTAAGGTTAGCTTGAACTATTTGAGAGTGCTTCTCTGAAGGATAAAAAAAAAAAGTCTGCTGTAAAGTTGGAGTAGCTCAGCATAACATCATTAACTTTTTTCTCAAGATTTAGTTTTATTATTTTAGTTTTATTAGTTTGAAGATTACTTAGAATGGAAACTACTAACATTTTCTCTTAATCTCACACCCAACCTCTTTCTCTCTGTGTGAGACCACATTTAGCTCAAAACCAGAATATAACTGTCCTCTGTCAGATGATGTTTCTGTTCTAAATTATAACAGATGAACCTTGAAATGTAATTATTGTCAAATAATATCTTTTCTAAATCCTCATTTCTGTAACCTATTTAATTCTAGTAATGATGCTTGTATTCTGCTTCTAATTCTCCTATTAATCACATACTTTTCCTTTTTTGAAAAAAAAATTTCTCCCATAAAGATCGCATTGCAAAATATAGAAGTATTAGGCTCTATTTTTTATATATTATTACAATAATACATTATTGCAATAATGAGACCTGTTTCATTTTAAAGATAGAGGTGTGGCAATTTCCAAATAAGCATTATGTCTTGATACTGGTTTTTCTATATACTTGTTCTCATAAACTATTTGGATTAAATATTTATATTGTTATTAGTTCTGGTATCTATATAGGCAAATGGGATACTATGTCTAATCATTCAGGCATATTGATGAATGAATCAGTAAGTTAATGTAACCCATACATAGTCTGAACTTTCTTCAACAACTATTAACTATTAATGTTATCCTATAATTTAACCATTTTCAAAATTATTGTATGATAGCCCTTTGCAGGTCAATTTGGATAGTAGAGCTTATGTATCAATTTGCCAGCCTGGGATTTATTTTCAATCTTGTCAAGTGGAACAAAGCTTTATGAATTAGGAATTTCATCTCTATTAGTTCAGGAATTGTGGCTTGTACTGGGTACTGTATTTATTGAGTGGTAGGTGTCAAATGAACAGTACCAGAAACAGAAAAGAATGGGCAGCTTTCAAACATATTTGGTCAAATATCTGATATAGCAACAAAACCCTGAAATTTTATATCATTGACTTAATCCACTCATACAAATTCCTATATCTTTAGCCTGAATTGCTGCATGATAATATTTCCTTTTAATTCATCATTTCCTAATTTCAGATAAAAGAAAATGTCAGATACTTTTAGCTAATTTAGAAACTATATTCTGCTAAATTCTGTACCTAGATGTGTAAATTTGTAATATATTATATATGTTATATATAATGAAATATACAATGAGTATATATAACAATATATAATTTATGTATACATACATATTATATATATATATATATATATATGTGTGTGTGTGTGTGTGTGTGTGTGTGTGTGTGTTAAAAAGACAGAAAATTGTCTCACATTATATAATCCTTTTCTAATAGGGCTAGTAGACTATCTCAGTAGTTTACAACATGTACTACTCTGTAGGGTCTAAGTTTGATGCTTTGTACCATATCTAATGACTCACAGGAACACATTATTTAAGGTCCATGAAAGTTAAATTCCTCTGGCACTACAGATGTGTATACTCATATACCCATATCCCTTATAATTAAAACTAAAATGAGCATTTGGAAAAATACTTTAATACGAGATTTTATGCCTTGTACTACAAGGTAAAATTTGGGTAAAGGTATAGAAAGGTGATAGCTTAGTTGTAATATGTAGATTCCAATAAAATTTTCAGTTTGAATTACGTTTTGGATGTGAAATGACCCTATGCTTCATGGATTTTATGGGGACAAATTTTAGTAAGATATGAACTATTCAGAATGTGAGCATAGGCTTTCCTGAAAGGAAGTTCAGCCTCACACTCTCACCTATGCTTGATACTCTCCATGTGCCTTGTCATTGTTACCTTGAGTTTCTATATCCCCTGAAAATATAAGGCAAAAATTGGAGCCTTTTAGTATTTATAATCAGGTATTTTATTATTAAAGTACATGAAAAATAATTTATACACAGTGTTAAGAAATCTTCAAAATAGTGAATCAACTTGAGGTAAGTCCTACCATTCATACATATAAAATATAGAGATTTAAAATTGAACCAAAAAGGAAAGAGATTGAGAATAATAGAGTTAAGTATAGGGGGAGAGGCGGAGAACCTTTGAGGCTGCTTGGCAAGAATCTGACATGGGCCAAGCACAAGTAAATGGGCTGCTTAGCAGGAATATGACATTGGCCAAGGGCAAGGAAGTAGGGTTCAGGCAGGAATCTGAGATTAGGCTAGAACAAAGAAGTAATTTCAGACAGAAATCTAAATTTTAGGCTAGTACAATGAAGTAGGCTTCAGACAGGAAAATGACCTTGAGCTAGGACAGGAAAGTAGGCTCAGATTCTTTGGTCATTCTGATTAGCTCTTAGAAACAGTTATTATGGGAGTGTTCACATAATTGGGTTTAATGTCTTTTTCTAATTTGATTATTTGTGTTTATTGTCTTGCTTGTTCTTTGACTGTTTGCATCTTTTGTATTGTTAGACCCTCAACCTAGAACTGACCTTAATACATGCATGTAATCAAAATGGTATAAATTCATATAGAAGGAAGGGGTATGGGATAGGGGGTCCTAGGGAGAGGAAATGAGGAAAGGGGTTGACATTTGTATTGTAAATAAATAAAATATCCAATAAAAAAAGAAAAACTTAAGTTGTTTTTCTGCATCCAGATTTATGTACTAATATCATATTAGTGTACTAATTAGATAATTAGAGAAAATACTTCACTTAACATTACAATATGTAAATAACCAACAAAATTCATTAAAACTTTGTCTAGTGTTTCTGATTTTCCATGGTTTTTATTCCTACTGAAATTTTGCTCAACCGTAATACAAGATGTGAAGTTGAATGTTGTCATTGTACATCCTCCATGTTTTGTAATATTAAAATTTTTAATTTATTTGAAAAAAATAGTTATGTATATTTTGCTAGTAATATTAATTACTCTAGTTTATTTTTAGTCATTTAACTGTGATGTTTTGATGTATTAACCTATGCTAAATGTCAAAAATAGTTTCAAAGTTAGAAAAAGTCGGCATTATATATGTATAATACATACTATTTACAAAAATAATAGTTTATGGATAAGTGGCATCTATCGTAATCTGTAAAACTTTTAGATGTAATATGTAAGAGCATATTTTAGAAGATAAAAGGAACAATTGTTCAGCAAAGTGCTTGATAGCATGACCAAATGTTCCTGATAGAGACATATGTAAAATGAAGTAAATCTTAATGACAATCTTGGAATATTAAATGAAAACCCGAGGCAAAGTGCCAGAAACTGTAATCATTAACAATCCATTAAATGACAAGTACTTCATAAAAATAAAATTATACTGACTAGAGATGGAGCAGGTTTCACTTAAGTATTTAGGAATATACACATAAATAGGTGTGTGTGTGTGTGTGTGTGTGTGTGTGTGTGTAGCAACAATCAGTGACATATGCCATTAATATGTAAGAGTTCAAGGAACTATATATGGGAGTGTATCACAAGGAACTGAGACATGGGGATAATATGAATATAATATCAAATTGTAGAAAATACTTTTTAAATCATTAAATAGTTCTGAAATTTTGACCTATTATGATTATTTTCAACCATCATTTAGATTTGAGCATATCTTAAATAATTATTTTTAAATGTGTTGTCATTCAAAGTCATATACTCTATTTGAATTTAGGATAAGATGTCAATATTCTCTTAACTCTTACTCACATCACATGCATTAGAGTAATGCCATATTCCAGTTTTTCAGAATGGCATATCAAGAATATGACACATATTTTTAAATAATTTTTCTTGTCATTAAAACTATAAATTTCTTTTCAAAACAGATAATTAGGTGATAACTATCATTCCATTTCTGAATCTTCAATGGACCTCATTCATTGTCATTCTTCTCATTATGAAGCTCCTGTGGCAGTCTTGAATTTTCCGCTAATAACCACTGATAACTGGATAGATTTCATGTTAAATTTTCATAAAAACTACTTCTCAATGTTATATCAAAAGTGTCTCTAAATTTCTAAATTCTATGCCTACTGATTGACAGATCTTCTGTCTTTCACAGAGGTTAGATAGAGCAGAGATGTAGACATAGGGAAATATTAGAAATTACTCTTCTGCTTTCCCTATATTTGAACTAGGTAGAGAGTAATAAGAAAAAAACCTTATCAAATGGGGTATTTTTAATTGTACCACCATGTCACCATGTCATTGGAAATATCTGCAATGCAGCCGAATAAGAAAAAAATGTCACCATAAAATCCACTGCAGTCTAGCTTTAAAAGAACATCTTCTTTTAATTCATTTAGTTACATTTGGTTTCATAATTTTTTGCTATTTTTTTAATTTATGAGTATGTGCAATCAAGTATGTAAAATTTTGAGGCCATACAATTGCAAAAATCTGTGCTGAAGTGTAAGGAAGAATTTTAAATTGCATTCTATCGTATGCTATTTTCTCTTTTTTGTACTTTTACTATGCTGATACCAAACTAGGCTAAATTGGCCTTAATTAGCTACCACATGTCTACCTACTGTCATCTTAGTTTCTACTACAAAACAAGATCTATGCCAAGAAGAACAATGATATCTATCACCGTCTTCTAAAACTATCACTGTCTTCTAAAATGGTGAATTTCTATAGCGGATTATTTTTTTTCAATTTATGCATTATTGCTATATTGTACCAAAAGACAATTTGTTACTAAGAAATTACACATAAGAAGGAAGATTCCATAATTGGAATAGGATAGAAGAAAATTCTACAGAAGGATATAGGAGAAAGGACAGATGATGAACAATGAAAAAAATGAAAAAAAAGAATAGAAAGACACATTGTCTAATATTTAATACATATACACATATAAAAATTTATAGCATTTCAAGTGGGGTGATTCCTTTAAAGTCGTGAATAATATAATAATATTTTCAGTATCAGGCATGGTAAAATCCATTTG
This sequence comes from Grammomys surdaster, assembly GCF_004785775.1. Taxonomy (NCBI): domain Eukaryota; kingdom Metazoa; phylum Chordata; class Mammalia; order Rodentia; family Muridae; genus Grammomys; species Grammomys surdaster. The sequence goes on from NW_021620995.1 coordinate 5,805,296, forward strand.
AGTTGTTGACAGAGGATTCAAGAGACACATACAACCCCAAACAACACTGGCCTTTGTCATTGCCTTTGGCTGACTCTTAGAACTTGAAGGTAGAACCTTATAATGAAGATACCAAATATTTTGAATACAGTAGTTGGAGGAATCAAGCCACAGCTTACATTGAAGACTTCTCCCTGAGGACTAACTTTCTAGGTTGTTTCTAGTTTCTGGCTGTTACAATTAAACATTTTATGAATATAGTTTAAGTACTGTCATTGTAGTATGGTGGAGTCTCCCTGATTTCAAAATGTAATAACAGAGCAATAATGATAAAAACTATATAGTACTGCAATAAAAATAGATACATAGAATAATGGAATTGAATTTATGACCCAGGTTAACTACAAAAACTTATTTTTTTGACAAAGTAGTCCAAAACCATACAATGAAGAAGAAAGTAGAATGTATGTTCAACAAATGATGCTAGTCTAACTGGATGTCTGCATGTAGAAGAAAGAAAATGGATATGTATTTACAATTCTCCACAAATTTCAACCCCAAGTGAATCAATGACCTTAACATAAAGCCAAATACAGTAAATTAAATAGAAGAGAAAGTGGGTAATAGCCTTGAATAAACTGGTACTGGAGACAAATTGTTGAACAGAAAAAAACAAGTCACTATCATAAAAAATAATAGATAGAACTGAAAGGCTTCTGTAAGGCAAATATCACAAATAGTACAAAAGAACAGTCTATAGAATGGAAAAAACTTCATTTGAGAAAGGAATCTTATATTTGAAAGAGTACACGTTTCCAAAATACATAAATAACTCAAGAAATTAAACACTAACAACCCAAATTACTCAAATGAAAAGTTGGGATAGGTACAGAGCTGAACAGGGAATTCTGAACAGAGAATTTTCAACAGAGAATTTTCTAATGGCTGAGAAATACTTAAAGAAATAAAAAGTTGGGTCTTGAGTTAGAACTATTCCCAGTTTTCTGAGAAACCATTATATTGATTTTCAAAGTGATTGCAAAAATTTGTATTCTAACTAGAAATAAAGAAATTTTACCCTTGCTCTACATGCTCTCCAGAGAATGTGCTATCTCTCAAGTTTTTATTTTTGTCATTCTGATGGGTGTTAGATGGAACCTCAGAGATGTTTTGATTTGCATTTTCCTGATGACTAAGGAATTTGGACATTTCTTTAAGTGGTTCCCTGGTCTTTTATATTTTTCTGTTGAGAAGTCTTGATTTAGTTTGGTAACCCATTTTTAAGTTGGGTTATTTGGATTATTGGTGTCTTACTTTTGAGTTCTTTTTAAAATTTTGAATATTGGTCGTCTGTTAGATGTAGGATTAGTGTAGATCCTTTCCCAATCTGTAGGCTGCTGAATTGTTCAATTCCCAATATCCTTTGCCTTACAAAAGTTTTATAGTTTCATGAGGTCCCATTTATTATGTGTTGGTTTTAGACCATGAGCCATTGATGTTCTGTTCAGGAAATTTCCTTCTGTACCAATGTGTTCAAGGATATTTCCTACTTTCTCTTCTATGAGATTTAGTGTATCCAGGGTTTTTTTTTTTTGCCATTCTTGATCCACTTGGACTTGAGTTTCATACAGGGAGAAAAGTATAGATCTATTTTCATTCTTCTACATGTAGACACCATGTGATGAAGACGCTTTCATTTTTCTACTATATGGTTTTGGCTTTTTATAATTAAAACCTAGGTGTCCATAGGTGTGTGTGTTTATTTTGGGTGTTTGATTCAGTTCCATTGATCAACATGTCTGTTTCTGTACCAATACCTTGCAGTTTTTATTACTATTGTTCTGTAGTACACCTTGAGGTTAGAGACGATGATTCCTCCTGAATTTGTTTTATTGTTCAGGATTGTTTTGGCTATCCTGAGATTTCTACTTTTCCATATGAAGTTGAGAATAGCTCTTTCAAAGTTTCTGAAGAATTGTGTTAAGTTTTTATGGTAATTGAACTAAATCTGTAGATTGCTTTTGGTAAAATGGTCATTTTTATCATGATAATTGTACTTATCAATGAGCATGGAAACTCTTTCCAACTTTTGATAGCTTCTTCAATTTCTATCTTCAAGGACTTGAAGTTCTTGTCATACGAATCTTTCACTTGCCTGATTAGAGTTAGGCTGAGATAGTTTATATGATTTGTGACTATTGTAAAGGGTGTTGTTTCCCTAATTTCTTTCTTAGCACATTTACTATTTGTATAAAAGAGGGCAACAGATTTCTTTCAACCAATTTTGTACCCAGATACTTAGATGGAAGTGTTTATCAGCTGTAGGAGTTCTCTGATAGAATTTTTGGGGTCTTTTATGTATACTATCATATCATCCCTTAAAATGGATACTTTGACTTCTTCTTTTCCAAGTAATATACCGTTGATCTCCTTTGGTTGTCTTGTTGCTCTAGCTGTACCTTCAAGTACTATATTAAATAGAAAGGTACAGAGTGGGCAACCTGTCTTGTCTTTGATTTTAGCGGAAATGATTTAAGCTTCTCTCTGTTTAGTTTGATTTTGACTATAGGCTTGTTGTATATAGTTTTGAATATGTTTAGATATGTGTCCTGTATCCATGATTTCTCTAATACCTTTAACAAGAAAGGGTGTTGGATTTTATCAAAGGGGTTTTCAGAGTCTAAAGAGATAATTATGCAATTTTTTTCTTTCAGTTTGTTTTTATGATGGATTGCATTAATGAATGCATTTTCATATATTGAACCAGCCTTGCATTCCTAGAATGACACCTACTTGATCTTGATGGATGATGTCTTTTATGTATTCTGATTCAGTTTGCTAGGTGGAGCTTGGGAAGTCTTGTGGATAGGAATACGGGTCCCAAAGCAGATAAGAACTCCACAGGAAGACCAACAAAGTGAACAAACCTAGACCCTTGAAAACCATTCACCATTCACGGGCTGGACCTAGGCATCCCAGCTCATTTGTAGCAGATTTGTAGCTTGGGTTTCATGTAGGTTCTGAACAACAGGAGTGGGGCCTATCCCAATAGTTGTTGCATGATGTGGGATATGTTCTTTTAGGTAGACTGCCTTGTCTGGCCTCAATGGAAGAGGAAGCCCCTAGCCTTGCAGAAACTTGAGGTGCCAATATGGGGGAACACAGGAGGCAGGAAGATGCACATGCTCAGAAGCGATTCGCAGGGAGGATGAGAGAAGGATGTTGGCAGCAGTGACAGGGACTGGGAATGGGATGCAAATTAATTAAGTAAAAAATAAGCAGAAAAGGTTTATCCAGGACTTTTTGTGCTCAACAATGTGCAATGTATTATATGTGATTCATAGGTCAGTCATTTTCAGCCATTGGCTCTAAGAATTTTTTTAAAGATACTAGCTGAAGATTCACCCATGAATTATGTATGCAGAAATGGCCACCTGGAGGTTGCCTTGAGTTTAGAACAGTAATGAAATTCTACCCTAATTCAAAATTGAGCAGATAGATGATCTGCTTAGTATGTGGTGAATGTGCAGCTGATAGGGTGCTGCTGAGTGCCTATGATTTGCCAGTAAGCTGCAGACTAAAGGACTGCATCCTCTGTGGGCAGACTAGCTTTAGTGTGAGAAAGGAAAGCTGGGCATGGGCTGGGGAGAGGTAGTGAGGCCTTGATAGAAAAGCTTTTATGAACTTCTTTCTCTTCAATAAAGACTTATCTCTAACTCTCAGTAAAGAAGTTCTTCCTAAGCTTTCAGCTGCTTAAGCTTCCCACAAAGTGAGGTACCCTATCTTCCTTCTCCTTTGAGATTGTGTCCCTGGTTATACCTCATTGCCCAGTAGCCCTTAGTTCCTGACAGTGCTTTCTAATCTTATCAAACCCTCCATGCTAATTGTGGGAGACTTGAGCACCATTCCTCTCACTGAATTTGAATCATACATCCAAGAGTGTTAAGAATTTTACTAGTTATTCTTGAATATCTTTTACAATAAATCAATATTTTAATCTTTAAAAAACAGAAGAATAAACATTAAATGTCCTTAGTCACCGGGTAAATAGAAATCAAAATGAGTCTGAGATTCCATCTTACACCAGTCAAAACAGCTAAGATAAGAAATTGAAACGGGAGTACATGGTCGTAAAGACATGGAACAAGTGGAACACTCCTCCACTGCTAGTGGCAATTCAAACTTGTACAGTCACTATTGAAATTAATCTGGAAGATTCTGAGAAAATTGGGAATAGTTCTACAGCAAGACCCTGAGCATATACCCCAATGATGCTGCACCATACTACAAAGATACTTGCTCAACTGTATTCATAGAAGCTTTAATTATAAAAGACAGAAACTAGAAACAATCTAAATGCTCTTAAACTAAGAGCAGATAAAGAAAACATATTACATTTGCAAAATAGAATAGTACTCAACTATTAAAATCAATGACATCATGAAATTTGTAGCAAATAGATGGAAGTTAGAAAATATCATCCTAAGTAAGGTAACCCAGATCCTGAAAGACATGCATGATATGTACTCATTTATAAGTGGATATCAGGCATAAAGTACAGGATTATGAGGATACAATCCACAGAACCAAGGATGCTAATTAACAAGGAGGACCCAAGGGAAGATTCTCTAATCTCACTCAGAAAAGAGTAAACAGCTTAAGTAGATGACGGGAGGGATTTGGCTGGGAGAAGGCAAGAGAGGGGCACATGGGTGGAGATCAGGAGTGAGGAGTGTGGTAGGTTGGAGAGAATGGAAATTAGTGAGGTTGGGCATCTGGGACAGAGGAAGCTTCTGAGAGTGTAAGGTGAGCCTAGTTGAGACCTCTACCAGCTAGGAACATGAAGCCTGAAAAGGCTACTTCCTATAGGCAGGGGCACTTCCAGTTGGAGAAAGAGGACGTTAAACAAACCCACAAAACTTTTCCTGCCCACAAAAAAAGCAGGCATAAGTATGGAACAGAGATCAAAGGAAAGACCAAACCAACAACTAGTCCAATTTGAGACCCACCCAATGTAAAAGAGCCAACTCTTGATATTATTAATAATACTCTGCAGACAGGAGCCTAGCATAACTGTCTTCTCAGAGCATTCAAGCAGCAGCTGATGAAAACAGATGCAGAGACCATCAGACAAACGATAGAAAGAGTTTGGAAATTCTTGATTAAGGGAATCACAGGGATCAAGGGCACCACAAAAAGAACTACTGAGTATACTAACCTGGTCCCATGGAGGTTTTCAGAGATGGAAACACCAATTAAAGTATTCATTCTTAGAGGATGTTATACATATTTGCTATGAATTTTGATGATATCCCACTACCTTTATCCAACTCTTCTTATACCTAGCTCCGTGTCTCCTCCTATTCTCATTTCTTACTCGCTTTCTTTTTATAACCCATCATCTTAGTTACTTTTCCATTGCAGTGATGAAATGCTATGAGCAAGGTAAATTTATAGAAGAAGGAGCTTATTGTAACTGACTATTCCAAAGGGCTAGTGTTCATAACCTTCATCATGGCTATCATGGCAACATGCAGACAACCATGGTACTGGAGGAAGAGTTGAGAGCTTACATTGTTTTCTTCAAGTAGGAGGAGCAGAAACAGCTAACTGGGAGTGGCAAATGGCAAGAGCTTTTGAAAACTCAAAGACCATCCCCCTCCCCATCACACACCACCTCCAAAAAGGCCACACCTTTTTATCTTTCCCAAATAATTTCACCAATTGGGGACTAGATATTAAAACTTCTGAGCCTGTGGAATTCATTCCCACTCCAAAAACAGGAACCCATTAAGTACAACTAGTGCTACATCTATATACATGAATATGGGACTATCTATAGGAGCTTGGTCACCATATCCTGACACAATCCTAAAAAAAAACAAAAAAAAATGGACTTTTCTTTCAACAGATATTACCTGCCAATAGCTTGCAGTGGGTATAAAATTACATAAACTCTTCATCAAATTTATCCTGGAAGGTTGACTGGCTTAATCATAGATCCTCTCTATCACTGGACATTCTTGGATCTGCCAGCATTTTAATAGAGACACGAGAACTTCTTATTATAAATAGCAAGTCTACCTCACAGCTAACTCTATCTTAATTAACCCATTTATTCTGGTCCACAAATGTCATGTGGCCTGTTGTCTCTCTTTTCACACTGGTGAATTCTCCCAGAAACCCTCTCTCAGCCCAAATTTTCTGCCTTCCATTTCCTGCCTAGCTATATAAGTCAAGAGCTTTTTATTAAAGCCAAACAGAATGCCTTAGGCAGGTGAGGAAGGACAGAGACACACACTGTCACACAGTACACCCCAACACATCTTCCAGCAATCAAAACTGCTGGGAATTTGTGGGTGCAATGGATCTACTATATACAGAAGACATTGTTTTGTTTAGGGAGCCATGTCCTCCCCAAACCATAGCTCACAATTTTTTCTGCCTCTTTTCCTATAATATGACCTGACATTTGGGGAGAAGGGCTATAAAATAGAAGTCCCAAATTTAGGTGAGAACTCTAGAGATAGTTGTTTTCTGAACGTTGAACAATTTTAATTGTACTAACTGTTATCCACTGCACAAATTTTGTCTTAATTAAGGTGCTTGATGGTTTAAATTGAATATAACCTTAAGTAATTTGAGACAGTTTGATGCTTTCCATTTACCAATAAAAACAAAAGGCCATTCCAACTTTCTAGCATTGAATTTCTGTTCATATAGGAGTATAATTCTTCATGTACAGCAATCTTTTAAAAACTGATTTAATTTATGTATATATTCTCTGAGATTTTATTGATACATATTATCATTCTGATTTGTTCTATTTTATTAATGAAAGTATATGAGTGTTCATATCATGTATATTATTGGTAACACATTGGGGCTAAAGTTCCAAACATTTGTGAAACAGACTGTATGTTCTGGAAATCAAATCTGGTTTGCCTGAATGAGGAGCACAATCTCTTAATAGCTCAGCTAACTCTCCAGTCCTATGTATACATTTTAAACCATCAGTTTATGTTAATAAATATACATCTATGATACAGCTGTTTAAATTTAATGTAATTTAAAACTACAAATGTAGTCAATATTTTCGTGAAAAAACAGATAAAAGTTCTTTATATATTAAATAAAATGTACTTATAATTACTTATTCCCCATCATTAATTTATTGAAAACCATTAGAATAAAGATTAAAATATTACATGTAACAAGTTTTTCTGATTTATTTTCTTAGAATATCTTGAACTTCTTTTTTTTTTTTTATAAAAGTTTGAATGATAAAGATATACCACACACTTAAACTAAGCAAACCTGAGGATTATACAACTCAGTGAACTTCTATAATTAGATTGGCTATCCAAAATGAAGCTTGGGAGCTACATATTGAATTTTGCTGGATTTTCCTTTTTGATCAGAAGAAACTCATAGTGTCAACTCATAGTGTTGCTTGTCATCATGCCTGAAAAGACTAAGCATGGTCTGCTGTTTCCACAAATGCTTTTAAATTCTGTAGTGATAATGATTCCGGCCCAGTTTTTTCCATTTCATTAGGCAACAAACAGAACACCTCTAACTAAAAGTAGCTTTGACACAAGAAGTTAAGACAGCTACTTTTGTTTATCATTTAGCAAAAAATGTTACTAATGTGTTGAATATAGGAGAGGATTTAGATAGGTAGGATTGATGCTTTTTATCCTATTTAAATTATTGTAAGGATGTTCACAGTTAAATAGTAAGGAGCCATCTTGAGTGTCATGCCAAATACCATTGGATTCATGTTAGTTGTAAAATTTACAGAGGTACACATTATTACTAGGAAAAAGTTTAAAGAAACTTGCAGTATATTTGGTATAATTCTAACACCTCTCTGGATGTTTTAACTTTGCATAGTGAGCCTATGAATTTCAAGAATTCTGCTCTGCTGAGCATTGATGTGGTAGATACTGCAGATTATCATTACCTGAGGTCAGTATTTTTATTTTGGTCAAGTTTCAAGAATGGGATATATAGCTTGATCATGCTAGCCCTTTTTGTTTTGGGAATAATTTTACTCCTGCCCATCATGTTAAAGCTTGTCTTTAACAACATCAACATGCTGGCAGCCAAAGTACATGACTTGAAACTGAAAATGGACCCCAGACAGAGTTATTAAATTAATAGGCTGGCAAGCCAAGGTTGGGTAAGATTCTGCACAGAGCTCTACCAACAACCTTAGACAGAAGTACATTGCTTTTAATAACATATTCCACAACTAGTAAGGAAGGCATTCTTATCAGAATGACCTAAGACAGGCTCAGTCTTGTCTATGAAATAAAAAATGGGGAGAGGTGGGGAGCTTTTGGGGCTGCTTGGCAAGAATCTGACATAGGCCAAGGACAAGGAAATAGGCTAAAGGCAGGAATCTGACATTACGCTAGAACAAAGAAGTAATTTCTAGCAGCAATCTAAATCTTAGGCTAGAACAAAGAAGTAATTTCAGGTAGGAATCTAAATCTTAGGCTAGAACAAGGAAGTAGGCTTCAGAAATGAAAATGACTTTGGGCTAGGACAAGGAACTAGGCTCAGACATTTTGGTCATCCTGATAAGCCCTTAGAAACAGTGATCATGAGAGTGTTCATTTAATTGGGTTTAATGCCTTGCTGTTTCTTTGACTATTTGTATTTATTGTCTTGCTTGTTCCTTGACTATTTGCACCTATTATATTACTAGTTCCTCTACCTAGAACTGACCTTAATACTTGCATATGATTAAAATGGTATAAAAGCAAAAAGGAGGAATGGAGATGTGATAGAGGTTTTCTAGGGTGGGGAAATGGGGAAAAGGTATGACATCTAAAATATAAATAAATAAAATATCCAAATAAAAAATTGATTACATCTTAATTTTTCAAAATAAATCATGGAAAATTCACTTCAAAGCCTAAACTGTCCAGATATATGCATGTACTCCTTGCTAGCTACAAAAAAAACCAAAACAAAAACCAAAAACATTATAGCTCAGCTTTTCAGGAGAAAAATAACTCATTCAATTAGACTGGCTACACCTTAAGTGTTCAGTAGTTCAGTATACAATAGCTAAGCTATGTTCCAACTAATGTGGGTAATTTCCTTTCACACCCAATCCAGACCAATCCAGAGAGCAGTACACCTATTTATTTCAATATGCCAGCAATTACCAACTAAAGCATGCCTGTAATGAGACCATTAGTAACAACAATGACCAAAAAGAAGGTCACAGTCCATTTTCTCTACCTCCGCTGCTCTCAATGCAAAAGAACATTTCAAACACCAGGTCCAAGAACAATTTTTAGCCACCAAAATTGAAAGACTTACAGCAGGTGGAAATACCACCTGTTCCAATCTTAGTCCAGAAAAAAAAAATAACAATTGGCTCTTCAGAGTTCCCAGCTGTGGGAAATTCCAATGACTTTGAATGTCAGCAAAGAGAAAGAACTCTCTTGGAAAGACTGAGCCAGCTAAACAAGATCACTCCTGTAATACAGGCACCTGGAAGGGTTAAATTGCACAACACTGTGAAGGAGGCAAAGGCTAAAGCCTCAGCAGGTGTGAATCTTAATGGTTGTTAATTAGGTAGAAGTTCAACAGGAAAAGAAAACATAGCAGGTGTGAGGTGTATGTTTTTGCTGATGAAAGAGCAGGATAAATATTCATCTCTGCAACAGAAAAGACAAGTTCATTCCTGTTTTTCTCTGTAGTGTAGTCTGGGTTTCAATAAGTGCCAGATGATCAAACTGTTTTCTGATTCAACAAAGGTATAGAACTCTCCACCTCCTAAGGATTATGTGCTGGAAAGTGTCACTGGGCACATCTCTGTACTTCAATTGACTTAGAAGATGAGAGAATGATCTTACATGGTTAGGTTACCAAAAACTCATCTTGAACAAACAAAAGTATCTAAGAGCCTGTCCCTTAAATTTTCTTTGGATAAAGAATTAAAAATTGCACCTTTGTTCAATTAATCATAGCCACAGCACTCCTGGAGTTTCAAAAAACTATGAAAGATGATTGACAATTGATTCTTTTCCTACTACTAAGAAAAGGCTCTTGACAGCTGTATGGAATCTTCTATTTTCTTATTATTACATATTTAACATAGTATTACAGTTTCACAATGTATATTTTATAATTTTATGGAGGAAAATAGTTTAGCATTAATGTAATTTCATCATGAAACTCTGCCCATTTCTGATTTTTTCCCTTTGACCATATAGAAACATAATTCTGCTACAAAGAAAGGAATTACCTTTCTATTTGTAAAGTTTCACTGCACTAATGAAATTGAAGTAGCTTGGATCTTGTTAAGCAGGTTTATCAGTGTATGAACACATTTAATATGCTTCCTGTATTTATATTTTATATTTCATTATTTAGCAACATTACAGACAACAATTTTTTTCAAACTGTACAAACTTAAAAAAAATTGTATATGTTCTCACATATATATTATTTTCCTTAAATAGAAATGGAGTAGGTACAAATTATTATTACTGCTGTCTCCATAAAGGAAGACAAGAATGAGGCCACCTCAGACTAGACAAGAATAGCTCCATGGATAAAAGTTTGACATTTCCATAATATCATGAAGTTCTAGACAGATGGACTCACAATAGTGGCAAGTTAGAATCTGAATAACCAGAAAAAAATTATCTTGAAATATCATTGATCCTTTTAATAACTCTTCACTGATGACCTCTCTGTTGCCCTTAGCATTGTTTTAACTATCATACAACATTGGGGATGTGCTGAGAATCTTTTCATTGTGCTGAAGATATGTCACAATGGTTGAGAGTGCTTCTTGTTCTTTCATATTTTCTGAATATAGAATATGGTTTTGTGGGTTTGTGCCATAACCTGTCTTTCAAATCATCCAAATAATTTTAAGTTTCTGCATAATCTAATCGTATTATATTATGACCTGAAGTATACATTAAAAAGTCATATCTAGCACAGGAAAATCAAAAGAAATTCAATGTCATTATTATTACCCATGACCTTGTCTCAAATCAACAAACAAACACAAAGAAATAGATTTATTTTTTGGTATTTAGTTCTGATCCAAAATCTACAGAATCTGCTTTTATGGAATGAATCAAAACTTCATTCCAAAGACTGCTATATGAATGTTTACAACCAAATACCTTAATTTTTAAAATATTTATATCAGAACCCCAGCGTATCCATTATCTATTTCCCGAGTTCATTGATTAACAAGATACAATGGCTATAATCTTTTTGTGAACACAGATTCTCTAGCACTTATTGTCACTTGATATTACCATCATCGAAACACTTTACCTACAAAAGCTTGTTTCTTTAACTTCTACAGTACAGCATTTCTAGCCTTATGAACATATCATTATCTCTAGGAAGTCTGTGCTTCTTGCATAGCTACAATACTGACAGACCCAGAAAAGCCAAGTTCAGTCCACTGACTCAGTATAGGACTACTAGCTAACACTTAAAATTAAAGTCTTATGATAGAATAACATGATGTAATTAAACATATAATTTTTCTATTTGGAAATTAGATTTTGATAAATTAAAATTCTAATTACTGTCAATTATAGCAGAAAATTATTCTGGACACAAATTTTTATTCCTCAAATGAAGAATTTTCAGATACAGTTGGGTTAAAATTAAATTTTATAAGTGCACAAAAATATTAAATATCATTGTTGACTTATCACATTTCCTCTAAAAATGATTTTATCTATGCTGCAGAATTTTTAGACTGATTAGCAGGTTTTTAGCTTAAATCTCAAGTTAACAAAAAGAACCACAAAACTCGGTGATACTTTTAAGTGCAAGGACTTTTATGCCTTTTGAGCTGAATACTGGCAAGGTTTTTTCTTCAAAGAATGAACTCTTATCATTTATACTGAACTATTTGTATTTTCCTTTATTTTCAATATTTCTGAAAAATGTCCTTTCTCATTGAATCACATGTGAAAAAAATGAACCTTTTAATGAATTTCCCCTATAGTACATCCAACCCTCTGTAAGAAAGGTTGTTAAAATTAGGTGAATACTGAAATTTTTAAGTGGAATGCTTTTTTTTTTCTGATTGAATTTTTAGTAAGGTGATTTTTTTTTATCTTAAACCAGTACTCTTGGCAAAGCTTAGTACTTAGTTTATGTCCATCATGTTTCACTAGAAATAACCATAAGTATTCCTTGATTAGTCATGGAGTTTTGAATTGTAACATAAGTAGGACAAGAAAAACCAGTACCATACAAAGGTTATACATCAACACTAAACTGAAATAAAAATTAGAATGTTTTGAATGCGTTAATAATTAAACTATAGACAGTAAATATATTAAGTATTCTCATTTTACCTCATTTTTGTTACTCATATCTTCACTAGTATATATTTCAAAATAAGATTTGTGGATTGAAAATTGTATACACATTGAGTTTAATAGGAAAAATACTTATAATTATGACCTTAATTAGAGGCCTATTTTTATTGATTTGAGAACAATTCTTTAAAACTTTACTTGGAACAGAGGTATAAAACATACTGAAACTATAACTGGCTTTTTAATTTTAATTTGGCTTACAAAGCAATTTTCAGATACTATGATTAAAAGTATACAAAACAAGTATTTATAACAAACACAAGTTCTAGCCTGAGATTAAAATGAGCTCTAAGTACGACCTTTCAACCAATGATTAATATAAACATGATTTCTCATCTTAACGAGAATTGGTTGAAACTATGCAGGAAATAAGCAATAAAAATTGATTACTTATGTAATTATAACTACAATAATTTGCAGAATACAGTTTAAAAATCTTAACATAAAGGTATGCCTAAAGTTGCTTTATAAATTTTGGTGCAGTTTGCTTTCCTGCAAACAAGTCAGGCTGTTAAGGATTAGCTTTCTCAGTTCTGATAGGAAGTGAATCCCAACTGGCAATAGAATGTTTTATAAAATGTTGTTCAGAATCAGTTAATCTAAATTTCTTCCACAAATTACTGATTAAACTATGGTACTGTCCCTCATAGCTATATTAGAATATAATTAACATATTTCTGTTAAATAACAAAATTCCTTTTATATTACCTATTCAGTGTGTTTTAGGTAACATGAATGAAGATATATTTTACTGAAGTCGTGGATATCTTACCATCTTGTTTGTTTATATTTCTACCATATCCTATCTTTGTCCAAACATCATTTAGTACCTACACATTAGATTTTGGCATGTCTTATGTTTGTGTAATCCATATGACCATCTTCTGCAGAGATAAACGGAAATTGTTGTTTCTGAGAAGGAAGAAATACCATATAAGTTTAAATGATATATCTTGCTTACCCACCCTCAGGGTTAAAAGTTTCAAAACAACTGAGCTTCATATGTCACCATGTGATTTTATGTGTTTTACATTCAACACAGTATATAATCTATTTTTTATATTATTTTTTAATACTCCAGATTTTATTCCCCCCGCCAGCCTCCTACAGTTTCACATCCCATACCTCCCCAACAACCCCCTGTCTCCATGAGGATGTCCCCAGCCCCCATCTCCCACCCCACCGGACCTCTAGACTCCCTGGGGCCTCCAGTTTCTTGAGTGTTAGGTGCATCATCTCTGATTGAACACAGACCCAGCAGTCCTCTGAAGTACATGTATTGGGGGCCTCATATCAGCTGGTTTATGCTGCCTTTTTGGTGGCCCAGTGCTTGAGAGAGATCTCAGGGTCCAGATTAATTGAAACTGCTGGTCCTCCTAGAGGGTCACTGTCCTCCTCAGCTTCTTTCACCTTTCCCTAATTCAACCAAAGGTGGCTGAGCTGCATAAGAAATAAGGACGCTGGTATGGAAACAGCAGAAAGTTCTCACCTGGTTGAACCATGATCAGTGGATCCCACTAGACACAGTCACAGACAACTATAGCCACAACCGTGAGTATCTTTTCAGTCTGCCCAGGCTAATCCTGGAAATTTCTGGTAAGAGCAGGCGCATTTCCCTCCTCTGTAGGATCAGGAAGAGGAAGAATACAATTTTTCAGTGACTTGGGATGGGAGGGGAGCAGAGAGAAGAAAATTCCAGACCATAAGATTGGGAACCTAGTCAGGAGGTCCTGGATGTCTGAGACTTATAGCCTGTATGGGTGTAGATCAGTCAAAAGAATCCTCAGGGGTCCAGTCAGTGTCAGAGGAACACCATTCAAATTTACAGAGGATGCAAAGTTTTCTGGGGAAGACCAGGTCATCCTAAAGGACAGTAGATTTTTGAAAATCTTTAATATGGCTTAGAATCACCTCATGTCTTGTGGTGAGAGGAGATGCATGTGTGGTGTAGGAGGATTGTCCCATAGCAAAAAAGTTATGGAAAGGCATCAAAAAAAAAAAAAACCCAAAATGTAAGTAAAAGGCAAACAGAGACAAAACCAAGTTTCAAAGACAGACCCAGCAGGGTATATTGAGACTCTTGGATGAGAGTCCTGACCAAGTACAAAGGACTTGTAATCCACCCACCTTTGCCAAGAGTTCTTCTCTTGACAATAAAAGCACTCCTGCATCTAGCTTCTATTCTTTGAGTGACAAAAGACCTAAACCATGTCAGGAACAAGACCAAATCAAGAAAAAAGAAACTTAACTTCTGAGGGGCTGGCTGGCTTTGTAGCCTTCACTATCAATATGTGGTCAAAGGTAAGGGTCGATCCAATCATGGTACCTTATGTTCTGGTTAAGGAATTGTCTCACAATCCACTTGAACTCCTGTCTCGTTTAGGAAAGAACAATTTATTGAACACATATCTAAGATCTGTATCAAGGATACAGCATAGACTCGGGAGCTAAGACTGTGGTCCAGAATGTTTTCAGGGCCAGTTGATACAAGCAAAAACCACAATGAGCTCATATACAGGTGCAGAAAGGGCTACAGGGTGGTCAGCTCTTAATCTAACAATTTTGATAGTTTAGGCATAACAGCTTAAACTGACCTTTCATTTGATTAGTCCAAAACAGAACCTATGGAAGCAGAATGTCTTAAGAATAACAATCCTCATAACAGGATATGTGATCAACTTGACTCTGCTCTAAATCAAAAATATTTCCTGTGTCCACAATAATATAAAATGGTTGCCAGATATGTCAGAGGAGCATGCTGCAGCAAAAATGTTACTGGAAAAAGCTGTTGAGGAAATTATTACAATTGTGACCATTGGAGTAATTTCTCCTTATTTTTTATTGCAATTTTTATGTATTTCATCTCAAAAAGGGTTGAAAACATAGCTGTACAACAAGGAAAATTCATCACAATAATATAAAGACTTGAGAGACAAGAGAAAGAGAAAATAAGAAAACAGAAAATGCTTAATTGTGAACCTATGGTACCTAAAGAAATTAAGGATCAAGACAGACAACCCATTGAACCTCTGGTATCACCTCTTAATGAAACTGATGAAAGGCAATCACATCCACTGACTTTCCTGGTTACCCAGGAGCAAATACCAGAAAATGGTGAAAACTCAATTATCTGAACAACTGTTCTGGAATCTTGTTAAAATACAAGATCTTTAACATTTTAAATAATCAAGAGTGATGAGTGACGTATGGAATACACTCACCCTATGTGAGACAGATAGATGTCAAATACCTATGCTAACCAAAACTGGATTATTCCCCAAGATGGGAAAGATTTAGAAGCTGCGGTATTACAAGCTGTTTCTCAATTACAGCTGCTAACATAGTGGAGAAAAGAAGCTCTGATTATGGAAAAATCATAAGACGTCTGAAGCTGCTAATATCATGAAATATCAATTATTAGGTGAAGGTCAATTTGATGATTTAAGACAGTAGATATAATTTTATGACTCTCTTATACAGTGTAATTTAGGAGACTTAAGAGTCTGAGATAAAATGGACGAACAAAGAAAAAAATCTAAGTCATTTACCAAGATTATGCAAAGTCCCAGAGAGACTTTTACTGACTTATTACATAAATTAAGGTTTACTATAAACAGAGTAACATCAGATTCAGTTGGGAGACAGATATCAATTGAAATTTTAGCTTTTAAGAAATGCAGCTGCGCAATGTAAATAGTTTGTTGATCCTTAAAAGCTCACGCAGTACTCATGGATGAATGGATTAGAACTACTGATATTGTTCCTAATTTACTATGTAATTGGACAAGAAATAGCCTTTGATATCTAAATGTCTGTTGTTTCATCTGTGGGAGACAATGTCCATTGAGAAAAGATTTACGCAAGGTGTCCATAGAGTCTTATTTTTTAGAAGACTTCAGCCTTCTGGAATTTGTAATAACTGTGATAAAGTTAGGCTTTGGACTAATGACTGAAAATCTGCAAGAGATATTCCCTTACCAATGGGAAGCTTCCTACAAGAAAATCGTAAAAATACAAGAAACTTCCAAAAGAGGTTAACTTGTCCATGGCAAAAAAAAAAAAAAAAAAAGATATTTCCTTTCAGCACCTACAGAAAGATAAAGTAGATATTGGAGACAATGTATATTGACATCTTTTGCAATTAGGCTTGATATTTTTCCCTGCATTTAAGTGGGTAAGAAGTCAGACTTACTGGCCTGGAGCAAAGCAGAGAACGGAAATGCCTGTCTGTCTAGTTTAAGAGGTAAAACAAAAGCTAGTTCTTGATAAGGATGGATTCATAAAGATATAATTGTACCTTGATAAATAGAAAAGGAGGATAAGATTAGCTGAAAGACACTGGGCTACAGAAAAAACAAACAAACATAAAAACAACAAAAAATAACTGCTGAATTAGATTAACCTGTATACATTAAAGGCATTTTAACTTCAGAATGGGAGTCAGGGAACATGATACATTGGGGAAGACATTTTATCTGTATTTCCATAGGTGATGAAACAACTATGGATTTCATCAAAATCGAAAAAAGGACTAATCTGAGTAAGAGATTTCCCATGCAAGTCATAAGTCAAGGGAAAAGGAGATACAAAATGAGAGTTACACTAATATGAAAATAGAATTTACCAGTGAGAAAGAATTCCTGCACAAAAGTCAAAAGAAATGATATTATCAATGAAAACCTCAATACACCTTTCCCTTTCTAAGGCAGAAGGAAAAACATAGCATAAAATATAATTGAGTTTTGGATACCTAGAGAAATCATATCAATCTTGTAGATGATTCAACTAGGTAATAAAATCCAGTCAGTAAGAATGACAAGGCGGAGATAGCCATTCTGTGACTAGGATCAATAGTTTAGATCATCTTTGCTCAATATATTTTGATCTTTTGGGCTTCCATATGTATTTGATTTGTTTGTTTTGCTTCTTAGAATCACCTCTAGGATGTCAGTAAAATTTTAGAAAATTAGTCAAGTCCACACCAACATTATTTTAGATATATAAGGTTATTGAAATGGAGGCAAATATTTTGAAATGGATTTAGAAGTTGTCTCTAGTTTCTGTATTAGAGGATTTACAAGACCATCTATTTGAACCTGTAGTGTAAAGCAGCATTTATTATTTTGGGATTCTATAGTAAAAAAAAAGCTCTTGATTATTAGTCTAGGAAATAATTTTAATTATAAAACAACTGAATGTGGTTTGGTAAGAAATTCTTGCAAACAACCACATTTTTTTTCTACTTCTAAATAATATTGTAAGCTCTCAATTGATCTAGTGCCATGCATGTCTGCCACTGCACTGCCGTGATTTTTGCCATGATGGTCATGGACTCTAACCTTAAGATTGAAATTAAATGTCACCTTTTAAATGTTGTCTTATTCATAGTGTTTAGTTACCGAAATTGAAGAGTAACTGATGCATAAATTGAGAGCAGGTGATGGACCATTGCTGTGACAAGCCTGACCATGCTGTTTGGGGAAGGATGAAAAGATTTGAGGACATTGGACTTGGAACATGGTTGTGTTCTACAAGCAGTATTTCATAAACCATTCTAATCAGAAGTTAGAAGAGAGTAAAGCTAGAAGACATGTGGACTATAGAGACTCAACATAAGAAGTTTTAGACTGAAACAAAGTTAGCGACTGGACTAGGGAAATTTTCTGTGATAATCTGGCATAGAATGTCACCATTTTTGCCCTTGTCCTAAGCACAGGGATAGATTGAAAATCTTTGGACAAATCATTTTATTGTGACACAGGCCACAATTTCATGACAGTCCAACAGAGACTCTGTCATAGTATTATTACTAAACACTGTTACCCAGGGCTACAGTAAAAATAGAAATCAGGGAAAAATAAAAATTTTCCAGTTTATGGAGAAGAAGAACACTAGAGAATGTAATTTTTGTGTGAAGACTTTTATTATAAAAATTAAGAAGAATTACAATGAAAAATTGAATAAAGTTAGTGGCACCATCAAGACAAGACTCCACACATGTAATCCCAAATCCTGCAAAAAGACTTTTGTCCTAAGATATTTTTGGCTCTTAAAACAACAGATCAAAATGTAAGAAATTGAACAAGGAACAGGCAAGGCTTTTCTGTAGAGGACAGCAGGGTTTCCCATGTCATTCTGACTTCAGAAAGAAGGTTCGAGGAGGTTAGAGTTTGACAAATCTACCTTTGTAATTAAGAAAATTTGTTCAAGCTATGCATTTAGCAGGAAAGTGTCTATCTACATGGAACACTGAAAAGACACCATATAAAACTGTGAACATGAAACTTTCATTACATTGGAGATCATGAAATATTAGACGTTATAGAACCTTCAAATGTCTAACAAAGAGAGCTACAGACAATTAATGGAACTAATGTTAAGTGTGAAAAGTGTGTGAGAGTCAGTAAAGCTGGCAAGATGGAGAATTCAGACTTGAGGTATCATGCATGATCTTACAGAATTTGGAGTGTCGCCAGCTGAGTCACAGACTTGGTTTGGTCCAGTGTTTTATCAGCATATGCCAATAATTCTGTTTTGCAATAATAATTCTATGCTGTTGTTTGTTGGAAGCATGTAATTTCATTTTTACTTTGGTGGTACAGAAGGTTACACCTAAGATGTTGCTTTGATTCACAAAAGATACACAGAAGATTTGTAAACTGTGTTTTTCATTACTAAAGAGTATGGGAACCTTTGAAGTTGGACTAAATACATTTTGATTTATGATAACTATGAGGGATCTGGAGTCGAATGGAATGATTTGAATGAGAATGGCCCTCAAAGGCAGATATTTAAAACATTGTCCTCAGTATTTAGAGCTGCTTTGGAGTGATTAAGACATATGTTCTTGTTGCAAGAAGTATACTACCGAGAATGGGTTTTTGAAGTTTCAAAATTCCAGAACATTCACTATTATTCCTTTGCCTGCTTATTTTAGATAAGGACGCATGCACCCCATCATGTTGATATTGAACTCCAAACCTCCTTTCTAACTATAAGTGCAAAATTAAGCATTTTAACAATATGTTGCCTTGGTCATGGTATTTTGTCCAATAATTGAAAAGCAATGAAGGCAGTTTTCTTCAGACAATTATTTTAGATATAATTTATAGTATCATGGTCATTATGTCTGTTTTAAAGTGAAAAAAAAACTAAGCTAAATTTACTTCTCAATATAGATCATCTCTTTTACTTCCCAAATACTTTTATGCAAATTCTGAAACCAAGAATTTTTAACTCCTTCTTTGTCTCATGAATTTATGATGGAACTGGTTATTACAAACTGCTTCCAATACTCTGTAATAATGACCAGAATTTTATGTGTCACTGGCATTGGTCAAAAGTATAATATCTTTTTGAGTAAAAGTTATTATAGCTATAAATCATTTGCATATTATTACACCTTATAAAATTCTCAAAGTAAAGCTATATTTACTTGTTTTGGCATTTGTATCTGATTCACAGGTCTACTTTATTCATTTCTGTACAATAAAACAGGGAACAAACCAAATAACACTAAAGGTTGTTTCTTGTCTATGGATTTTTATAAAATTATGGTATTTTTTGTCCTTTATATTTCAGTTCATCTATGGTACATGAGATTACAGTGCAAGACTAAATTGTCCAGCTAATTTGCTACTCGATTTCATTTATTATCACTTAATCTAAAAGGAAATATAAAGTCTTTTACTTTAAAACCAAGAAATTCTAATCAACAACTTATCAGTTGACTGGTGTTTTTCAGAATTGAAGGAATCGGAGGATTTAATTTGTCTACCCCTGAACAAATCCGCACTTATCCTCTAATTGAATTCTCAAGCTCTTAAAAAATTCTTAGGATGTTAATGATTATTTTCTATGCATTATTACTATTGTTTAAGTCATATCAATAACATAGATGCATAGCAAAATTGCTGAATTTTGAAAACTAGAAATGTAAGTATTAAACATGAAATTCATAGCATTTTGATACCAAAAAGATTAACTATGGAATTTTGTAAAAACTTCTTCTCATTTATCACTATTCAGTAATACTATTGCAATGATTTGTACAAGTAAATGTCACACTGATTTTCTCAGATGATTGGATGAAATAAGAGCCGTACACAAGCTGTGTGAATATATAGCTTTTGCTTTGACTCGAAGTTGTCTCCTGTACCAATCAGTTCAAGGCTCTTTCCTACTTTTTTGTTTGTTTGTTTGTTTTTTAGAGATACAAGTTTTTAATTTATTGCTGACATATTAGTATATTAATCTGTATTTGAGTCAGTCTTTCCCTCTAATATATCAATTAAACATTTTGAATTTTTGTGAAACATTATTTGTGTCACTGAAATTTGTTATGGAATCATGGGAATGAAGTCATACTTTTTTCTTTTTAAAAATTTTGTATTTATTTATTTGTTTAAAACTCCAGATTTTATTTCTCTCCCAGTCCACCCTCTAACTGTTTGACATCCCATACCTCCTCCCTGCCCCCCTGTCTCCATGAAGATGTCCCCACCCCCTAACTCCATCCCACCAGACCTCTAAACTCCCTGGGGCCTGCAGTCTCTTGAGGATTAGGTGCATCTTTTCTGACTGAACCCAGTCAAGGCAGTCCTCTGCTGTATATGTTTTCAGGGCCTCATATCAGCTGTCATATGCTGCCTGGTTGGTGTTCCAGTGTCTGAGAGATCTCAGTGTGGGGGGCAGGTTAATTGAGAATGCTGGTCTTCCTATAGGGTTGCCCTACTCCTCAGCTTCTTCTACTTTCCCCTTAATTCATTGACAGGGGTCAGCAGCTTCTGTCCATTGGTTGGGTGCAAATATTTACATCTGAATCTTTCAGATACTTGTTGGGTCTTTCAGAGGGCAGTCATGATAGATCCCTTTTTGTGAGCGCTCCATAGCCTCAGTAATAGTGTCAGGTCTTGGGGTTTCCATTATGGGCCTGTGGCTAAAGCTTATTTTCCTCAAGTTCTTCTTCATTTCCATCCCTGCAGTTCTTTCAGACAGGAATAATTATGGGTCAGAGTTTTGACTGTGAGATGTCAACCCCATCCCTCACTTGATGGTTTGTCTTTCTGCTGGAGGTAGGCGCTACAAGTTTCCTCTCCCCAGTGTTGGGCATTTCATCTAAGGTTTCTCTCTTTGAGTCCTGAGAGTCTCTCACCTCCCAGTTCTCTGGTACATTCTGTTAGGTCCCCCCAACTTCCTACTTCCCAAGTTTGCATGTTTCCATTCTTTCTACTGGCCCCCATGGATTTCAGTCCTTTCCCATAACCCACTTTTTAATCTATGAAATTTAGTGTATCTGGTTTTATGTTGAGGTATTTGACCTCCTTGGACTTGAGTTTTGTCCTCGGACAAAATATGGATTTAATTTCATTCTTCTCCATGCAGACATCTAATTTGACCAGCATCATTTGTATTCTTTTTCTCCATTCCAAGGCTTTGGCTTCTTTGTCAAAAATCAATTGTGGGTTTATTTCTGGGTCTTCAACTTGGTTCCACTGATCAACTTGTTTCCATGCAGTTTTAATTGCTTTGTATTATAGCTTGAAATCAAGGATGGCGATACCTCCAGAAGTTCTTTTTATCATATATGATTATTATAGGTTTTATGTTATTTTTGTTTGTTTGCTTGCTTTGTTTCTGGTTTTTGTTTTTAAAATGAAGTTGACAATCGTTCTTTCAAGATCTGTGAAGATGTGCCTAGTCCTGCAGTGACTTTGTGTGCCAGGGTTGTTTGGCACCTAGTGTGGCCTCTGCTTTCCCAGAGTAAAAGGAGAGGAGGATGGCGGGAAGAACTGTGTGAGCAGGGCATTTGGGGAGAGGATGTGATTAGATTATCAAGTGAATAAATAAATTAAAGAGAGAAAATAGACATGCCTATTTCTAGAGTTATTAATTTAAACATAATAGAGATTCTTATAATTTGAAAATAAGATTTTACATTCTAAATTTTTAATCTTTGTATTATTTATCAAAGCATAATACTAACTATATACCAGCACGATCTTGACCTCTTCTTGCCTTCTCTATATCATTTCATGAATTCGTCAGACAATTAATTGTTAGTAGGTTTTGAAACTAACTTTTCAAAATATTGTTACAGAACAATTTATAATGAGCCTGAAAGTAAGCTTCATAGTGTATAAAGGTCGCTATTAATAGGTTTTTCTGGCCTTGATATGATTAATTTCTCCATTCTTGTATAACATAAGAAAGTAATGAGGATCATTATTTTGGTAGTTTAGGTAATACTGCTACAAATATTACTTCTTAAATTCCTTAAGACAAAACCAGATAACAGGTAATTAATCATGGACTTTTTAAAGATATAGATGGAACTATCTAAAATATTATAAAATAACAAAAAGGTAAAATTACATTTATTAACTTATTTTATAGATTAAGCATTTTCTACATTGATAAATAAGAATGGCAATATTACTAATGTTTTATAATACAAAATATTTCATATAAAGATATTGTTATTAATATGCAAAAATTAAAACTATTCACTAAGAAAATTGTCTTGGTCATTGATAATAAAATTATATAATATTATTGTAGATTATAAAGCTAATTACAAAAGGGTAATATTGGGTGGAAAGTTAATATAGTTTTTTGATATTTAATGATACAAACAGTAATTTATTCTATGCTATTAATATTTTAAAGATTTAGTAAGAATGAAAGAAATGAAAGGTACTATTTTCTCATGCTTATGATATTGTGTAAGCAAGTAGAACACATAAGATACAACTAAAATATACTGTATACCTTTGGATTTGGGTTGGCAAATAAAAATCAATATAAATGAGAAAGCAGGACAGTTTGGTGATTTCATAAAGAATAGTAATGAACTGTTTTAACTAGGAGAAACTTTAAATGAAGACACATGCTTAGTGAATGATTTATTAGTGGTTACTAATATTTGCATTGATGTTGCCCTTACTTTTTAACTAGAGGAAATGGAAAAATTAATGTTCCTGTGGATGGTGGCTTTAAATGATATATGGAATCCCTGTGGCCAGAACGGCTTGAGGAAGAAAGAAATTTATAGAAAGTGACTTCAGAATTGGAGAATTTTCATTAGCATCTTGTAGATAATTTTGATCATCTCTGAGTGAAATAAGAATGTACAGGATGGTTGTCACCTAATCATTGATATGACATCTAAACATTAATGTAGTTATTCTGATTACTGAAATTAACATAGATTATATGAAGAATGTGGATTGATTGACTTCACACTTAAAAGAACTTGAAATTAGTAATGAGTAGGTAAAATTGTATGGGGCCAACCAGGGTGGATTTAGAGTTCTGCTAGGTTTATAAATCAAAATATGTTTGTTTTTTTTTTTGCACAAGACATCTAAATAAATATAGGTATTTACTTAGATGGATAAGAATGTTGAAAATCAATAGCTTAAATTTATTTGAAAGTATCTTAAGTTTGGTATGTATAATTTCTGGTTTGGTGGTGATTTAGAATTTTCTATGATTTTAAGTTTTCTAAATGGTAAAACATAATTACAAATGAGATATATTTTTAATCACAGAATTATTAATGATGAAAAACTCTTAGCATTCCTCTAAATGTAGAGAACATGGTAACGTAGTATCTGCTGTAAACATTCCCATTCAATATTGATTTGATGCTTTTGGTAGATTATAAATATGAGAGACTGAAATAAGCAGTATACAAATACAAAAAAACAAAATGCACTCCTTTGAAGTTAACATTATTCTATATATGAGAGCCTAAAATTCCATCAAAATGCTATTTCAGCAAAATTAAAGTATGAAAATTTAACATAAATTAGTAGCATTGTATATCAATTACATAAATATTAAGGAAACAATCTGAGTAACAATAAAAATAAAAGAAAACACATGGATTTTTTTATTCTAAAGTTTTTATCTAGGTTTTTTAAACTAAATAACATGAAATTAAAACTGATAAGTTCTATAATAAGAACTATAGATACTATATAAAAAAAGAAGTGTGTAATGGGGTGCTCTATTATGTGTAGTTTCTGGGCTCTACCTCTCAACTGGCAGTGTTAGGGCACTGCAGATACCAAGGCAGGGCATTGGGGGCGAGGGTAGGGTGGGGTGGGGGGAGGCTGTGAGGCGCAGGACTGGAAGTCTGCTGTCTTCCCCCTTTCCTCAAGGGCCTCAGGGAGTATGCCAGACTGAAGAGGATGGATGAGAACCTGAATTAGATGGGATTCACAGGGCTTCAGTCTAGCCAAGAATACCAGAAGTGTTACAACTCTTAAAAAAGGAACAAAGATGGCCTTTCCTTCAGTATCTGCTCCACACTTTGTCCCTATGTTTCCTTCAGACAGGAGCCATTCTGGGTTAAAAATTTGAAGATAGGTGGGTGGCCCCATCCCTCAACTAGGTTATCCTAGGCTAACCTCTGGATATGGTCTCTACAGGTTCTCCCTCTCCTTTGTTAGATATTTCAGCTAATGTCATCCCCATTGAGTCCTGGGGGCCTCTTGATTTTCTGGCATCTAGGACTTTCTGGTGTCTACCCACAGTTCCCCATCCCCCATTGCTACACACCTCTTTTCAATTTCCTGAAGGAAAGGCCATCCAGAGACTTCCCCATCTGGGTATGCATCTCATATACAGACACCAAACCCAGACACTTAGTGATGTCAAGATGTGCTTGCTGACAGGAGCCTGATAGCTGTCTCCTGAGAGGCTCTACCAGAGCCTGACAAGTACAGCTGTGGATGCTCGCAGCCAACCATTGGACTGAGCACAGTTACCTCAACGAAGGAGTTAGTGAAAGTTCTGAAGGAGCTGAAGGAGATTTTTAACCCCATAAGAAGAACATCAATATCAACCAACCAGATCTCCCAGAGTTCCCAGGGACTAAACCACCAAACAAAGAGTATACATGGAGGGACCCATGGTTCCAGTTGTATATGTAGCAGAGGATGGCTTTGTTGGACCTCAGTGTGAGGGGAGACCTTTGGTTCTCTGGAGGCTAGATGCCCCAATGTAGGGGAATACCAGGGCAGGGAGGTGGGAATTGGTGGGTGAGTGGGGAGCACCCTCATAGAAGCAAAGGGAGAAGGGATAGGTTAGGAGATTTGCGGAGGGGAAACCAGAAAAGGTGATACCATTTGAAATGTAAGTGAATAAAATATCCAATGTTTAAAGAAAAAAAACAGAACAAAAAATGTTTGGGCAGCCTACAAGGGGAAGGTAGCCAGCGCCCCAAGTCCCACAGTCCCAAGTCCCAGTGGTGGGAGTGGTCCCAGCAATGTTATCAGCAGTGGCAGCCACCACTACTCTAATGTGACTTCTGCTGACAAAAAGAGCCTGGCCAGGCAAGAAGATTCAGGACCGAGTAGTGAGTGTATCTGTAGAGAAAGCCCTCCCCCAAGAGTTCCAGAGCAGTAAAGACAGACTCTCTTAGATGATCCTTGTTGAAATAACCTGTGCATTTCATTCAATGTGAACAGAGACTTGGGGACTGAGATGAGACTTGGGGTGTAAATGTTTTCTATTGGGTGAGGAGAAGATATTGGTGATGGTATGCATGAATGGGTAAAGACTCTGGGTGCTATGAGTGTAACTGACTGTCTTCTCAGTTGGATCTGCTGTTTACATGTTCCAGAGCAGCCACAGAGACAGGGAAGGAGAAGCTCCAATCCTGCCCCATTCTCAGATTTCTGAGATTCCTGGGGTTTGAGCACATTCCACGTCTTACCAGTCATTATGACCAGCTGGTAAGATAGTCCTGTTGCCCACAATTATGAGCTTGGAAGACAGAGTTTCTGATAGACAAAGTGGAATATAGCATCTTGTCTTAGAGAACTCAGAGGAATGCAAATTCTTGTTTTAAAAATGTGTGGGTATTTTTCCTCTCTGAATGTTAAGTGTACAATGCATATACGGATAGATAGATGCCAGAAGAGAATGTTAGTAACCCTAAAAAAAGAGGACAGTTGTGATTGACCATGTAAGGACTGAGAAATTGTTCCCAGTACTCTGCATAATTATCAAGTTCTTGTAAACACACCAGGAGAAGCATAAACAGTGCTAATTTTGCTTTTCCCAACTATCTTTAGCTTTATTACATCTCTTTCTTTGTGCAGGGTATAAGAAATTTTTCCACTTCAATGTAATACCAGCTATACTGAATCTAATAGAAGAAAAAAATGGGAAAGAGCCTCAAATGCATTGGCACAAGGAAAATTTTCCTGAACAGGACACCAATGACTCAGGCTCTAAGGTTACAATTGATAAGTGGGGCTTCGTGAAACTGAAAAGCTTCTTTCTATAAGGCAAAGGACATTGTCAATAGGACAAATCGGTAACCTATATTTTGGGAAAAGATCTTTACTAACCTCACATCCAATAGAGGACTAATGTCTAAAATGTATAAAGAACTCAAGAAGCTAGACTCTAAAAAAGCAAATAACTCAATTAAAAAAAAGGTACAGATGTAAACAGAGAGTTCTCAAAGGACAAATCTCTAGTGACTGAGAAGCACCTAAAGAAATGTTTGTCATCCTTAGTCATCAGGGCAATGCAAAAGAAAAGCATCCTACACCAATCAGAATGGCTAAGATCAAAATCTCAATTGATAGTACATGCTGGAGAAGATATAGAAGAAGGGGAACTCTCCTCCGTAGCTGATAAGATTGCATACGGGTACAACCACTCTGGAAATCAATCTGGCAGATCCTTATAAAATTGGAAATAGTTCTACCTGAAGACCCAGATCTACCACTCCTGGGCATATACCTAAAAAATATTCCATCATACCACAAAGACATGTGCTCCACTATGTGTCCACATGTATGCTGTGTTCATAGCAGCCTTATTCATAATAGCCAGAAGCTGGAAATAATCTAGATGTCTGTCAACTGATGAATGGATACAGAAAATGTGATTCTTTTGCTTAATGGAATACTATTCAGCTACTAAAAGTGAGGACATCATGAATTTTGTATGCTAGCAGATGAAGCCAGAAAATAACATCCTGTGTGAGATAACCCAAACGCAAAAGGAGTACATGGTTTATACTCAATGATAAGTGGATATTAGCCAATATGTACAGAATATCCATGATACAGCCCACAGACCATAAAAAGTTTAACAAAAAGGAAGGCCCAAGTAAGGGTGCATCCATCTCACTTTGAATGTGGTACAAATAATAACAGGAAACACAGGGAAGGATGAACCTGGGTGAGGACCAAGAAGGGGAAGGGAAAAGGGGATGGAACAGATATGGAGAGAGAATGGAGAGAAGCCTAGAGGGACAGGAGAATGAATAAGTAGTTGCCTGGGTTGGGTGTTCGAGGAATCTCTAGAAAGTTCCAGAGATCTGTGATAGAGTAGGCTCCCAGGATTCAATGTGGGTGACCTTAGGTGAAATGTCCAAGAGTGGGGATAAGGAACCTGAAGAGACCACCTCCAATATTTAGGTAGGACCCCCAGTGGAGGGATAGGGATACCAAACATCTTCAAAATTTTTGATCTAAAATTGTTCCTGTATAAAAGAAATACAGGGGCAAAAATTGAGCATATATTGAAAGAATGGCAGACCAATGGCCAGCCCAACTTGGGATCCATATCATGGGTGGATACCAATCCCTGATACTATAACTGATGCTGTATTGTACTTGCATACAGGAGCTTAGTATGGCTCTCCTCTGACAGGCTATGCTATCTGGTCACTAAGACAGATGCATATAATCACAGCCCAGTATTTAAGGTTGGGGGACACTATGGAAACCTTAGGGGAAGGATTGAAGGAGCTGAAGGGGATAGCAATCCTGTCAGAAGACCAACAGTGTCACCTAATCTGGGCTTCTGGGAGCTCCCAGATACTGAGCCATCAACCAAAAAACATACACAGGATAGTCAGAAGTTCTAGCACATATACAACAGAGGGCTACCATGCCTGGTCTCAGTGGGAGAGGATGTGCCTAATCATGTAAAGAATGATGCCCCAGGTTGGGGGATACTGGGGGGAAGCCATCCTCTCAATGGTGAAAGGGAGTCAGGGAAGAATTCTTTGAGGCGGTACCTGTATGAGGAGCACCATTTGGTATTCAAATAAATAAAAATTACTCATTAGTGAAAATAAATTACTACAGTGGAGTCTCTACAATTTTGTGGTGTAGGCACTTAGTGCTATGAACATGCCTTTTAGATATATTTTCAATGTATCCCATGAGTTTAGAAATGCTTTATATTTTTTTCATTCAATTCTAGAAAGCCTTCAATTTCTTTTTCCCTGTCTTGACCCATTTTTTCATTCATTGTGGACCTGTTCAGTTTCCAAGAGTTTGTAAGCTTTCTCGTGTTTTTGTTGTTCTTGATACAAAAGATTAACCATTAGTGATTTGATATGATGAAGAGAGTTATTTCAATATTCTTATATCTGGTAAGACTGGCTGTGTGTGTGATATGAGGTCAATTTGGAGAAAATATTTTGAGGTACTGAGAAAAAGAGGGTATATTCTCTTATATTTGGGTGAAATGGTCTATAAATATGTTAAATGCATTTGATTATGTAAGTTAGTTTCATAATTTCTGTTTACAATTTATCTCAGTGAACGTGGAGCATGGAAATCTTCCACTATTAATGAATAAGGATCAGTATATAATTTTAGCTGTAGTGTAATATTTTTAAATTTTCTTTAGTGAAATTAGGTTCCCTTGTGTTTGCTGTATATTTTTTAAGAATTCTATTATCTTGTTGGTGGACCTTTCCTTTGATGAGGATGCAGTGCCCTTCCCTACAGATTGGCTACACTGACCTGCTTCTTGTTCTGTTTGTTTAGAATAATATATCATTCCATCCTTTTGTCCAGAAGGGATGTACATACAGCAGAATTATGGATTCTATTTTCACATTCATTCAGGTTGTCTATCTTTTTGTTGGAGAACTGATAAAATTGATGTTGAGAGATCTCAATGAGTCTTGCTTGTTGATTCCTTTTATTTTGTTGTGATTGTCCTAGTGTGTATTTCTGTGTATGTGAGGGTGTGCACATATGTTTCTTCTTTTGAATTTGCTAGTCTGGGACTATTCATTACCTGTGGATTTTATTTTTTAATATATTTAACTTTTTATGTTGCAAATTTCCATCTAGCTCCTTCTGATCTTCTGTTGGGCTTTATCTGTAAATAGATAGTGCTTAAATGTGGTTTTATAATGGAAGGTTTTATTTTCTCCACCTATTGTGTCTGAAAGTTTTGCTGGAAACAGGAAGCTGTGCTGGCATTTGTGGTCTCTTAGAGTCTATAGAAAACATGAAATTTAGAGTTTCCATTGAGAGAGAAGTCAGGTATGTTCTAATAGGTCTGCCTTTATATCTCTCTTGGTCTGTTTTCCTTGTAGCTTTTAATATCCATTTTTTGATCCGTTCTTTTAGGTTTAATTATTGTGTTTTAAAGTCTTTTCTTTTTTGGTTCAGTAATTTGGTGTTCTTTATGCTTCTTATGCTTTGATAAGCATCCACCTTTATAATCAAAAAAATTTCTGATATGATATTTCTTGCAAATGTTTTCTCAGCCTTGGATCTAGGTTTCTCTTTTTATCTCTCTATTCTTGTGATTTTCAAACTTGTCCACCTCATAGTGTTCCAGATTTCCTGGATGTTCTATAACAGGAGCTTTTTAAAAACCTATTCACTTTACATCCTTCTCACTGCCCCCCATGTTAACTCTCTCCCTAATCTTTCCCCAGCTTGCTCCTCTGAGTGGGTTGTGCCCACCTACTTATCGCCCTACCTTGGCACTTCAAGTTTTTTTGACAGGAGCTTTTTAGATTTAATATTTTATTTCACCGAGTTGTCCATTTCTGCAGAATTGAGATTCTTTTATCTCTTGTATTTTGTTAATGAGACTGAGCATCCAATTTGAATTTCCTAACTTTTTATTTCCTGATTTCAATTCCCTTAGGTTTATTTGTCTGTTTGTTTTTGTTTCTTTTGTTTTGTTTTTTGATTCTGTTATCATTTTCAGGTCTTGAACTGCTGTGTTCATTTCCTTTTACTGTTTGGATTTTCACAGATCTCTTTAAAGGATGTACTTATTTTGCCTTTAAGTACTCCTATCATGATAATAAAGGTATTTTATAATCTTTTTCCTGTATTTCATGTATGTTGCATTCTAGGGCTGCTTCGGTAGTATCCTTGGATGCTAAAAAGCAAATATTTTAATGGTTGTTATCTATTTTGCTTTTATACTGGCACTTAGGCATCTGGTTTTGTGGCAACCAAATTCTAGGTGTGCATACATGATCTTGTCTTTGTTGGATTAATGTTATATTCCTTTGTTTCTGTTGCCTTTTCTAGTTCATAAAAGAGAATGCTGGCTGTGTGTTACATAGTATGAAACTTTTCACAGACATTCATAATTGTTGCCTATAGAGAAATTTTAATCCAGCAATATGGGTACTCTGGCTAAAATTTTTGATTTGTATAATACAAATACTCCTTTAATCCCAAGAGTCAGAGACAAAGAGATCTCTGAGTTTAGGGTCAGCCAGATACAGAAAAACTTAATTCTGGGCATAGTGGTACATGCTTTCAATCCCAGCACTCATGGGTCAGTTCTGTTCAGTCAATTGACTCCACTATAGTGACTCATCACAGGAAGCAGTGCCATTAGTGGAATTCATGGTAGTTCATTTCCTAGAGTTCAGAGGCAGTTTTTACTAGGAGAGTGTTACAGAGACAGGTAGCAGACAGAACAGATTAGACACAGGTAAAGATAGAACAATCCAGAGAATAAGAAGGAGCCAGAAGACAAGAACCATATGACAGAGTTACTTTATGGCTAAACAGAGCAATTCGTTGAGATGAGAGAACTCATTAAATCAGTCAGCTGGGAGAGATGTTTGAACCAATGCAACTGAATTGAACCAGACAACAAGAGAACCAGAGTTCAGAAAAATCAAAACCGGAAACAACAACAACAATATCAAAACCAGAAAATTTGATCTTATTGAGCAGAAAGACTTGGTGATGCCAAATACATCAGCTAAATAAAAGTTACTTTTATATCTGGTGCCTAATGTGATTTGAAGAGAAAGCCTACCATAATTGGAGAAAGCACAGGACATGAGGTTGGGAACAGCTAGATATTTGCCTATCTTAAATCTCTGAGATTTCTAGGGTCTGAGCTCACTCATTCTTAAAAGTTCTTATGTCTGTCTGATAACATAAATGAAAGTTTCGCACGTATATGCTTTTATGCAAGGCGTTAATGTTTATAAGTACAATTGTATGTATGTCACAATTTTGTTTATATATGAGTATATTACACAGACATGATCATTTAAGTCATATATTTAGAATATGAAGGATCAAATAGGAAGAAAATGGATGTATTTCTATGTTTAAATAATCATAAAAATCTTCAGAATAAACTTATAACATTCTATTTTAATTTAGTGTGCAAAATGAATTTTAGAGAATAATTCCTTCAAACTATGGTTACAGTCCATTGCTTATATTTTTTTCTTTTCAAATTTACTAATACATTTGCCACAAATGTCCCACTTTATACTGTGTTACCATGATAACTAGACTCAATAACCTGGAATTGATGAATTTCATTTTCATAGTTCTGGATGCAGAAAAGTCAAAGATCTAGATATGTATTCACATGATAGAAGAAGAAGTAGCAAAGCAGAAAAGGAGAACTAGTTCAATAATCTACGGTGTCATCAACCCCATGATGGACATAGAGTAGTAATGTTCTGTTATCATCCAAAGCCATATGCCACACCATCATAATGGCACCTCCATCTCCAGGTGAGTCTTTAAATACAAATGAAAACCAGTAGCAAGCTGAAGTAAAACTTACAGTTCTCCACCTATCTCTGTCTCTACATTACGTAAGTAACGACTCTTGTAAGTAAATTTTCTTTTCACAAAAGAATTTAGAATCTATTTTAAAATATATTCCCTAAAATACAGACTAGTTTTATTAATTTCTTTATTGGAGTTTCCTAATGTCACAGCACAAATATTTTGTTTCAATGTTGATGGAGAGTAGATGAAGAATATTATCCCATAAAATCACATATCTATTTATATTTTTCTTATAATTTAGGATTTGAAAATCCTGTATGGAAAATTAAAACACAAAAACTATTGAACCCCAAATTCAACAAATGAAAAATCAAAAGAAAATAAAATATTACCAAACCCAAATAATTATATCAAAGTGATTCAAGTCCAGATGGTTTCCATCTGCACTTCATTAAAACTGTTCCATTTCTGATTCTTTTTTTTTCAGAAAGAGTGAATTAAGGAAGCTCTTGATCTGCTGAGCAACATTCACGAAAGAGTTAAATTGTGAGCACATATTAATGTTGTATCTCTCCCAAATATTTGATTTCTTGGTCTAATCCCCAAATCTCTCCTTTTCAATCACTTTTATGTCCATAGTTTAAATGAATTAGTATGCAATAAGTTAATTTCAATTTCATTATAAGCACAGTAGTGAGTAAAGCCATGTCCGCTCTGCAAGGATCTATTTATTTTACAGTTTGCTACAAAAACTCTGTGGCCTTTCTGTGATACATTGTCTTCTCACAGTTTGGAAAGCCACTTCCCCAAAGAAACATTTCATACTAGCTAGGGATTTATGTTAATTACTTAGTGAAATTAAATGCTTTTGTTGCCATGGATTTAATTTGCCATCTTATTTTTTTGGGGGGTGGGGAGGGGTTGTTGTTGTTCCTATGAGATAGAAAGAGAAAAAAACTGTTTTTGTTTAACCAGCTTGTGTGAATGTCTATGGTTTCTAACTATTTATTAATTTTATTTCTTTGATGGAGTGAATCTTCACTTTGAAATGTTTTTCAGTTACACACACACCCACATGCACGCACACACACACACACACACACACACACACACACACACAGAGAGAGAGAGAGAGAGAGAGAGAGAGAGAGAGAGAGAGAGAGAGAGAGAGAGAGTTTCCTTCATAATAGAGCAAACAGAAACTCTGGGAACAAGACAGAAATGTAACTTCCTGGAAATGACCTCTGATCAGCCAGGACAGCATTTTCAAATTTGATCTCCATTACACATCATCACATTTTAGCTGAGACATCAGAAGGTGGCTTTGATATCTTTTCCATCTATGTTAGTGTCACATACAATACACCTAAAGTTTGAAACATAAGGAGATGCTTTAAAGAAAAAAACAGAAAGAAATAAAAGACAGTTAATATTTTGCTGTTGTTGTTTTAGGTATTTTCCATCCAACAAGTTCATGTTTCTACATGCTTTCTTTCTCCTTATTTTTAATTATGTTCATTAGATACCATTATTTAGTGATGTTTCATTTTTCCTTTTAGCTCCAAAACTCAAATTTGCCATTATCCATAAAGAATTTGTAGGCTTGCCAAATTCTAGCATTTGCAGTATTTAATTTCATGTACCTCTTTTCAAACTTTGCACAGCATGTATGCAATATATACTTTTTTTCTAATTATAACATGTTCTGATTTCCCTTCTCAAGCTAATTTGAATGTTTCCAAGTAAAGTCATTTTTCCCATGAGTGGTTTCACATTTATATTACTGTTAATAATATTCAACTTACTAATTACTTTCATTCCTGAAAATGAGATAACATTGGATTTACAATAAAAAACAATTGAATTAATGTTGGTTTTAAAAATTAGTAGATGAAGTCTCTTTTTTTCTGCTTCTTGACAACACAAAAATGTGTTGACAGATATATCACTTGTTTATTCAAATAATTGAATTCAATATACATGACTTTGCTGAAGACTAAGATAAGTAATCACTTTATTTGAGCTCTGTGTCAAATTTGAGCATTATAAATCCCAGCACCATATATTGATCTTGTCACATTAATAAGATGTGTTGCATGCACAAACAAAGTTAACGGTTGTAATATTGGAAATATCCAGAGTTGAGAATGTGGTTTGCCACTGCAGACTCTGGAAAGCCCACAGGACACAGCCATGTGACCCAGGGTATTCTGTGTCACAGCTACAGGATGAGCTTTACTCCAAAGTCAGTATTAGAATTACTGAGAAAATCTGTGCTTCTTGGGTGTAAGTTTTTAGATATTGTGATAGAATTTACGCAGGTGTTACTCTCCTTCTGTGTTCTTGTTTATGTTTAATTTCAAATCTAAGTTTCAGTGCTTATTTCTTCTTTCCTTGAAAATGTAAAACATTCATTTTAATATATTTTCCTAGTTATGATATTAGCCTCAAATTTAGTTACCATAGTTCTGAAGTAAAGTGGATCTAGCTACTTCTTCTATGTCTTCAGTGATAGCTTAAGATCATCTCCTATGTTTCAGTCTTTCAAAAGCCTGTATTAAAAAAAATGTCCAGTAAAATTAAATGCATTTCTTTAAAGTCTGTTTTACTGGTTGCCACAATTTACAAAAGTATTGCAATAGAATCTCGATTCTACTCATATTGTTCCTTGTGTAATTTTTCACTATTACCATTCCATGACTTATTGTTTAATGCCTATATTCACTTTTGTTTGAATTTGATCCATTCATGGCTTTAATTTTATGATTTAATTTAATTTAAATTTAAATCATCAATTTAATTAATTGATGATATATTTCAATACATTATTTTTTTGTGTTACTCCAACACACTAGACTTGTCCAGTCATGAATCATCTGGTTACTTCTATGACCTCATTGAATCCAGGTTTTTTTCTTACATATTTCTTATATATTCATTATATATAAGGATAAAAAAGTGTTTTTATTAATTTTTATTTTAATGTTTACTTTATTTGTATGAATAAGTTATATATATATATATATATATATATATATATATATATATATATATGGAGAGAGAGAGAGAGAGAGAGAGAGAGAGAGAGAGAGAAGAGAGAGAGAGAGGTATATATCATATGATAAAAGGTGTTATCTGAAGACATTGGAATTTACTGAACCTGTAGTTACAGGAGGTTGTGAAGCTGAACAATGAACTCCAGACTTCTGTTAGAGTAGCAGGTGTTCCTAACTGGTGAGCCATATCTATAAACTTCAATGCTTTCATTCATGCAATGATAGTATTTACCTTCCAGATAACTCTTCAGGCATGCAAAAATAATTCCATCAAAGGCTAGAATACTGGTAGAAGAGAGCAGGTTCTCCCTTTAGCATGTCCTGCCCCCAATTTTTTAAAGTTCTGATCCCAGATTATCACTTTTATATCAGTAACATACATGTAAATGTTGACTTGGTTTGGCTAGACAAATGCTTTGTTCTCCCATCTTAAACAGGAAAACTTAGAAAGATGTTCTCGTAGAACCTAGAAGTAGGTTCATGATCCCATTCGAATCCCACTGCATATTCAGTTGGCTTGCTGAGAATCTTGAATTTTAGATTTGTCCTCATGATCTGAGGTAATGAAATAAGAGAAATACAGACTCAAAAAAGATCAAGCTTCCTCTCTGAGAGTTGAGGATTCAAAACCTGCCTACTTCAGAAAAAATGGGACTTTTTCAATGTCTACTCCTTGTTTTCTTTCTGGTGAGTAGATTGAGAAGTGTTCACCGATATTATTCAAAACAAAGTGTTGTTATTCAAAAAACAAAAATAACTTTACACTCAAAATTTGTAGTCATTTAAAATTAAGCTTGCTTTCGGGCATGAAGAGGTGGACTACTTCCTTGGAATAATTTCTTCAATCTTAATATTGTCTTTTCTGCCCTACTCTGCCTTCAGAGTTGATTTTTATAAAGCTCAAATTCCTTTATCTTAATATTTCTGCAAATAAATCACTGTTGACTGAATGTGATGATTTATTGTGCCATATGCTATTTATTACTATTGCTATTAATAATTTTATTTTTATTATTTATAATTTTAGGTAAGCTTTAGAATCACTCATTCTGGGAATTCAAGTTTGATTCACTTTTCCACCAAGTCTACTCAATGATCATTCTCTTCCAACTTTAGATGACATCATCTTTATATCATGTAATGTCCATTTTTTTTGTTTTTATTTTAAAATGAATTCAGTACCACTGAAGTAAAATGGTGTTGACACATATTTTTGTCCTGTCATTTTCATGAAGATTTCTTTGTCTTTTTATTTTTGAATTTTTTTTCTTCATCCTCCAATCTCTTTTATACATGCTTCCTTGGGAATAAGAACTTGCCATCTACCTGTTAATATGTCTCTTGATGAAATCATTTATTTGCTCAAAAACCAGTGCCAGGAATCTCTATTTTTAAAATAGAAAAAAAGCATATATAGGAACAACATCAGAAGTTACTATTTGTTTTTAGAACTTGGTAATAGTATCTGGAAAAATTAAACAGAGTTAAAAAAAAGGAGAGAGAGAGACTGGCTCACTATGCAATGTCTTAGCATGAACGTTTTAACTCCAGTATCAGAAAAAAAATTAAAATAAAATATACACATTCTTCAGTTTTATGGTTTTAGAATTTTTACAATTGCATTTATGTAATTTTGATAAAATCTACCATCCAGGTTATCACCTCTTCAGTTACTTTCTCTCAATGATTTGGATTTTTCCTTTGCAAATTCATGTGGCCTTTTATTTCAAACACAGACACTACCTAGTCTTTCCAGTATATTAATGGGTGTTGAGAAATGAACTGGAACATGGATAGCCTCAAAGTTTCATTCCCTAAAGTACTATGGCTATGTCTATCCAGAAGCCATCAGTTGCCAGTAACCAATCAGTGAAGTATAAAACTCCATGAAATGTTCCCTTGTCCATCTTTGGATTTCACCAGAGATGGTAGCTTTGCTTTAATGACAATTAATATACAGATCTGCAACTTTTCAGAGTATAGCATATAAAAGATTGTGGGGTGTTCCCTAAATGGGAGCTCTAGAACCTACTATCATTTGCCAAGTGGTCAATGAAGAATTGTTGGGGTGTTATAATCCAATACTATTGGATGGGTGATACAAAATATTACTTTTGTAAATAATATTATAAGTTTAATACAAGAACTCATGGCTATGACACTATGGAAACAACCTGCACAAGATCATTGAGAATCCCAGGATGGAAAATTAAGAGTTGGTCTAAAAACTTTAATGACTGCTTTATATCATGTACAATTAGCAGAATAATAATGTAAGTTTCTTTGATAGCTAGCCAAGAGTATGAAGCTACCGTGTCATTATAAACTTGAAATCTCCACAAAATATCACTAAGTATGGGATGACTTCAGCAAGATGGGCTTATTCAAATTAAAAATTGTAATGAAGAGTAATGAAGTAGTTGACAATTTTTGGATTGGTCTGTTAAAAAGCTGTACCTCATTACTGCCCATTGAGTTTTTATTTGATAACCTATGGTATCTAATAGGTCTGTCCCCTCTAAAAGTACAACTCTCTAATATATTTACCATATATACATATATTTACCTTATATAATTGTATATATTATATATTGTATATAATATATATTATAATTGAATGTATTATATATATTTATACACATATTTGTGTTTCTACACTTATGCATATATATGCATGTATATATGTGTTTCTACAGTAAGAGATTTCTACATTCATGTTTATAATGTGAATATTGTTCATTCCTCTGAACCCTACGTTCTCTACTGTGCCTTCCAATCCCACAGCCAATTTACACAGGCCCATTTCTTAAATAACCTGTGTTCAAACCGTTCTATTTTGAAATGCACCCTCTTAAATTATATGGATTTTCATGCATTCACGAATGAACATGAAATTGTGGTATATATAAACATTGGTTAATTACTCCATTGTAAAGACAAATGAAATTATAAATTGTTCAGGTAAATGAATGAACAATTCATTACTTGTTCATTCTTGATAATCTTTCTTGAACAGTAAGCAGTATACAGAAAGACAAAGGACACTTGTTCTCTCTCATGTGTTCATGTTAGGTTTTAGTCATAGATGTATATTTTAAATTTTATTTATTTTTATTTGTATGTGTCAATTTCCTGGGAAATTATTTTATATCCCCTGAAAGCAGTGTTATAAGCCTCTATGTAGATTTTAGAGACTGATGTCAGATCCTCTTAAATTATGGCAAGTCCTATTAAGTGCTAAACCATTTCTTTGGCCCATATGCAAATACTTAAGTAGAGTATTCAGATGGAACTTTTGTTTAATAACATAACAAACAACAAGTTTGTAAAAAGGTTTCTACATGGACTTTATATCCATAGTGTAGAAATGGTATAGAACAAATAAGTTAGAAGGACTACATTTGCTTATGTAGTATGTGTGCAAACAGGCTCCTGATTAAAAGCTGTTGCTTGATTGTTGATAATGTAATCACAATTTCAATGCAAGTTTCTTTGTTCACTATAGTAAATGAGAATTTGTAACTATGTAGTATAAAAAATAAAAACGCCATATGACAATGTGTAGTACTTAACCAAAATTAAGATAAACACAATACAAAACAATATCATTGTCAAACAATATAATTGAAACTAGTATAAAAGAAAAGAAATCATACCCATGAATAGGATATCTCTCTATTCAAAATAATGGATCAGTTATGTCAATGTATATCTTCTTTTTGCCCAAATTTAAATGAGTATGCTGAGCTGCAAATATTATACAGTAAACTAATTTTTCTTCATTCAATTTCAAAAATTATTGATACATTTCCTATAACTTTGATTTCAAAGACAGTTATCTGAAGATGTCATAATAAAGAACCAACAAGAATAGGGAATTTCTTCAGTCCACTTTCTTAGTTTTATCTATTTTGCAAATTCATTTATTGAATGGGCAATCACGAAGGACTCATTTTTTTGTTTTGATTATTCACAATAATGCTTTGAGGGAAAATGAGCAAATATTGCTATGAATTTAGTTTTTTTCAATTAGTATTTAAACTATGTCATTTATTCCTGACTCTACAAATATGAACAATGTATAATTGATTATGTGGCCTTTAATGTAGCAGCTGAATATATGGATAATGGTTCCAGCAACATATTTTTAAATACTAGGTATTTAAAAACAAAGTTTACATAAGTAATGCTTGTGTTTTAAAAGAAAGGTACAAAACAATAAAAAAAAATGAAACTGAGGGGCCAAAAAAAAAATGATGCACAAATAAAATAAGATGCCTGTAAATAGGACACTAGTACGAATTAAGTCTGGAACAATACATTTTAAATCAGAAATAACCATGTTAAATGTATGTCTACTCTATGGTTAGGGAAGTAGAATCTGAAATTAATTCCTAAAGGTTGAATCCTTCAAGAAAAAGCATTAATCTGCAAGAATTAGAAACCAGTAATACTTGTCTACCCTTTGAGAATACTTGCCTCTCCCTGATGGTCTGGAGTGGAGACTATAATGAGTGATTAGCACAGAGCACAGGAGACAACAGACAGTGTTTTGCCAAGATCAGAGCCCTGAGATTTAAGTCTAGACCTATAAATGGGATCTGAAAAGGGCAAGCTGATTGCTTGAACTGAAATAAATTCTTCTACAGAGAGAGTGATGTTAACTCCTAATGTTCTTCTCCTGGGGATTCCTAAATAAAACCACATGTTCCTGCAGGGGATTTGTAACTACTATGTTAGTCCCAATCTACAATGCTATGATGTAGTTAAAGGGAGATTCTCACTGCTGTATATCTAAACAGTAAGTACTACACCATAGAGAATATTTTTGGAGAAATTTTATTTTAAAATTTGACTGAAACATTTTACATATATCAAAAAAAAACCCATCCAGGAACATTACATTTCTTTAAAACACTTAAATGTATGACAACATACATCAATTGCCCTGACATAATTATTATACTTGAAATATATAATTGTAGAAAGTTCTAAACAAAATACTTTCATATACTATACAAAGGAAATAGGAGACAAAACAAGTCTGCTGTGAACAACTAGCCTTTCTATCCTCAAATTATCCAAATCATGAAGCCCTCACCTTCCATGTTATCATATATAAGACCAAGCCATGGAGGCCATGTCAAAGGTTTAAAGAGCAATATTCATCTACTGAATGTAGATGTCATGCCCACTCTATGAGACATCAGCAGGGGAGTAGGAAACCTATTTGGAAGTGTGCCAAGTGAAGGAAATGTTCTTCTTACCCATGTGTCTTTGGAGTCCTTGGCCAAGCAAGTCTAACATAGCACAAAAAGTTCATTAAGATGCAAATGTTTACTTTTATAAAGCCAATATTAACAATGGATTTGGAACAGAGAGTCAGTGCCTCCATCATTGAAATTCCTTGTAAGATAGCTACATATATACAAAAATATACATGAAAATTGTTGATACTGTACTCATCACAATATAAAAAAGAAAAATTTATTGCTGTTAATAAAGACTTTAAAGTTAATAATAAACTTTGAGTATATTGGATAATTTGTCTTCAAAGTATGTGAGATACCTCTGGGGGGAAAAAAGGCTAGTTTCCCAAATGTTAAGATATATTTTATTTACTAAATCTTTGAGAATTTCAAATATCTATACAATGTGATTTGATCATATTTCCCCCTAACTCCTCCCAGATCTATCTTACCCACAATTTCTTAAAATAAACTCCAAACTAGATTATTAAGAAGGCTTCTAGGCTTTTGATTTATGATTATACTCAATGTGCTGGTAGCAGTTTTCTGGGGTGTCTAGTAAGTGGGGCAAGTTGCTTCCTGCTGAAGATGCCTGCTATACTGTTATATAGCTTTTGTTAGTATAGTACAGTAATGGTGATCTGTTTGTGCAGATCTCTGTACTTTTCTCCTAGCTTTACTTTCATTTGTATACAGAAAAAGGCATTGTTAGGGGTAATTTATCTATAAATAATTAGTCAAATTGAGAAATGAAAAACGAATATCTCAGGTTGCATTTTTGTCATTATTTGCAAAGTAATATATTTTTATCATTCATGATTACTATTTAAACCTTGACCACCTCTCTAATAGTTCCATTTTGTGTGTTGTAATATAAAAGTATTGCTGAGGCCAAGAAGTACATGCTGACAGGAGCCTGGTATGGTTGTCCTCTGATAAGCTCTGCCAGCATCTGACTAGTACAGATGCAAGTACTCACAGCCAACCATTGGAATGAGCCTGGGGAATCCAATGGAAGAGAAAGATTGAAGGAGCTCAAAGGGATTGTCGCCCCATAGGTAGCTCAACAAAACAACTAACTGCCCCCTCCTCATCCCCAAGCTCTCAGGGACTAAACCACCAACCAAAGTGTATACAAAGTGTATACACCAAAGTGTCCATGGCTCCACCTGCATAGGAAGTAGAAGACTGCCTTATATGCCATAATTGGGAGACGAGGCCCTTGGTCCTGTGGACTTTTGATGCCCCAGGGTAGGGGAATGCTAGAGTGGTGAGGTAGGAGTGGGTGGGTGACTAGAGGCAAAGGAGAAGTGAGATGGGATGGAGGAGTTGTGAAGAGAAGATCTAAGACCCAGAAGGGGAGCAACAGCAAATCTGGAACAGTAGCTGAGAGCTTATACAGGCAATAAAGAAGAAAAACAGAGAAAGAAAGAATAGGAACTCACCAGTGTATTTGAAACCTCCAAACACATTTGCAGTAACACACTTTCACTAATCATATCATGCCTCTTAATCTTTTAAAAGTAATTCCACTATTTAGAGACCAA
Source organism: Grammomys surdaster (assembly GCF_004785775.1). Lineage (NCBI taxonomy): Eukaryota > Metazoa > Chordata > Mammalia > Rodentia > Muridae > Grammomys > Grammomys surdaster. The sequence continues at coordinate 5,847,312 of NW_021620995.1, forward strand.
CCATTCAAATAAATGAGCATATTGGGGCCACCTCATTCAAACAGCTATATAAAACACAATTTCTTTTTATAGCATCATATTATCATTTGCATTTATTTGCTTTGTATAAATATTTTGAGAATTACCTACATTTGTATATTTCATCAGGTTAAATTTTATCAAGTATATAATTAGGCTCTGTGCCTTACAGTTCCTTTTTCTATACCAGACTTTCATAATATAATAATTGTAATATAAAATATTGGTTATGTAAAATATAATAGCGCTAGTAAAATATATAAAATGGCAGTTATAAACTCATCCAGAAAAAAAAAATGATTTCATCTAAAACAGTAGAAACACAATAATAGATAGTTATAGGATCCTATGCATTTAGAAACTAGATCATATACTTTTGATGAACTTGAGGCCACAAAAAGAAATGGTAATACATGTGAATATATTCTTAAAGCTAAAAATAAGTAAAAATATCATGTATTAAATTGTACTGGGTGGAGAACTACTAAGTCAATTCTAAAAGAAAATTCTAGGCTCTCTGGCTTCGGTTCCTATAAAACATAAAGTAAAGCCCTCAAACTTTTCTTTTTACAAACTAGATAAAGAAAATATTAACATCAAATCTAGAGACCTGCAGAATCATTCCACAGCAGGTAACAACAGCTGCCTCGTGACATCTGATTCCCCTGCATGACAGGTGCATTAGTGCTGTGGCAAGGAAAGGTCCAAAGTCACTGCTAATGCCATAGCAGCTGCTGCTGAGAGACAGCATCTATAACAGCTGGTGCTGAGAGACAGCATGAAGTCATTTTCTCTGACTGATTCGTGGTCTTGCTGGGGGCTGATCTGACTTTGATCCCTAAACCTGGTTCTTCAATTCTTTTAAGAAACTTTCTCAGCACTGTGTCTTCCAACATTAGTCCTTCATCCTTTAAAACCAGAGTCAACTTCTGTTACTTGAAACTTTAAAAGCTGAAGATTAAGATATCTTAGTTATTTCATTAAAGTTTTAAAAATTAATCCATAAGTAAATTATATGTCTCATAAGGCTTGTACTCATTTGAAACACATTATAGTGTTGATAATTGAAATCAACTGTATGGTTACTTCTTTACAATATCTTACATTTGTACAGGCATGCAGACATGGGTGGTCAAGTCATTTCTATCTTAGACGTCTTCATCATAAATGACATTTATTTACATAACATTTTATTTTTAAGTTTTATGTCTTTGTCTTACCCAATGAAATTTATAATTCATAACATGAATTAAATTTATATTTCTATGAAAAATTTATGAGTGTATTAATTATATTATGTTACTCTTCTCTCTCTCTCCATTGAGAAGTTGTACATATGTGTTAGTGTTTGTGTCCTCTGGATGTGTGTTTGGGGTGGTTGAGGAAAGGACAGAGGGAAGAGAGAGAGAGAAAGAGAAAGATAGATAGATAGATAGATAGATAGATGATAGATAGATAGAGAGAGAGAGAGACAGAGAGAGAGACAGAGAGAGATATTCTTTCCCTGATATGTAACTCAAAACTCTAGAGTAATTGCAATTGGCTTCTAAGTCCCTGTCTTTCCATCTCAAGTGACTTGATTCTAAGCATGCACCACTCACATTTTCTTTTACTAGATTCTTATCATTGACCTAACGTGTTTATGCTTGTAAAACAATTTACCTACTTAACTATATCTCCAATTCATCAGATAACTATTGAAATAATGAATGCATCTCTTGACATAAATAGATGAAGTTGCACAATTCTTTTGATATTCAATTTTTAAATGTTTTTATCTGAAATAAAATGCTGAAACCACCTAAAAGCTAATGTTTAAATTATACTTTTAAAAATTATTTATTGGATATTTTATTTAATTACATTTCACTTTATCCCCTTTCCCAATGGCCACCCCCAGAAAGGCCCTATCCTATACCCCTCTTCTTGCTTCTGTGAGGGTGTGCCCCCACCAATCCACCCACTCCTTCTCCCTGCCCTTGAACTCTCCCACATTGCGGCATCCAGCCTTCACAAGACCAAGGACCTCCTCTCCCTCATATAACCTACAAGGCCATCCTCCACTACATATACAGCTGAAGCCATGGGTCCCTCAATGTGTGTTTCCAGACTTGAGGTTTAGACCTTGGGAGCTCTGGTTGATTGGTATTGTCACTCTCCCTACGGTGCTGCCAGCCCCTTCAGCTCTTTCAGTCTTCTCTCTTAACTCTTCGGTTGGAAACCCGTGATCAGTTCAATGGTTAGTGGCAAGCATCTCCTCTGTATATGTAAGGCTCGGGTAAAGCCTCTCAGAAGAGAGCTATATCAGGTTCCTGTCATCATGCACTTTATGGCATCCACAACAGGATCTACATTTGGTGATTGCAAATGGGATGGATCCCCAAGTGGGGCAGTCTCCAGAGGCCCCTCCTTCAGTTTCTGCTCCACAGTGTGTCTCCATATTCTTCCTGTGAGGTATTTTTTAATTAATTTTTATTGGATACTTTTATTTAGATTTCAGATATTATCCTATTTCCCTCCCACCCAGAAACAGCCTATCCTTTCCCTCCTCCTCCTGCTTCTATGAGGATGTTCCCCACCCACACACTCCCACCTCCCAGGCCACTAATTCTCCCACACTGGGGCATCCACCATTCACAGGACCAAGGACTTCCTCTCCCACCTATGCCCAGTAAGGTCATCCTCCCCTACATATAGAGCTGGAGCCATGGGTCCCTGTCTTTGTGTTCCCAGGTTGGTGGTTTAGATCCTGGGAGCTCTGGTTGATGGGTATCATTGCTCTCCCCATGGGGCCGCAAAACCCTTCAGCTCCTTCAGTCTTCTCCATTATTACTCATTCTAAGAAGGACTGAAGCACCCATACTTTGATCTTCCTTCTTGAGTTTCATGTGGTCTGTGAGTTTTATCTTGGTTATTGAGAGTTTTGGGCTAATATCCACTTACCAATGAGTGAATACAATATGTGTGCTTCTGTGATTGGGTTACCTCACTCATGATGATATTTTCTAGTTCCATCCATTTGCCTAAGAATTTATGAAGTCCTTGATTTTAATAGATGAGTAATATTCCATTGTGTAAATGTGCCAAATTTTCTGTATCCATTCCTCTGTTGAGAGACATCTGGGTTCTTTCCAGATCCTAGCTATTATAAGTAAGGCTGCTATGAACATAGTTGAGCATGTGCCCTTGTTATATGTTGGAGTGTTTTCTGGGTATATGCCCAGGAGTGGTATAGCTGGGTCCTCAGGTAAAGCTATGTCAAAATTTTTGAGGAATCACCAGACTGATTTCCGTAGTGGTTGCACCATCTTGCAATCCCAACGACAATAGAGGAGTGTTCTTCCTTTTCCACATCCTCTTCAGCATCTACCATCACCTGAATTTTTGATCTTAGCCATTCTGACTGGTATGAGGTGGAATGTCAGGGTTGTTTTGATTTGCATTTCATTGATTGTGGGGTGGTGGGCTGTGAGAGGCAACTGGGTGCCTGGTTGAGCACAGGCCTCAAACCCCAAACCCTAATTGGACAGTAGGTGTTCAGCCTTGCTCCTGGGCCCCTGGTTCCTTTCAATTAGCTTCAGTCCTCCACAGCCACCTCCCCCACCCCCAGAGATGTCTATGGCCATCAGTTACATAGGAACAGTGCCTCAGGCTCTCCCATATGTATATGAGGTATCCTCAAACTCTCAGACCAAGCCAATAGGAGTTATCTGTTGCCAGACTCTAACCCACACCAAAACTGTATGTAAGAGCCGTATTCAGGAGAAGTAAAGGAGTTTGAGAATCATCACATTGTCTGAAAGTTTCTGTCACAAGAGCTGTAACACTTGGGAAGAGATCTGCTCTCCCAAAGCACCTTCAGGACCCTCCCCTCCTTGCTAGCTAGCCAGATTCTCACTAGCTCAGCCCAGACCAGCTCAGCCCAGAGAGACAGATGCAACACCTGGGAGCAACTGAGTGCCAAAAGTGGAGACAAGGGCAGAGGCAGCAGCAGAGGCAGTGGAGGCAATTCCCCCTCCCTGCTTGCACTCTATCCCCTTGGCCTGGACCCCTGAACCTGGCTTGGCCAGAGATCTTCCTGGGAAGCTCTCCAGAACAGGGACCCACACCTGATGACTAAGGATGTTAAACACTATTTAGGTGCTTTTCAATCATTCTAGTTTCCACAGTTGAGAATTTTTCTTTAGCTCTGTACCTCATTTTTAAGAGTTATTTGTTTGTCTAGAGTCTAATTTCTAGATTTGTTTGTATATATTGGATATTGGCCCTCTACTGGATGTAGGATTTATAAAATCTTTTCCCAATCTGTTGGTTATCATTTTATCCTATTGACAGTGTTCTTTGCCTTACAGAAGCTTTGCAATTTTATGACATTCTATTTGTTGATTCTTTTTTTTTCTTTCAAAGGTAAATTTTTTTTTATTGGATGTTTTATTTATATTTCCTATGTTGTCCCCTTACCCCATCCCCCACCCACCCAGGAACCCCCAATCCCCTCACCCCTCCTCTTTCTTCTCTGTGGATGTAACCTCTATCTACCCCCCCCACCTCCCCACCCTCAAAATTCCCACCCCCTGGGGGATCCAGCCTTCATGAGGTCAAGGTTCTCTTCTTCCACCTATGCCCAGCAGGGCCCTCCACTCTTACATATTCAACTGAAGTGCTGGATCCCTCCCTAAGTGCTCCCAAGCTGGTGGTTTAGACCCTGGGAGCTGTGGTTGTTTGGTATGGTTGCTCTCCTCATGGTGCCACAAATCCTTTCAGCTCTCCTTCAGTCTTCACTCTAACTCCTCTATTGAGAACCCCATGATCAGTTCAATGGCTAGTTGTGATCATCTGCCTCTGAGTATGTCAGACTCTTGAAGACCTCCGAGGAGATATCCATATCAGGCTCTTATCAGCATGGACTTCCTGACTTCCACATCAGCATCTACCTTTGGTGATTGCACATAGGATAGATACTCAGGTGGAGTGGTCTTGAGACGGCCCCTTCTTCAGTTTCTGTCCCTCACTTTGTCTCCATATTTGCTCCCTTGAGTAATTTGTTGCTCCTTCTAAGAAGGACCGAATCACCCCCACTTGGTCTTCCTTCTTTATGGGCTTCATGTGGCCTGTGAGTTGCATCTTGGCCATTTCAAGGTTCTGGGCTAATATCCAATAATCAGTGAGTGAATACTATGTGTGTTCTTTTGTGATTGGCTTACCTCACTCAGGATGATAATTTCTAGTTCCATCCATTTACCTAGGAACCTCTCGAATTCGTTGTTTTTAATAGCTGAGTAATACTCCATTGTGTAAATATACTACATTTTTTGAATCCATTCCTCAGTTGAAGGACATCTGGGTTCTTTCCAGCTCCTGGCTATTATAAACAAGGCTGCTATGAACATAGTTGAGCATATGTCCTTGTTATATGTTCAAGCATATTCTGGGTATATGCCTAGGAGTGGTATAGCTGGATCCTCAGGTAATGCTATGTCCAATTTTCTGAGGAACTGCCAGACTGATTTCCAAAGTGGTTGCACCATCTTGCAGTCCCACCAACAATGTAGGAGTGTTCCTCTTTCTCCACACCCACGCCAGCATCTACTATCACCTGAGTTTTTAATCATAGCCATTCTGACTGGTGTGAGATGGAATCTCAGGGTTGTTTTGATTTGCATTTCCGTGACCACTCAGGATGCTAAACATTTCTTTAGGTGCTTCTCGGCCATTCGAGTTTCTTCCATTGAAAATTCTTTGTTAAGCTCTATAGCCCATTTTTTAATAGGGTAATTTAGTTTTCTGGAGTCTAATTTCTTGAGTTCTTTGTATATATTGGATATTAGCCCTCTATCAGATGAAGGATTGGTAAAGATCTTTTCCCAATTTGTTGGTTGTTGTTTTGTCCTATTGACAGTGTCCTTTGCCTTACAGAAACTTTGCAAATTTTATGAAGTCCCATTTGTCAATTCTCGATCTTAGAGCATATGCCATTGGAGTTCTGTTCAGGAACTTTTCCCCTGTGCCCAAGTATTCGAGGCTTTTCCCCAACTTCTCTTCTATTAGTTTCAGTGTATCTGGTTTTATGTGGAGGTCCTTTATCCACTTAGATTTGAGCTTTGTACAAGGGGAAAAGAATGGATCAATTTTCATTCTTCTACATGTTGTCCTCCAGTTGAACCAGCACCATTTGTTGAAAATGCTGTCCTTTTTCCACTGGACAGTTTTAGCTCCTTTGTCAAAAATCAAGTGACAATAGGAGTGTGGGTTTATTTCTGGGTCTTCAATTCTATTCCATTGATCTTCCTGCCTGTCTCTGTACCAATACCAGGTAGTTTTTATCACTAATGCTCTGTAGTACAGCTTGAGGTCAGGGATTGAGATTCTTCTAGAAGTTCTTTTATTGTTGAGAATAGTTTTCGCTATCCTGGGTTTTTTGTTATTCCATATGAATTTGAGAATTTCCTTTTCTACCTCTGTGAAGAATTGAGTTGAGATTTTAATGGGAATTGCATTGAATCTGTAGATTGCTTTTGGCAAGATGGTCATTTTTATTATATTAATCCTGCCAATCCATGAGCATGGGAGATCTTTCCATCTTCTGAGATCTTCTTCAATTTCTTTCTTCAGAGACTTGAAGTTCTTGTCATACAGGTCTTTCACTTGCTTGGTTAGATTCACACCAAGTTATTTTATATTATTTGCAACTATTGTGAAATGTGTCATTTCCCTAATTTCTTTTTCAGTCTGTTTATCTTTCATGTAGAGGAAGGCTACTGATTTGTTTGAGTTGATTTTATAACCAGCCACTTTGCTGAAGTTGTTTATCAGGTTTAGGAGTTCTATGGTGAAAGTTTGGGGGTCACTTAAGTATACTATCATATCATGTGGAAATAGTGATATTTTGACTTCTTCCTTTCCTATTTGTATCCCTTTGACTTCTTTTTGTTGTCTAATTGCTCTGGCTAGGATTTCCAGTACTAAGTTGAATAGGTAGGGGGAGAGTGGGCAGCCTTGTCTAGTCCCTGATCTTAGTGGGATTGCTTCAAGTTTCTCTCCATTTAGTTTGATGTTGGCTACTGGTTTGCTGTAAATTGCTTTTACTATGTTTAGGTAGGGGCCTTGAATTCCTGATCTTTCCAAGACTTTTATCATGAAGGGATGTTGAATTTTGTCAAATGCTTTCTCAGCATCTAGTGAGATGATCATGTGGTTTTTTTCTTTAAGTTTGTTTATATAGTGGACTACATTGATGAATTTCCGAATATTGAACCATCCCTGAATTCCTGGGATAAAACCTACTTGATCATGATGGATGATTATTTTGATGTGTTCTTGGATTTGGTTTGCTAGAATTTTATTGAGTATTTTTGCATCGATGTTCATAAGGGAGATTGGTCTGAAGTTCTCTTTCTTTGTTGGGTCCTTGTTGGGTTTGGGTATGAGTGTAATTGTAGCTTCCTAGAATGAATTGGGTAGTGTTCCTTCTGTCTCTATTTTGTCGAATAGTTTGAAGAGAATTGGTATTAGGTCTTCCTTGAAGGTCTGATAGAATTCAGCACTAAAACCATCTGGTCCTGGGCTTTTTTTAGTGGGGAGACTTTTTATGACTGCTGCTATTTCCTGAGAGGTTATGGGACTATTTAGATGGTTTATCTGCTCCTGGTTTAACTTCGGTACCTGGTATCTGTCTAGGAAATTGTCCATTTCATCCAGGTTTTCCAGTTTTGTTGAGTATAGGCCTTTGTAATAGGATCTGATGATTTTTTGAATTTCTTCAGTTTCGATTGTTATGTCTCCCTTTTCAGTTCTGATTTTATTAATTTGGACACTGTCTCTGTGCCCTCTGGTTAATCGGGCTAACGGTTTATCTATCTTGTTGATTTTCTCAAAGAACCAGCTCCTGGTTTTATTGATATTTTGTATTGTTCTTTCTGTTTCTATTTGGTTGATTTCAGCCCTGAGTTTGATTATTTCCTGCCTTCTACTCCTCCTGGGTGTATTTGCTTCTTTTTGTTCTAGAGCTTTTAGTTGTGCAGTCAAGTTGTTAGTGTGTGCTCTTTAGAGTTTCTTTTTGTAGGCACTTAGAGCTATGAGTTTTCCTCTTGTCACTGCCTTCATGGAGTACCACAAGTTTTGGTATGATATGTCCTCATTTTCATTGAATTCTAAAAAGTCTTTTATTTCTTTCTTTATTTCTTCTTTGACCAAGTCATCATTGAGTAGAGAGTTGTTCAGTTTCCATGTGGACGTGGGTTTTCCATTGGTTTTGTCATTATTAAAGTCCAGTCTTAGTACGTGGTGATCTGATAAGATGGAAGGGATTATTTCAATCTTTTTTGTATCTGTAGAGGCCTGTTTTGTGACCAATTATATGGTCTATTTTGGAGAAGGTACCATGAGGTGCTGAGAAAAAGGTATATTCTTTTGTTTTAGGATGAAATGTTCTATAGATGTCTGTTAAGTCCATTTGGTTCATAACTTCTGTTAATGTCAAAGTGTCTCGGTTTAGTTTCTGTTTCCATGATCTGTCCATTGCTGAGAGTGGGGTGTTGAAATCCCTCACTATTATTGTGTGAGGTGTAATGTGTGTTTTGAGCTTTAGTAAAGTTTTTTTTATGTATGTAGGTGCCCTTGCATTTGGATCATAGATGTTCAGAATTGAGAGTTCACCTTGGTAGATTTTTCCTTTGATGAGTATGAAGTGTCTTTCCTTATCTTTTTTGATTAATTTTGGATGAAAGTCAATTTTATTTGATATTAGAATGGCTACTCCAGCTTGTTTCTTGGGACCATTGGCTTGGAAAATTTTTTTCCACCCTTTTATTCTGAGGTAGTGTCTGTCTTTGTCACTGAGGTGCGTTTCTTGTATGCAGCAAAATTCTGGGTCTTGTTTGTGTATCCAGTCTGATAGTCTGCGTCTTTTTATTGGGGAATTGAGACCATTGATGTTAAGAGATAGTAAGAAAAAATGATTGTGGCTTCCTGTTATTTTTGTTACTAGAGGTAAAATTATGTTTGCATAGTTATCTTCTTTTGGGGTTGTTGGAATATTACTTTCTTGCTTTTTCTAGGTTGTAGTTTCCCTCCTTGTGTTGGCGTTTTCCATCAATTATCCTTTGAAGTGCTGGGTTTATGGGAAGATATTGTGCAAATTTGGTTTTGTCATGGAATATCTTGGTTTCACCATATATAGTGATTGAGAGTTTTGCTGGGTATAGTAATCTGGGCTGGCAATTGTGTTCTCTTAGGGTCTGTATGATGTCAGTCCAGGCTCTTCTGGCTTTTATAGTCTCTGGTGAGAAGTCTGGTGTAATTCTTATAGGTCTGCCTTTATAAGTTACTTGACCTTTTTCCCTTACTGCTTTTAGTATTTTTTCTTTGTTTTGTGCATCTGATGTTTTGATTATTATGTGACGGGAGGTATTTCTTTTCTGGTCTAGTCTATTTGGTGTTCTGTAGGCTTCTTGTATGTTTATGGGCATCTTGTTCTTTAGGTTAGGGAAGTTTTCCTCAATAATTTTGTTGAAGATATTTACTGGCCTTTTAAGTTGGGAATCTTCATTCTCATCTATACTTATTATCTTTAGGTTTGGTCTTCTCATTGTGTCCTGGATTTCCTGGATGTTTTGAGTTAGGATTTTTTTGCGTTTTTCATTTTCTTTGACAACTGTGTCAATATTTTCCACCGTATCTTCTGCATTTGAGATTCTCTCTTCTATCTCTTTTATTCTATTGGTGATGCTTGCGTCTATGATTCCTGATCTCTTTCTTAGGTTTTCTATCTCCTTGGTTGTCTCCCTTTGAACTTTCTTTATTGTTTTATTTCCAGTTTCAGATCCTGAATGTTTTTGTTTAATTCCTTCTTTGTGTTTTCTTCCATTTCTTTAAGGGATTTCTGTGATTCCTCTTTAAGGGCTTCTATCTGTTTACTTGTACTCTCCTGTATTTCTTTAAGGGATTTACTTAATTCCTTCTTATAATCCTCTATCATCATCATGAGAAGTGATTTTCATTCTGAATCCTGCTTTTCAGGTGTGATGGGGTGTTCAGGGCTTGCTATATTGGGAGAGCTGGGTACTGATGATGCCAAGAATCTTTGGTTTCTGTTGCTTATGTTCTTGTGCTTGCCTTTCGCCATCTGGTTAACTCTAGTGGTACCTGCCCTCACTGTGTAACACTGGAGTCTGTATTTCCAGTTACCTTGCTTATTGCAGAGCTCCTCGGAGTCCAGATGTCTTTTTGGTCTTATGCTCCTAATCTCCTGGGTGGAAGAACTCCTGGGACTCAGACCACCTCTTAGATCTGGAAATCCTTCTGCTCTGAGTGCAGTGGCTCCTCGATGACTCAGGATTCAGTTTCTCCACAGGACAGGAGCAGACCAACTCTGTGTCTGCTCCAGCGCAAAGGCCCATTTGTTGATTCTTAATCTTAGAGCATAAGACATTGGTGTTCTGTTCAGGAACTTTTTCCTTGTGCCCATGTGTTTGAATCTCTTTCCCACTTTCTCTTTTATTAGTTTCAGTGTATCTGGTTTTATGTGGAAGTTCTAGATCCACATGGACTTGAGCATTATACAAGGAGAAAAAAATGGAACGATTTACATCATTCTACATGTTGACTTTCAGATGAACCAGCACCATTTGTTGAAAATGCTGTCTTGGTTCCACTGGATTATTTTAGTTTCTTTGTCAAAGATTAAGTGACCATAGGTGTGTTGGTTCATTTCTTGGTCTTCAATTCTATTCCGTTGATCTTCCTGCCTGTCTCTGTACCAATACTGCGAAGTTTTTATCACTATTGCTTTGTGGTCCAGCTCTGTCAGGAATGGTAATTCCCACAGAAGATCATTTATTGTTGAGAAGAGTTTTCGAGATCCTGTGTTTTTTTTGTTAATCCAAATGAATTTTCAAATTGTTCTTTCTAACTCTATGAAGAATTGAGTTGCTTTCTCCAAGATAGACTTTTTTACTATACTAATCCTGCCAATCCATGGGAGAGCTCTCCTTCTTCTGAAGTCTTCTTCAATTTCTTTCTTCAGAGTCTTTAAGTTCTTGTCATAGAGATCTGTCACTTGCTTGGTTACAGTCACACCAAGGTATTTTATATTATTTGTTACTATTATGATGGACATTATTTCCATAATTTCTTTCTCAATCTGTTTATTCTTTGAGTAGAGGAAGGCTACTGATTTGTTTGAGTTAGTTTTATATCTAGCCACTTTCCTGAAGTTGTTTATCAGAGTTAGGAGTTCTCTGGTGGAAGTTTTGGGGTCACTAAAGTATACTATCATGTCATTTGCAAATATTGAGCTTTTGACTTCTTCCTTTCCAATTTGTATCCCTTTGACCTCCCCCTTTTTTTCTTATTTCTCTGGCTAGGACTTTGAGTACTATATTTAATCGGTAGAGTAAGAGTGGACAGCCTTGTCTTGTCCCTGATTTTAGTGGGATTGCTTCAAGTTTTTCTCCATTTAGATTGATGTTGGCTACTGGTTTGCTGTATAGTGCTTTTACTATGTTTAGTTTGGGGACTTGAATTCCTGTTTTTTTCAAGACTTTTACCATGAATGAGTGTTGAATTTTTTCAAATGCTTGCTCAGCATCTAGTAAGATGATGATGTGTTTTTTGTTTTTGTTTTGTTTTGTTTTGTTTTGTTTTTGTTTTTGTTTTTGTTTTGTTTTTTTGTTTTGTTTTGTTTTGTTTGGTTTGAGTTTGTTTATATAGTGGATTACATTGATGGATTTCCATATATTGAACCATCCCTGCATTCCTGGGATAAAGCCTACTTGATCATGATAGATGATTGTTTTGATGTGTTCTTGGATTCAGTTTGCAAGAGTTTTATTGAGTATTTTTGCATCAATATTAATAAGAGAGATAGGTCTGAAGTTCGCTATTTGTTAGGCCTTTGTGTGTTTTATCTATCAGCGTAATTGTAGCTTTACTAAACTAATTGGGTAGTGTTCCTTCTGTTTACATTTTGTGGAATATTTTGAAGAGAATTGATATTAGATCTTCATTAATGTCTGATAGAATTCTGCACAAAAACCATCTGGTACTGGACTTTTTTTGGTGGAGAGATTTGAATGACTTCTGCTATTTCTTTAGGTGTTATGAGACTGTTAAGATGGTTTATGTGCTCCTGATTTAACTTTGATACTTAGTATTTGTCTAGCAAATTGTCCATTTCTTCCAGATTTTCCAATTTTGTTGAGTATATACTTTTGTAATAGAATCTGAAGATATTTTGAATTTTCTCAGTTTCTGTTATGTCTCCCTTTTCAGCTCTGATTTTATTAATTTGAACACTGTCTCTGTGTCCTCTGGTTAGTTTGGCTAAGGGCATATGTATCTTGTTGATTTTCTCAAAGAACTAGCTCCTGGTTTTGTTGATTCTTTGTATAATTCTTTTGTTTCTACTTTGCTGATTTCAGCCCTGAGTTTGATTATTTCCTGACCTCTATTCCTCTGGAGTGTATTTGCTTCCCTTTCTTCTAGAGCTTTCAAATGTGTTGCCAAACTGCTAATGTATGCTGTCTCCAACTTCTTTTTGTAGGCACTTAGAGCTATGATGTTTCCTCTGAACACTGCTGTCATTGTGTCCCGTAAGTTTTGGTATGATATGCCTTGATTTTCACTAAATTCTAAAAAGTCTTTAATTTCTTTATTTCTTCCTTGACCAAGTTATCATTGAGTAGAGCATGGTTCAGTTTCCACGTGTTTGTGGGCTTTCAACTGTTTTTGTTTTTACTAAAGTCTAGCCTTAGTCTGTGGTGACCTGATAGGATGCGTGGGATTATTTCAATCTTCTTGTATCTGTTGAGATGTGTTTTATGACCAGTTATATGGTTTGTTTTGAGAAGATACCATGAGGTACTGAGAGGAAAGTAATTGTTTTGTTTAAGGATAAAATCTTCTATAGATACCTGTTAAATTCTCTTCATAATTTCTGTTAGTTTCACTGTATCTCTCTCTATTTTCTGTTTCCATGATCTGTCCATTGCTGAGAGTGGGGTGTTGAACTCTCCCACTAATATTGTGTGGGATGCAATATGTGCTTTGAGCTTTAGTAAAGTTTCTTTTATGAAAGTGGGTGATGTTGCCTATGGAGAATAGATATTCATAATTGAGGATTCATCTTGGCAGATTTTTCCTTTTGCAAGTATGAAGTGTTATTCCTCATCTTTTTTCATAACTTTTGGTTCAAAGTCAATATTATTCCATATTCAAATGGCTACTCCAGTTTGTTTCTTGGGACCATTTGCTTGGAAAATTGTTTTTCAGAATTTTATTCTGAGGTAGTTTCTGTCTTTGTCACTGAGGTGTGTTTCCTGTTTGCAGCAATATACTAGGTCTTGTTTATGTATCCAGCCCGTTAGTCTATGTCTTTTTATTGGGGAGTTGAGTCCATTGACGTTAAGGAAAAGAGATTGTTGCTTTCTGTTATTTTTGTTATTAAAGGTGAAATTATGTTGTGTAGTTATTTTCTTCTAGGTTTGTTGGAAGGAGGTTACTTACTTGCCTTTCCTAGGTTGTATTTTCCCTCCTTGTGTTGTAGTTTTCCTTGGTAGGGCTGTATTCATGCAAAGAAATTGTGTAAATTTTGTTTTGTCATGGAATGTCTTCATTTCTCCATCTATGGTAATTAAAAGTTTTGCTGGGTATAGTAGCCTGGGTTGACATTTGTGTTCTCTTAGGGTCTGTATGTCATCTCTCCAGGAACTTCTGGCTTTTATAGTCTCTGGTGAGAAGTCTGGTGTAACTCTTATAGGCCTTTATAAGTTTCTAGACCTTTTTCCCTTCCTGCTCTTAGTATTCTTTCTTTGTTTTGTGCATTTTGTGTTTTGATTATTATGTGATGATGGAAATTTCTTTTCTGGTCTAGCCTATTTGGAATTTTATAGGCTTCTTGTATGGTCATGACTATCTCTTTCTTTAGGTTAGGGAAATTTTCTTCTATTATGTTGTTGAATATATTTACTGGCCCTATAAGTTGGTAATCTTTGCTCACTTCTATACCTGTTATCATGAGGTTGTTCTCCTCATTGTGTCACAGATTTCCTGGATGTTTGGGAATGAGCTTCTTGCATTTTGCATTTTCTTTGACAGCTTTGTCAATCCTTTCTATGGTATCTTCTGCACCTGAGATTCTCTCTTTTATCTCTTGCATTCTATTGGTGATGCTCGCATCTATGACTTCTGATCTCTTTCATAGGTGTTTTATGTCCCAGGTTATCTCTCTTAATGATTTCTTTAATATTTCTACTTCCATTTTTAGATCCTGGATTGTTTAATTCAATTCCTTCACCTGTTTTTCTATACTTTTTTAAGAGATTTTTGTGTTTTCTCTTTAAGGGCTTAAACCTGTTTACCTGTTTTCTCCTGTATTTCTTTAAGGAAGTTATTTATGTCCTTCTTAAAGGCCTCTATCATCAGCATGAGAAGTGATGTTAAATCTGAATCTTGTTTTTCTGGTGTAATGTGGTATCCAGGTTCTGATAATGCCAAGTAACCTTCGTTTCTCTAGCTTATGTTCTTGTGTTTGCCTTTTGACATCTGATTATCTCTAGTGCTACCTGCACTCACTTTCTCTGATTGGAGCCTGTCTCTCCTGTTATCTTGGTTGTGTCAGAACTCTTCAGAGACCAGCTGTCTCTATAATCCTGTGATCGTGAGATCCTGAGTGTAGAAACTCCTGGGAGTCAGGCTACAACTGGGATCCTGTAATCCTATGATCTTGGGCATGTCAGAGCTCCTGGGAGACCATCTTCTTCAATGATCCTGGGTGTGTTAGAGATCCTGGGATTCTAGCTTCCACTGAGTGTCCTGGGATTGGTTGCAGAGCTAGTGCCAAGGTCTTCTCAGGGTGCCAGCTCAGACTGGAAGGAACCTGTGCCAATTGGTCAGGATATGGTGTCTTCACAGGAATAGACCATCTAGGAGTCTGTCACAGCAGAAAGGATCAGGCAGAAGGGACAGAAGTGGAGTGTTTTGGTGAGTGACAGATTTTGAGTGAGCTGGACTCCCAGCTGCAGTTCTGGGACTTCACCTTCTGTGTGTGTGTGGGGGGGGGGGAGGGGGTTCTTACTAACTGCCCTGAGTGCAGCTAATACTTCAAGATGGGTCAGGATATGGTGTCTTCATGGGAGCAGATAAGCTAGTAGTTTATACCAGCAGAAAGGACTAGGTAGAATTTCAATTGTATTTTTTATAAAACATCATTCTTTGAAATTTAGTTATCTAAGTTTTGTCTTGTGCTCTTACTCAAAATGTGCAAATAATTCTTTCTTGAGTGTGTGAGTTTGTGTGTGTGTGTTTGTGTGTGTGTGATTATAATTGATTCTTTCTTCTGATAGTATCAGTAGCAAATATATATTCGGTGAACTTTTCTCATTTATATATTAAGAAATATCTGTCAGAGGTCCAGATAATATAGGTACTACCTCCTTTTTAGGCTTCTCAATCTTAAAATTTGTATTTCCTTTACTTCTGAGGAATAGCAATAGGTACTTGATGAATTCATTTCAGTATAGAAGGATTTTTTATTGCAATTGTCTATGCTAACAATGGTTGTTTGGTGGAAGAAGCTAGGAATGTGATTTTTGGACAGAAGCTAGGAATAAATGCAGAGTTCATGTGGATATTGTGAGTAAGAAGTAAATTTAAAACTTAATATTTGTTTGAACAAAGGGCATTGACTCTGGAGCTTGTGTGAAAAACAGACAGACAAACAAACAAACAAACACCCCCAAAACAAAACAGACAAACAAACAAACAAACAAACAGAAAATCACTATGTTTAAGCTTGCAACATGCAAAATGGATTTCTACTGAAAAGCTTTAAAAGTTTGCCTCTATAATATTGCAGCTGAATCAGTACGCAGAATAGCACAGAATATCACAAGGTTGCATTAAAACTGCCCGGGATCTTTCTGAAGGCAAGAATGACCCACAAATATATCACATGAGACTTAAATTGTGAGGCATTGTGGGTGTTTAAGGAACACATAAAGAAACATGGTGACAAAAACTAAATAGAGCCATTAAAAGTAAAGAACGAATAAAAGAAAGTAAGAATAAAAAGTAAAGAAGTAAAAAAAGAAAGAGAGAGAGAGAGAGAGAGAAGGAAAGAAAGAAAGAAAGAGAAAGAAAGAAAGTTAAAGCAAGTTCTAAATGGGTGCCTTGTGAGTCAAAATCAATTGCTGTTTTGTTCTTTTAGGTCTGAAAAATGTTAAAAGTTCAATTAATATGACTATAACTTTGTTAAGTTAGCCAAACTCTTTGGTTCTACCAATGAATATTTACTTACACCTGGACTTATTTCTAGTTTTGAAACAGTTTCTAACCTTGATCTCAGTTGAGTTTGTGAACTCAGTCTTTAAATGCCCTCATTACCATGTGTTTTCTTGAATTAACACCCACCATCTAAATGCTGCTGCTCTTCTTGGCTTCCTAGAGCCTTGCACCTGCATAGGTATAGAAGCATCAACACAGATTCTATATCTTTTTTCTTTCTCCCTTTTCCATTTTTACTCAGACCTTCTATTTAGCTCAAATCCTTCAGGGATTTTGTAAGTGCACTATTTCTGTGTGACTAAACATTCTTGCTTGCTTGCACCAGTGTCAGGGAGTTAGGCAACTTAGCAGCAGGTATTAGCAGAAAGAAACTGAAAGTTTTTTTATCCATGTTAAAGTGCAGGGAGGATTTAGAGTGGTTACGATTTTTCTTTGGACTGGACTTTGGCCAGAAAACTATTATTTTTATGGGTATATTGAGAAATAGCTCAGAACAGCTGTAAGTACTAAAATAGAGACAGGAACTAACTTAATAGCACCTTCCATATCCGAAATCTACCAACACAAAGCTGGAACTTTGGAAAAGTATTTACGAGTGAACTTCTCTGAATCACTGATCCCACTTACAGCAGTCAGTGTGTTTCCTTAGAGGTTTCCCATCCACTCAATTCAGTCAGCCACGTTTATGAGATGTGACAGGTTTGTAGTGCAAAGAAGAAGATTGCTATTTATATAGTAGAGGTAAAATCTAACTATAAACTTAACTAAAGTTTGCAAAGATTCTTTCCATTGCTTGGACTTCCTGTGGTGTTTATATGGGGTGTTTATCCAACATATTAATCTGGTATTAAAACTCATTCTCTGTGTAAGGAACAGGTATGCAATTAAATTAAATAAGTAATTGCTTATTTTGAAACAGTATATTCTTTATGGTTACACATAATGATGTTGTGCCCCTAATAAGAAGTGAAGGTTATAAGCAATGCTTATTAAATTAAGTATGGCATAATAGCTTTTTATATTATTGCTCAGTGCTCCAGTTACTGCAGTAGATAATTTCAGCTTGATTGTAGCTATGTATTTTAATTTATAAATCACACAATAAAACAAGGGCAAGGCATTTTGATGAAGAAAATGTTGTGAAGTTCATAGTATCTAAAATTAGGTTTAAGAAACTTCATCTTTAAGTCATCCTGGCTTTCGGTAAAGATATTTTATCATTATAGCTCATTCCACAATACTTCTATTAAAGCTATTTTCATTTTTTGCTTAAATTTGCACATGTGTGTGTGTGTCTGTGTTTGTGTGTGTGTAAGTACACTAATGTGCCAGTTCATGAGCAAGGTTGTGTGTCTATTTGCATATACATAGACATATGGACACGTATATGTGGTGATCAGTGGTCACTCTCAAGTGTCAATGAATCTCAAAACTACTTTTAGAGAAAGGGTCTATCACTGAACCTTGGGGCCAACAAATGTGAAGGATACTTCTGTCTCTATGCCCCTAATTGCTGGGATAACAGGTACACCTAGCTTTGTATATTGGGGCTCAAATTCTAACTCACATTCTCAGTCACTTTACTGAGTGATTTTTTTTCATTGCTTCCCTTTCAGTGAGATTTTATATTGATTTAAATAGTTTCTTGAAAATTATTAATGAATTTCTAATAATAACCAAAATGCTATTATCATTATTTCAGGTCAATCTTTCACAATAAATAGATTCATACTGATTTTCTTTAGAAGTATTTTTTCTTGATTGAATATTGGTGCCACACTCATAACTTCTTTTAGAGGCACATAGTAAACCAACAACAAATTACATCTACAGCTATAAAATGATTGTGTCTCCTAGAAATACTAGAAACTATACCCTTACACCAAACTATACACAAACTGCACTATATGACTACCTAAACATGGTCTGAGAAAGAGTGTCAAAAGAAGATATGCAAATGTAAATGTGAAAAGCAAGTGTCAAAAGAATATATTGAAACGTGAATGGGAAAAGCAATGATGTCTCAACCCTGAGTGAAGGAATATACAAAAGGAAAGCTGCGAAGTGGAGAAATAATCTTTCACAGGGATAGCACATGAACTGTCTATCCAAAGCCAAAGAGTAAGCCCTCTAACACATAAAACATACATACAAATAATAATATATAAACAGTATATTTTATATATGTCTACCTATTATCTATCTCTATCTATCTCTATATCTCACTATATATTATACATACTTAGGTTTTGTATATAGCAACAATTAAAGAGAATATAGGTCATGGATTTGAAAGAGCAAGAAGATTGCATGAGCTAGTTGGGAAGAAGGAAAGGGAAAACAGAAACAATGTAATTTTATATTATAATATAAAATAAAATACTTTTAGAATATGCCTCCTTGCTTTATCTTACACAACTCGTTTGATCACAAATGACTGACTTGTAATTAAAATATGTATATGCTTTTTTTATTAGTCAAAGGATTATTAGGAAGGTTTAGATACTTAGAAAGCTACAGTATCTTAAAGTACAGAATTCTGCATTAGTAGGCTTTTCTACACTAAATAAACTTCAGCATTTTGAAAATATTGATTCAGTATATTCAAGCATCCCTGGTTCATCATCAGTCCCAGCCATTTTGAATTGTGTATTCCTTTATGATATTATAAGTAGTGTTACCTTCAGTTAAATCTCAGAATGTTGCTAAATTGTGTATATTTATTCTTATACATTCGTTATCCTTATTCTTAAATTTTCTGTTACTAATACAGAATTGTTGAAACTTTCATTCTTCAAAGATATGGAAAAAACAATTATCAATTTCATATGGAAAAACAAAAACCCAGGATAGAAAAGATTATGCTCAACAATAAAAGGACTTCTGGGGGAATCACCATCCCTGACGTCAAGCTGTACTACATAACAATAGTGATAAAAAAAAAACCACATGGAATTGGTACAGAGCTGCATATAGATTAATGGAATATAATTGAAGACCAAGTAATGAACCCACACACCTATGATCACTTGATATTTGACAGACGAGCCAAACCATCCAGTGGAAAAATGACAGCATTTTCAAGAAATAGTGCTGGTAGTCAAAATGTAGAATGCAAATTGATCTATTCTTATTTCCTTGTACAAGGCTCAATCCAAGTGGATCAAGGACCTCCACATAAAACCTGATATGCTTAATCTAATAGAAGATAAAGTGGTCAAGTGCCTTGAACACATGGGCACAAGGGAAAATTTCCTGAACAGAACACCAGTGGCTCATGCTCTAAGATCAAGAATACACAAATGGAACATCATAACATTGCAAAGCTTCTGCAAGGCAAAGGACACTGTCAATAGGACAAAATGACAATCCACAGATTGCAAAAAGATCTTCACCAACCCTACATCCAATAGAGGGCCAATATCCAAAATATACAAAGAACTAAAGAAGTTAAACTCCAGAAAACCAAATAACCCATTTTAAAAAATGGGGTAGAGACTAAACAAAGAATTCTCAACTGAGGAAGCTTGAATGGCTGGGGAGAACTTAAAGAAATGTTCTACATCTTTAGTCACTGGGGAAATGCAAATCATAACAACCCTAAGATTTCACCTCATACCAATCAGA
This sequence comes from Grammomys surdaster, assembly GCF_004785775.1. Classification (NCBI taxonomy): domain Eukaryota; kingdom Metazoa; phylum Chordata; class Mammalia; order Rodentia; family Muridae; genus Grammomys; species Grammomys surdaster. The sequence continues at coordinate 5,867,238 of NW_021620995.1, forward strand.
ATGGATAAAATAAAAGACACAGGTGACAGTAGATGCTAGAGAGTATGTGAAGAAAGAGGAACACTCACTTCTCCATTGCTGGTTGGACTGCAAGCTGGTAAAAACATTTTGGAAATCAATCTGGCAGCTCCTCAGAAAATTGGAAATAGATCTAACTGAAGACTCAGCTATACCACTACTGGGCATAAACCTATTTCTTTTGTAACAAATTCTAAATACTCTCCCACACTCTTTCTCCTTATCTACATTTGGTACCTCCAATCTAGTTTTGGAACTTTCCTTAACAATATAAAACAGGTTGAGACTCCTTTTAGTGACTTTATCAAGTTCTTTTTTAAATATCTGACTGTTTATGGTTGAATTGATACTTTTCACTGTATAGTTGCTTTCCAGAGGTGAATTCATTGTATGTGTTAATAATTGATGTTAATTCATTTATTTCCTATTTTCCATTAGTAATGTTAAGTACAAATATTGATCTTTATATTTTGTTTTAAAAGTATAAAGTTTCATGCTTATCTAGCACATTATCTACTTTTGACAAATATTAATGATATTTGCAATTAGACGTCTTTACTTACATGTGCCTATTTATAGGCACATATGTTATTTTTCATTAGTTTATGTCATTTTAACCAAAATGAGTAAGTTCTATGCTCTTAGGGTATTTTAGTGTCTAAAATTTATGAGTATATCACATCTTATGCTAGGTAAAATGTTCTTGGTTATGTGCCTATTCTTACTGCAACTTGATATGACAACTTGATATCCATGGGAGGCCTCTCCTTTTCTGATGAGAAGAGAAAGAGTAGTACAGGGGCAAGAGGAGAGGAGAGGGAGAGACTAGAAGGAGAGGATGGAAGTGTTGATGAGAGCAGAATGTAAAATAAATAAATAACTTTGTTTTTAAATTTCCATCAGCTTTCCATAGGATGGGTGTGTAATAGTTATACAATGTTAACAGGTGTAAGGCAACAGCTCTTCAATTATGTCCTCAAATGTACCTCAGAGGAAGACATTCAACAATCATTCTGCATTGTTTTATTCCTTAAGTTCAACCAGAATAATTTCCCACAGATCTGCGTGAATATAGCTCCGCATTTGTCATAATTTACATCAATTCAGTGCGTAATTCTCTTTAAAAACTTCTAAGAATATATGCTTTTCTCTGTGCCTGAATATCTATTGATAAATTATAAAATATTATGATTAACTGAAGTGACTTAGAAATCATGAGACTTATTCATGAAGATTCTGCAACATTTTCAAAGGACAACCTCTTAACTATACCTACTTCCTCATTTTAATTTACCAACCCACAAATCTAAGCAGCCTTTTGGTTTATCTTCACAGAGAAGTGTTGGGAGCCTACTCCTAGCAGAAAGTGCCTATCATCTTTGCAGCCATCTGGAGCCATATCCCTGACAAGAGACTTGTTTTCAACAGCCCACAACAGCTATGCACACTCTGATAAACATCTTGCTTTTCTCACATATCTTGTTTTGCTGCTTAGTGCCCCCAGCTGCAAGGTGCATGCAGTATCCACGCTGCAAGGCACGTGACATAGTGCCTTCAGCTATATTCCCCTGCTTGTCCACGAGGGCAAGGCACATGGTAAAGCATATAAATACCCAGGATTTCCTTTCAATAAGAGAGGGACTTGAACAGACTGTCTTGTCTCCATTGTTTGCCTCTTTTGTCCCTCCATCCCCACTCTCTCTCCTGCTAGACTCTGACCGGCGGACTGGAGCAGCAGCCCAGGTTAGGACAAAGTGGCCCCCAAATGTGGGGCAGAACAGGCTGTTACAAAGTGGCCCCCAAATGTGGGGCAGAACAGAATGTTACAGAGGAAGAAATGTGTGAAGGAAGACTGTACTTGTGGTAAAATTTTATATTCCAAATAAAACAAAACCTAATAATATTACAATTAAAAACAGATTGTTAATTTTGTAATCAAAGTTATTTGAAAAGGAAGTAATCATTTCTAATCTTTTATTTTTTAATTCTTTCATTAGTGTTAACTTAATTGAATATTTTCCACTTCTCAGATCCTTGAAAGTTTAATCAGATGCAAAAATTTAAATTACTAGTGTTCTTTATAAAATATAAAGGATGTTTCTCTTTTATGTGCATTGATATTTTCTTGCAGGGTAAATTTACTAATTTCATCAAAATAAATTTACTTTCACTGTATATAAAATCAAACTGAACCTTAGCTAAAAGCACTCTTCTTTTCAGAAGAAATTAAATCATTTATAGAAAAGAAGCATCTAATTGAATGCTACTCTATACTGGCCATTATTTCATAACTTGGAGGAAGCCTGGAGCCTAAGATTTTGTCCATATCAAACTTGCATTCCTCTTGGTGGGTAATGGCATTGTAATTACATTAACTTCTAAATCAGTCCTTACGGAATCTTTATCAACATAAAACATTGACTTTTTCAATTCACATTATTTTGTTTTGATTCTGTCTTCTCTAAAATGAACTAAAAACATGCAGTTCTTTTTTCCTTACATTTTCTCTCATATTTTATAGCATATAGCAAATTAGCACAGAGATAAAAATTAATGTAAAAGGAAAGATGTACAACCTATGAATATCTATTGTATTCTTGACTTGCAAGTATGTTACCTTGTAAGAAAGCCCTTGAGGGAGAAAGGGAGTAGGGTTGATGGCGGTCAGAATTTTATTCAGGCTTATAACTAATCTAAGACAGATCTTTGTTTATTCACAGTTGATGTACTGAGGTAGACATGTCTTAACTTCAAGCACAAAATATGAAGAGACTTTTTAGACTTTGCGTGTGTTTTCCACAGTTTTTACATTAATTTCTGCATAACATGTTTTAAGAATAAAGACTCAGACTCTTTTGAAATATGTCAGTGGGTTGTGGTAACTTCACATTTATGATATGGAATGACTGTTGGCAGTTAACAAGGAAATAATTTTTCTATATAAGTATCTTTAATTTATGAAGGATTATTGAGGAAAATTAAGACCAATTTTTATACTTATGTCTCACAAACATACTTCTAAATGAAACATATAATAACTACATATACAAACATATTGCTTTTTAATATTCATTTTTATGAAATACATAGATTAGGACATGAAGCTGTTCAGTCACTACATTACCTGCTTTTAATGAAAATTCTTTACAGCAAAAGTAAAGGTATACTTTTTTCTAAGTGATAAAATTACAGGTAATTTTTCTCTGTCAGCAATTAAATGGTTACAAATCTCACAATAGAATAGACTTCCTCTTTTCAAACACTTAGAAACAGATTGTTTATTCAATTTACTGATGTTTATAGAAGATAATGCACAGTGATCAGATGTACAGATAATCCACTGATAAAAGATTATTAGCTAGAGCCTTCTCCTTATATAAGAGGAAGAATCTGAAGAAAAAACAAAATGCTGTCTCACCTACTGCTACAATTATATCACTCAGGAACTCACCTGTTCTTAATGGAATCTTTATGTTCTTTTATGGAAATTCTATGGGACACACACACTCCAAGAATTCTCTCATTTTCCCAGTGGTATAATATTTATGAAAACAGAATGACTGACAAATATATTAATTACCACTCTGCTCTGTTGTATACTGTGTTCTACATCTGTAATAAATATTTCCATCACTGTCTATTTCCATTTTGCCATTATGATTTAATAAATATTTCCTGTATGTGAAAGAAATTCCTCCAACTAAAAATCAGCTGATTGTAAAACTCAGTGGTCTTTAAAGAGTTCGTATCAATTTTGAAATAACTGATTTAACTCCTTAGCTCTCTTACTGTAAATGGCAGTATCCTCTCTTTGAATTTTACCAATCAGTTACTTTCTGATCATCAGGCCTTTTCCAAAGATGGAATCTCAATTCTGTACTGAATACTATGGCAAAACCATAGATGAAGAGTACCTAGGCCTCAATGCCGATGAAGAGGTTTTTGTTCCTCTTCTGCGAAAAGGAGTTGTTGTGCTCATCAAATTGTCTTCTAAAATTTTCTGCCCATGCCCTTAGATTTCTCATGTCATCCAAATAAGTTGAGGAAGGAAGTTTATTTTGTCTAGTGAAGAACTTATTATTTATACTCTTGGGAATGCATGCTTATTTTGTGGTATGGTGGCTCAATGCTAAGCCAAAAGTTGGTTGCAACAATCAGACATTTGTATAACCTCCCTCAAGGCTTAGTGAGCAGATTGGTAGGTGAAGAGAGCGAATATTGTATACCACCTTCCTCTGGATTAAATTATTAATTTCTCCTAGGAGAAGGAGTGCTCAGAAGAGTCAGGAAGACCAAAAAATCCACGAGACTGAGAGACATTCTCTTTTGGCATGCCAGCTGTAGTTCTGGTTCTTATATGCCAGATGTAATTGCTGTCTCAGTTGCTGACTGCTTAGTAACCTCACCCTTTCTATATTTTTCTGAACCCTTGTTGACTGGTTCAACTTAGCTCCTCTAGATAAAACTTCTCCAAATGTACTGAGTCAAACTGCTTTCTGACAGACTATGACTGAATATTTCTGCTCGGCCTCAAACTAACACTGGCAATCTGCACTAATCTTCTGGATCACACTGTCTTTCTCTACAACCTGTCTGTAAAACTGTCCTGCTAAAACTGCTTCCTTCCTATCTATCTATCTATCTATCTATCTATCTATCTATCTATCTATCTATCCATCCATCCACCTACCCACCCATCTATCTATCTATCTATCTATCTATCTATCTATCTATCTATCTATCTACTTATCTATCTTCTACCTACTTACACACACACACACACACACACACACACACACACACACACACACCTGGGCTGCTTTATTAATATTATTTTTCTTTTTTTTACACTCCAGATTTTATCCCCTCCCAGTCCAGCCTCCAACTGTTTCACATCCCATACTTCCTTCTTGCCCCCTGTACCCATGAGGATGTTCCCACCCCTCACTACAAACCACCCCAACAGACCTCTAAATTCCCTAGGGCCTCCAGTCTCTTGATAGTTAGATACATCTTCTCAAACTGAATCCAGACCTGGCAGGTAGTCCTCCGCTGTATATGTGTTGGGGGTCCTCATATCAGCTGTTGTATGCTGCCTGGTTGGTGATCCAGTGTCTGAGAGATCTCAGGGGTCCAGATTGAGACCGCTGGTCCTCCTGCAGGGTTGCGCTCCTCTCCAGCTTCTTCCAGCTTTTCTCTAATTCAACCACAGGGGTCTGTCCATTGGTTGGATGCAACTATTGGTGTCTGACTCTTTCAGCTGCTTGTTGGGTCTATCGGAGGGCAATCATGATAGGTCCCTTTTTGTGAGCATTCCATAATCTCAGTAATAGTGTCAAGCTTTGGGACCTCCCCTTGTGCTGGATCCCACTTTGGACCTTGGCTGGAGCTTTTTTTCCTCAGGTTCTTCATTTCCATCCCTGCAGTTCTTTCAGATAGGAACAATTATGAGTCCGAGTTTTTGACTGTAGGATGTCAACCCATCCTTCATTCGATGCCCTGTCTTTCTGCTGGAGGTGGGCTCTACAAGTTTCCTCTCCCCACTGTAGGGCATTTCATCTAGGGTCCCTCCTCTTTCTTGTCTGTATCATGAGAGTTGGGCATATCCTCTCTCTGACTCATTCTATCAAATCTTTCTCTGACTTGTCATTTTTTCTGCCCCTCAATTAGTTGTCACTTTCTAGCATAGCTACTTCCTCTACAAACTAATTATATCTTCATTATTAGAGATTAAAATGTGTAACTAAGGCTATGTCACTCTTATGGCCAGATCATACACTAACCCAGAGCCTAGCTGCATTCTAACCAGATTATACAGACTTAGAATATCTTTAGATATGATCACTTGCCAGAGCAGCCATGCTGCTGAATTAAATTCCTCTACAAAGTAGTGCATGTAGTCCAATTCAAAATATAGGTTTTGTTTATTTATTAGTGAGATTTCTGGGATTCTTTTCTTCTTTCTTTGTAAAATGAATTCCCTCTTGCCTATGAGGCCATAGTACATTTTAGTTCCCTAATGAGGTGTCTAATATTTTGCAATTTCTAGGCAAATAACATGGTGATATAATTGTGTCACTGTAAAAATAATGAAGCTGGATTAAATATCTCTCCTAGTTGGATTCCTTTATTCTTTTTTCTTTACTTTCAATTCCCAACAGCCAGCCTTATTTTAAGGAGCCTTGCTCTTTAATGATATCTGCTCACAAATCTTAACTGTTGGGGCTTAGAGTTTCACTATAAGTTTCTGAGCTGTGGTGAGGCTCAGGGAGTAGTGCGATATAGAAAATAATGAGACAAATTAATTTCCTTCTCCCAGAGGTACTGTACTCCCCATAGCTATCACTCAGAGGACACTCTCTTTTCTGAAAGATTGATATAAAAATAATTTATGTCAGGCTAAGAGGCAGAGCAAATCTATCTGCCTGGAAAAGCACATAAATTCCTTTAAGAGGAGAATAGTAGCTTGTGGAGACAGAGCTTCTTCGTAATTAGGGGTGTTTATTATCCTTGTCAGGCTTTAACAATCAATTCTGGAGTTGTATAATGAAAGGGATTTCAGCATTTAAAATATAACTACATCATCCAGGTACCTACATAATTTAGCTTCAGATAATTCAGTGGTCATGTGCTACTAAGCTGAAAAAATTTATTTTAGCTAAAATTCAGTAGAAATAATTAGGAAATACTGGAAATGAACATCTTACTAAGCTGAAAGCCATGATAGAATCATAGATCATAAAATGTACAAGTAAGATTGGTTAATTTATTTACTCCAAAGGAATAATGGCATTAAAACAAATCATGAAAATAATTGTTATAAATACAATGAACATATTATACAATATATCAACTAAAAGATTAATGACTGTTTCATTTTAACGCAGCCTTTTACACGTGGTTTGGAATACCACCAACAGTAATATTATATCAGATGACTCCCTGTGTGAAAAAGAGAAATTATTAACAAAGGCTTTGGCAAAATATCAGATCTTGTATTTTTGTTTTACTTTTCTTCTTTATTTTCTTTTTTCTCAGTTTGTCATTAATCTTTATGCAAGAAACTGGACACTTGTGTTTTTTTAAACCTATTATGCATATACATACATACATATATATATATATATATATATATATATATATATATATATATATATATAATTTTAGGATAGTGTTTTGTGAGTATTCTTTTCTTGCTTTTAAACTCTAAGCCAGAGGTGCTTTTGCACATGTTATTTGTATTTTCTGTGCTTATATTGCAGGACAAAGTTTTAGTACCTACATGCAAGTTTACATTAAATATTTATTGAAAGCATCCTCTTTTTTTATAGTACAAGCATGCGCCTTATTAGCATTGGTTTAACACCACAAAAAGTTATTTTAGATTATTAAAGGATTTGGCAGGTAGAATTCATTTAAAAGCTGTTATATTGTTGGATGTTAATTATATAGTTTGTAATTTGCGACAGGTCAAGATCAAATTCTTAAATATCATAATGAAATTGTTACAATAAAATGTCTGTGTCAATGTCTAAGTTTCCTGTTAAACTTATGTTTTAACTTTGGCTCAGCATAGTCTCATGTCATAATATGCTGTGAATATGAGAGGAGATTGAATTTTAATTCTTTTGTTACTAGCAGAAAATGTAATTCAACCTAAGTATCAACTCAGATATCTGCATTTTTAAGACGCTCAATCTTCCTATTTCTGTCTTAAATAACTGGTGTGTAACTATAGGAAAATCCTTAATTAATGATTAATATTCTTGATTTGTACATTTTCAACTATCTAAGGGATGTTTGTTCATTGCAGTTGCTCTATATTATTTGTCACTCAGGGCCATGTGTTGAGGGTTTGGCAGTGTAGAAGTGGTATTTACCCTGTAAAGAGATAAAGCCTAGAGGAAAGTTGAGATTTCACTAGGGACTACTGTAGTTGGCTGAAAATCTTCTCCCTACTGGCTCAACTATTTGAACACATGGTCCCCAGTTGGTGCCACTATTTGTGCAGATTATTAGGAAGTACTGCCTTAGTGGAGGAAGATTATCACTTGGTACAGGCTGTGAACATTAAGAGCCTCACCCCACTTCCTGATCTTTCTGCTTCCTCACTGATGGAATAATATAACTCAATCAATTTCATTTTTGAGCCACCCTAACCTGTGTTTACTCACCCTACGGATTCCCTCCTCTGCCCAATGAGCCAAAACAAACTTTTTCATCCACATCTGGTTTTTGGTCTTGTTATTTTTAATTACAGAAAAAATATAGAGACATATCTAGGGCAAAATGTTAGTGACATAGTCACTCTAGCTTCCTGTTTGTGGGATGTGATTTTTTTCCCTCACACCTGCTACCCCCATTGCTGTCTGCCATAGTATAATATAACAAGGGAAGTTTTGTTAGAATCTATATTATGAACCCGTTAGTTATCAAAACAATGAGCCAAATAGGTCATGAGGAAATGATATGCTTTCTGTTTGGTTAATGTTTTCTATCGGTTAATAAGCCAGATCATTTGAAAGCATGAAAAGATTTTTCTTTGAAAAGAAACAATCATGTTATTGTATAGTTCATAACGACTGGAACTGGCTCACTATAATGAAGAAGGCAGGAAGATATTACCCATCTGAGAAATAAATGACTTATGTTAAATATGTTTTATTTTCCTCAGAGTTGTTGCATAAATCATTAAATCAATACATTAATCAAATTAAAACATGTGTGTGGTGTATATGTAAACATTTGTGTTCGTATGAAGTAGTTTCATGATTGCAAAATCATGTGTATGTGCATATTGGATGATGTGAGTGTATAACATGTTTCTTCTGACTTTGTTTTGTTTTGTTTGAGACATAATCTTTCACTGAATCTGCTCATTCAGCAAGATTCTCTGCCGAGTATGCCTGTGTGATGTTTCTTTTTCCACCCTCAATTATACACAGGAATTATACGTAATGACTCCTTAATACAAAAGTACAAGGGCTGTGAATTTGAATCCTCAGACTAACAAACAAACATTTTACCAACTGACCTGTCATCCAAGTTTCAAATTTAATGTTATTTGTTAATATTCTTGAAAATAAATAGTCCTTTTTAAGGTTTTCAAATAAATAATTGATCCATATGGAAAATTGCTAATTTTTTATTTTTTCTTGTTTATTGTTTGAGAATTTCATTCAAATGTATGTGTTTTGATTAAACCCACTAACATTCCCCCTCTGATTCATCCCTTTTCCTCCCAACAATTTTACCTCAAACTCAATATGCTGCTTCTTTCTTCCCTAAGTCAAAATTTGAAATCATGCTACCTAGCAGTACATGTATGAAGACTCATCTACAGGAGTACTTCAAAGGGGTTACAGGCTACAACAGTGAAGAAAATCCACCAGTCATCTGTTGTTAGTTGTTCTTATCCTAGATGCAGAACATTTAGACACACCCCCCCATCTATGATGAAATAGTGGTTGGCACTATCTAGTGCATGTCTTGTTACACCTGCTTTGAGATGTGTGCAGTGTTGCAGTGTGCTCTCCAGCAGATATGTACCTACAAATACATAACTGAACTTTAAAATGTGTTTTGCAATTTTATGAAGTTGCTTTAGAAAACTTGCAAAACACTCATATAGTAAGAACTACTAGAAACAGAAGTTACAGCCCTAAGAATAGAGTAGATCATTTTTTTTTAATCAAAATACTAGGGTAGACACTAATTTAGATGTTTGTGATAATTATCTGGACTATAAGGTATAAAATGGTTCAAAAATACTGTTTATTATAGCCAATTATAACCAATGAAGATTAGGTATTACTTACCATTTTACAATGTAAGGAAGAATGATCATGTACAAAGTCCCCCAGGTTTCCTTCTCATGTCTGTCAGCTGCACTGTGATGAATTTTGTGGCACTGATTGTCATGCACAGGACAGTGACTTAATACAAGGAAAATGAGCTAGTTATTGGCATGGTTTGTCCTTTGAGGAACAAGTCTTTCATCGACCTTCTGGGCCTGTCAATGTTTGTGATACTACCTTTAATTTTAACAAATTCTACCACAACTTTTGCTCAAGAGGTACTGCAACAACTCACTGTTGCCACTTAAAATGCATCAACTTCTGTTTTCTCCAAATCATGGCAACAATATTATTATGTTTTAACAATATATCTCATTTCCTGATTTTAATGTTGAATAAAAGATAATGCTGATCAACACAGAGAATTCATTATTTCCTCAGCAAAATTAAATCATTTCATATCATTATTTTTGCACATAAAATGTATTCAACTTTTATTCATTTTATAAACATACACGAGAAACAGACAGCAAAAACACCCCACCCACATTTTTTTATTTATTCGTCAGTTCACACTGTCATACCAGAGCCTTCTGAGCTCTCAGTCATAACTGATCAACGCTTGCCAGGGGGATCTATGTGTCATTTGAATGGAAAGCTCTAACAATATCCCTTTTCTTTGTAACTATGTTCAAATACAAACTTTCTAGTAATGAAGAATAAAGCTTCTGTACTACTGTCTACCTGGAATAAGATTCTGGGCCTTCTGTAGGTCTCTATAATTAATGACAGATAATATGGTCTGTGATCTATCCATAAAAGTGTAGAATAAAATGTAAAAGTCAACTATCTCTATATTCTGTAGGACAAAAAGTAAGAGTGTGTTAATCTAGTTTTATTTTAAAATACCATAAATTATATATACATTTTAAATATTCTACAATATACAACTCACATTTTTTCTGTGAATCAAATTATTAAAATCCGTCGATACGCTGCAGGTTTCCCAGGGCAACATTGGAAATTATCTAGTATGAACATTCTTTCTTTTGTCTTTGCCTTGTGGTATGAATTAGTTAGCATAGAGTATGACTGACTAAAAGAAATAGATATGAACAGCGATTGTTGTTACAAATTGAATCTTACAGTAACTAAAACTTCATAATAACAGGAAAAAACTGCTGATTCAGTTTTATGCTTAGGTTGAAGGAAGACAATTATATTAAAATTGTTGGGAAAGGAAGAGATTGCTGAATCTACAAATCTAAGGATTCACTCGGATTTCCTTGCATTGTTCATTTAAAAACTGTAGAGTAAGGATGGGAGCTTCCCTCATTGATTTAATGATGACATGCGACTTAAAGGCAGAACTCTGGAATTAAGGTCAAGATCAGAATAACAATATTATTTTCTGTGAATAAAATATAACAGTGTTTTAATTTTAGTTTCCCAAACTGTAATTGGTCATACACATTATGGTGGAGAAACATATGCATTTATGCTATAGCTGTTGTCTAAAGCTTTTTACTTTCTGCTTCCTCTACTTACGGGTCTTTGAATTTGACTAGATTTTATATGTTTACATTTTTGAGTAATTTTAAAGTAAATATTTTTTATAGAAATAATTAATCTATTGGAATAAAATTATACCATGCTAAGTTAATGGAACTCATACAAAAAATTATTTATTCCAAAGTTTTATTGAAGTGTCGCTGAGTAACAAAAGAGGAGTCCCACATGTTAGGTAGTGACATTTAGATTTATTTAATAATTCAATGCTTCAATATAAACCTCTGAAACATATCCTGTACACATGTTCTCTCTCTCTCTCTTTCACACACACAAACATTACAGATATAGAAATTAGTATTTGGAAACATTGTTTATTTGCCCATTATATGCAGTTATGTGTTTTATTTTGTATATATCTTTAATTACTTCTATCAGTGATTAGTGCTCTCCACAACATTTTAACATTAAAAAATGTTTATCCTGTCAGGTTCTATTGAGAGGGTCACAGAAATTGTATTCATCCTGCTAATGTGCTGAATACATTATGTTTAACAAAAATTCTAAATCAATAAGTCTATTGAATTGTATGTTGTGTAAAATGTTTTCTTACATAAATAATTACAAATTATAGAACATGTAAGTAAAAGTTAATTTGCAGATATCTAAAAGTGTAAGCTATATCTAACAAGTTTGTGAAATATATTAATAATTTCAAATATTAATAATATCTACTAATGACGTGAATCTAGGTCTATCAACCTATCATTTCTAAAACAATCTCAAGTGACCTAGTATTTGAGAAAGAACAATAGATTTTTTTTCAAAAAGCACTAAAAAAAAAAAAATCCACCTACATCATATTAGTGAACCTGACTTTTGTTTCAATATTGTACTAGTAGCTTTGCTCTTCAGTGTCTCACGCAAAATTCAATGGATATTATGGCAGAATGTATTACTTCTGTATGGTGTGATAAGAGGAGGGGGAGTGAGAAAAGAAGCTAGAGTTAAAAGAAATGGCACACAGTGAGAACCAAACCATCAGATGAACACGGAAGGAGGTTTTTCTGCTTTGTAAATGAGCAATGTTTCAGGAGATGTCATATAAAATTTATAAACTTTGATATCATTTAATTCAATTTTCTGGATGTTCCTTAAGGAGAGACATTTCACAGGAAAACACTTGGTTTCTGATTGTTCTAGGTGGAATACAAGGGGCAGATACCCGTGAAAGTGATAGAATTAAATTTAACAGACTTCAAGGACACTTTCATATATGTCAGTTCATATCAAGCAGAATTTAAAATGTTTCTTCTGCAGACCACCAAGTATTACCTGTCTGATAACAAGCCAAATAGACACTGGGGTGGGATGTCGGTACAGGGAAATAGTTTACATGTGGTGCTGTTTGTAAAAAAAAACAAAATTAAAATTTCAAGTATGATTGATCTGATTAAAAAATTATATTCAAACAAAAACACATTGATAACATATGAAGACAATAAGGAAACAATAATAAAATACTCTCATATTTTTGTGATTGTTACATTGTATATATATATATATATATATATATATATATATATATATATATTCAAATTTTAGAAACATTTTTGTTAAACAAAATGAATATATAGAAACAATGGAACATATGAAATTCATATGCTGAAAATTGTAATTTCTGTTCTGATTGTTTGGTTTAGTATTATTAAGAAGGCCATTTACAGATAAATTATTTTGACTATAAGAATGTTCTTATAGTTGATAAGGCTGGACTATCTTGAAAAATAAACTGCATATTCCCATTTCAAATACAGGAAATCAGTAATGCTATTTGACTGAATATATTCTTTAATCAATTCAAGCCACTATGGGTGTTAGTACATGTGCATGCATACGTGCGCGCATGCATGCACGCGCACACACACACACACACACACACTTCTAAATGCATTTATTAAAAATATTTTATGAGAAAGAGATTGAGTTTATGCAAAACAACTTAAGAATTAGTAAAAAAAACATCTTACTAGACATTAACCCTTTTGCTTTAATGTTTTTGGAATTTATATTGCTATTTAACAGGGATAAGTAAATACTCGTCAGTTTTTTGTTTGTTTGTTTGTTTTGTGGGATAAAATGGAGAGAGGTGAATGTGATATTAGCAATGAAGACTGGGTAGAAATAACACATAAACCACCACATATTTATGTAATTACTTAAAACCTCTATTAGTTAAAACCCCTACACATTAAAATTACACACACCTTTAGTTACTCTTAAATTAAATGATACTTAGGTTGACTGATTTTGAACTTCAATTACATAAAGTTCTTTACCTATTTCTTCATTCTTCATGGACTAAGAATATGTTTTATTCACAGATACACTACTTCAATGAGCATTTAATGTTTAGTTTTTCAATCTTCAGTATGATATTATTACTCTAATTTTGCACAAACTGATAAATTACTCTGTTATTAGCTGAATTCTTCAGATACATGATATCATAAAAACATTAGAATGTTTTTCTATATAGTTTCCTGTCAATACTTCACTTACAAACTAGAATCCAATGGTTATTTTCTGAAGAAGCATCTAAGTGGCAAAGCTGAGTGACATCAAGCACGGAAGGCAATCTCTAAGTAGTAATTAGCAAGCTTCTTGTTATTGCCACTTATATACTCTTATATATCCTGAATTTTCTCTACTTTTAAAGAACAATCCAACTTTGAAAAATTGGATAGGTAAAGTGTAAAAATCAATACTACATAGTTTTATACACCCCCCAAAGATGCACTGTTTCTTTTACTTCTTAAGGCAAATTATGTGGCTTCTCAAAATTATTGAAAAAGTACATTGAACAGTTTTCAATTTTAAATTGTACTGCTATTGTATTTAGAAATTAATCTTTTACCACATTTTGTTTACATAAAAGGCATTATATATTTTCAAAATAAATATGTAAAGAAAATTGTTTAATTATAAAGCACTTATTTTAGCAAACATTCATAATTTTATTAAATTACCCCTCAAATTTAATTGCTCCTTAATTTTGCATTAAATCTTTATACTTTAATTTTAAATGTTGGATCTGTATTCAATGTATTTATGAATGATTTAACAATGTTATTTTTAAATTTAAATTAAAATATATCTACATTTGAAATGTTTATATACAATAGTATATCATTTTTTGGCTGATTTTAACTTCTAAATATATTTCTATATTTAAGTTATAATATGAAGCACAAGTTACACATGAATATCTGAAAATCTAATATACAACATGTTCTAAAACACAAAAGATTTGGATCTCTAAAATGATGCCAGAAATATGAAATTACATTTGGCCTTTTGTGAATCTTCTGATTTCTAATTCTTGATATATGCAGTAAATGTTAATTTAGTGATCATATATATTGTATTACAAAAGCAGGTCCCAGGCTTGAAGTTTGTTCATCTTATGGAAGAACTTGTGTGTCCCATTGTAAGTGAGACTTAGAAAACTACCATAAGCTGATCAATGCCTGAAGGTCCAAGTCTTCTACTTCCTTGAGAAATGAAGAATGAATAGATAGGCAATCATCAAAAACGATACCTTCATTCTCACATTATCTATATTGTAAGAATGCTTCTATGATTTTAAAGTGAAAATTATGCATTAGAAAATAGAGTCTCGAATTCCACTTCCCTTCTGCCCCTGCCTGGTCCTCTGGGCTGGAGCAGACACAGAGTCGGTCTGCTCCCATCCTGTTGAGAAACTGAATCCTGAGTCATCCAGGAGCCACTGCACTCAGAGCAG
>NW_021620995.1:5907366-5948413 GCF_004785775.1 Grammomys surdaster
CTGGATGCCCCAGGGGGTGGGAATTTTGAGGGTGGGGAGGTGGGAGTGGGGGGGGTGTAGATAGAGGTTACATCCACAGAGAAGAAGGAGGAGGGGCGAGGGGATTGGAGGTTCCGAGGGGGTGGTGGGGGATGGGGTAAGGGGACAACATAGGAAATGTAAATAAATCATCCAATAAAAAAAAAAAAAAAAAAAAAAAGAAATTTTCTATATCCATTTGAGCTTAAGTAATTTACTGGTATTTAATTATTTTAATGAATATCTTCCATATTATACATAATATACTTTAAGTTTTATTTTTGTAGTTTAATAATTTTTGTATTAACCTTAAATGTGATTAAACATATCACAGAGTGCTAAAATATAGTAATTCACACAAAGTAAAGGAAGACATGATATTTCAAGTTATTTCTGACTTATCTGCAGATGTTGAACTTCCCAGTTTCCAAAATTGTAAAAGAAAAACAGTCTCCTCTTTCAATCATAGCAAATGGTATTTCTGCCTGAGAAAACTAATACTGTTAGAAAGAACAAAATAAGCACTGTAAGAGAATCTCTTGCTTAAAATTTTGAACCAAATTTTCTTCATCTAAAATAGAAAATTTATAATCATTTTTAATAGCCACCATGTTGTATTCTGACTGCTCAGATGTGCAAGGTACATATCTGAACATAAAACTGTTTGTATTGATACAAAAAGAAAGAAAGCAAGAAAGAAAGCAAGAAAGAAAGCAAGCAAGCAAGAAAGAAAGAAAGAAAGAAAGAAAGAAAGAAAGAAAGAAAGAAAGAAAACTATTTCTTACCTGAAAAAACAAAAACTCTACTCTATTTGTTTGCTTTATTTTAACAACAAACATTATATGGCTTCAAAAAAGAGAAGCTAAAAAGGCAAACTGAAACACATATCTGGTTAGAGACATGTTCTCTTGAAGTATCCTGAGGTGACAGTGCACCTGACAACTCTTTGCTTTGTTTTATTTTTAAATTATCATGGAAGATAAAGTGTCTCAGAATGGCATTTTTCATCACCTTTTTTCTTCATTGGCATTTTACTTTTTTGATGCATAATATCCATTTTATAACATAAACTGAACAAATGTCAACAGTGCACATTTTAGTAAGTCTTGACATAGGTATACACACCTTCAGAAAAAGCATGACCATGATCACAATAGTGGAAATAACCATTATTTTCATGAATTTTCTCGTACCTTTTTGTAACACTCTCACCTTTGGCAATCACTCAGCCATCTGTAAAACATTTAACTCACAACCTGTTTAAGAATAGTTATTTCTAAAAACTATTTTTGTATTAATATACTAGCAAGAGATTTGTTCTTTTTTATTGGATATTTTATTTATTTACATTTCAGATATCATCCCCTTCCCCCATTTCCTCTCCCTAGAACTCCCTATCCCATCCCACCTCTTCCTTCTTTCCCTATGTCCAGTGACTGTTAGCCCTTTGTGTCCAATATTGCAGCCCTTGCTTTGATGTCACATTTTTTTTAATTTCTTTACTCATTTTTTGAGTTTTCTACTCTCATGATCCCCTATCTTGCCTCATGCCCTATAATACCTACACAAATATATACATTGTTAAATATTAAAAATCATGCTTCTTTTTTAGTTTGAACAACATCTATCCCTCTGTTCATTGTCAGCTCCATGACCCAATTTCTGATTATGTTATCATCTCATATTGTCTCTGTATTCTTCACATACTACTTTACTCTTTTTTAATTTTCATTAATCATTTCATTTGTTTACATCTCAAATTATATCCCACTTCCCAGTGATTCCCCTCTATCAACTCCCCATCCCATGATATTGCATTTCCCTGTTACCCCTCTGACACCCACCATCCCACATCTGCCCTCCCACCTTGTAACTGCTCATTCTGCCGCATGTTTGGGGACCACTTTGTAATGGCTGCTCTAGTCCGCGGGTCAGGGTCTAGCAAGAGAGAGAGTGGGGAAGGAGGGGCAAGATACTCGAAGAATGGAGACAAGACAGAGAATCTGATCAAGACTCATTTATTGAAAGGAAATCCTGGGTATTTATACCCTTTACCACGTGCTTTGGCCTTGTGGACAAGCACAGCTGAAGGCACTATGTCATGTGCCTTGCAGCATAGATATGACGTGCACCTAGCTAGCAGTGTGGAGACCACGTGGGCCTAGCTGCTGGCGGCACTAAACAGCCAAACAAGATATGTGAGAAAAAGAAGATGTTTATCAGAGTGTGCTCAGCTGTTGTGGGCTGTTGAAAAACAAATCTCTTGTCAGGGTATATGGCTCCAGATGGCTGCAAAGATGATAGCCACTTTCAGCTAGGAGTCGGCTCCCAACACCCAGTCCCTACTCTCTTTTAAGAATGTTGGTCAGATCAGATTCTGATGACAGTATCTATACTGGATGCATTTTACTGTCAACCTATTGTAGCCTAGGGTCATCTGAAATGTAGGAATTTTGAGGAATAAAATGGCAAGAGGGCATATATCTCTGTGGCTTATTGTAATTGTAGATGATATAAAAGGACCCAGTGTACTTAGTCAAAAAGGTTGATGTTCCTGAGCTTTATGAGAAACCCAGCATGTGCGGTTACTTGAGATTTTGATATTAGGCATTCTGATTGTTGTAAGATGTAACTCGGATTTGTTTATATTTACATATCTGTGGTGAATAAGATGTTGAGCATTTCTATAAGTCGTTTTCAGCTATTAGATATTCCTCTGTCGAGCATTCTGTTTAGTTCTGTACCACATTTTAATTGGGTTATTTGGTTTGCTCTTGTCTAATTTCTTGAGTTCTGTATATATTTAGGATATTAGTCCTTGGTTGGATGTAGAAAATTTTGGTAATTCTGTAGTTTTCCTTTTTTGTACTATTGATGGTTGGTTTCCTTAGACTTGGAAAATATTTTCAGTTTCCTGAGGTCCTATTTACTAAACCAGTACCACCTGAGTGATTCTTATGCATTACCAAGTCCAGCAGCAGCATTAGGTACAACCTTGACTATCTTCGGAATATAGTCTCTTTGTGCTCTCAGAAAACACTTCCCAGAAGATTTCACCTCAACAATGCTGGTCTGTTCATAATCACCATTAATTTCTTAGTTTGAGCTAACCAGCGTCAATAGTCCCAGATGTTTCACTATAGTAGTTCTGGTATCTTCTTAACCACAGGTGATTCTTCTTCCTTAGCTAACCAAAACCACAGATAAGAGTCTTAAATCTTTCCTCTGAAATTTCACAGCCAGGCCTTCATCTTCTGCACTGTTCTCCTACAGAACATCCCACAGAGCTCTTAACCAATGGCTTTTCTAGCCTAAGGTTCCAGAGTCCTTCTATATGGTCAAGTTATCACAAGGATACCCCAGTATGCTGGTACCATTTTGTCTTAGCCAAGGTTTCTACTTGCACAAAACATCATGACCAAGAAGCAAGTTGGGGAGATAAGAGTTTATTCAGCTTACACTTCCACACTCCTGCTCATCACCAAAGGAAGTCAGGACTGGAACTCAAGCAGGTTAGGAAGCAAGAGCAGATGTAGAGACCACAGAGGAATGTTTCTTACTGGCTTGCTTCCCCTAGATTACACAGCTTGCTTTCTTATAGAACCCAAGACTACCAGCCCAAGGATGGCACCACTAACAATGGGCTAGGTCCTCCACCCTTGATCACTAATTGAAAAAAATGCCTTATACCCAGATCTCATTTTCTTAAATGCTCCTTTCTCTGTTAAATCTTGATTGTGTTAAGTTGACAGAAAAAAATATCCAGTACAATAAATAAACAATGAAATAAATTAATAAATGAAATAAATTATGAAGAAAAGAAAGTAAATGAAATCCAGCTATGCATGATCCTGTGAGTGAGCCAGGAGACAGCATTACTCTGTGGTTTCTCCTCCAAAATCCTTCTGGAGTTCCTGTTCTGGCTTTTTATCTTTTGCTTTGAGATCTGTAAGGTAAAACAAATGCTTTCCATGCCTAAAATAATAATTTTGTTTTCAGTCAGTATTTTATCTTACAAAGACAAATGATATTAGAACAATATCTAAATATGTACATTTTCAATAACCTATGAATAAGAGTTTCAAATTACCTGATACTAGAAATAAAGTTTGGTTACAGTGTGTCAGTGTGTGTGTTTGTTTGTGTGTGTGTGTGTGTGTGTGTGTGTGTGTGTGTGTATTAGACTACTCCATTCAGTTTATAACAAACTATATGAAAAAATCATTGTTTGTTTTAATAATTATATTATTCCCATTGATGAATACTTAGCCAAAGTATTCCAAAGTACATTTAGACAATTTATAAAAGCTATAATTTTAAAGTAATTTGAACAAAATAATTTGAATCCACTTACTTGTACTCCAAAATTCACTGATTTAGTCTTTAGCTATGCTTTTCAATTTCAGGATGCACAAAATATATTTTGATATAACAGTATGAAACAGATATCTCTTATTTTAATTTTTATCTTTCTCACTAGCCAACCTATTTCAATAAATTATAATTGTGAGAAACAAGAGATGAAGATGTTGAAGAACATAGTGCTCAATTGAGAATCCTAAGTGGATTATAGTAATGTCAGGCTTTCACTCCACACTGAAATATGCTCTTGCAAGTTTAAAATAATCATCCTGGAACTAAATACAAAGGAACACACAGCCTGATGACTCTAAACAATACTATTATGTTTTGTTGATAGCTTGGAAAATGTTCATTGAACACAGTCTAAAATTTATCAGGGTCACAGAGTCATTCGTGTTCTAACAGCATAAGAGAAAGGCAGTTTGCTTGTTTGCTTTGTTGTTGTTGTTTGTTTGTTTGTTTTAGTCAACTTTAGGAAGTATACATCTATCTTGTGTGTATCTCCCTATGACTTTAGCTTCTGTTTTATAATTCTAGTTTATGTATACTAAAGGAAAAGAAGATACATTTGCTAGCAGTTTAAAAACATAAAATGACAAATAAAACTCCATTTCTTTAAAAATGTGTGCTGTATCTCTATAAAGGTGACTCAAATAGGAAATAAAATGTCATCTCTAATATGATGGGAACACCTAGATGGTGAGTGGTATAGGATGATTCCTCCAAAGCTGCCACAAATTTGAATGGAAAAAGTATTAATTGAATAAATATAAAAGGGAATATTGTTTCTTCCTTTGTACAACTAAGAGGACTTAGACAATGTGAAATGATGGAGAATAAATCAATATTATAAAACACAGGAAAAGAGTAGGCCCCATAAATATGAAATTAAGGTTTAACTAGAATTATTAAAATTTACAGATAAGTGGGTAAATAATTTAATCTCTCAGAAAAGGTACAAAATGACTCACATACAAAACTATGCTACGTTATGATAAGAAAGTTCACAAGAAAATTAATCCAACTAGTAAAAATTTAGGGGGATACCCAGGAGGCCCTACACCCTCTCAGAGGAGAAGGAGAATTGGGGTAGGGGAAGGACTGTGTGTCAGGAGAGCAGGAGTGGGAGCATATGTGAAGTGAATAAATAAATAAATGAAAAAAAAAACTGAATTGAGATAAATCCATTAAAATGAATGCTATATTTCATAGAGAAGTAAAAAAGAGCCAAGAGATTAGGGAAGAAAAGGAAGTCTCCATATCAACTCTAAACTGAAAGACAGATTTCAAACTGGTTAAAAGAGGTGAGATTTAGCATTAAAAAGGTTAAAATTTTGTAATCATGTGTTTAAAGATGAAGATATCACTCACTTCAGAAGCAGTGATTTTTAAGAATGAATATTAAATCTATCATTTCAATAAGTGTACCAAAGCAATTACGCTAGCCTTATTTACTAGTGCTTTTATTATTTTTTTTATTAAATTGCCTCAATTACCATTTTTAAGTGTGCTATTCTTTATTTGACCAAAATATATTTTGATCAATCAGTAATTCACATCATTGGGGATAAAAGATATGTTGACTCAGACCATGCTCACTCATACTTGACTAGTGTTGAGTCTCGTATGTGTGTGATGATATTGAGAGTAAGAAAACTAAGCTTCAACTTCCAGTGCATGCATGCCATATATGAAACTTTCTCTGTGGCTTCATCAAAAAGATACAGGAACACTTTGTTTTTCCAAATATTTTTATGCTCTTACATGTACTCCTAAACAATATTTAGTGTGATAAGAGTGACTTATCCCTTCAGAAAGTAGAAACAAACTGTATTCATGTATGAGATATTTCCTACATTATGACACTTTTATCATCATTATTATCAAAATAGTCACATACAACAGCTGTATCTACTTCCCAGAATCTGTGTGAACTGCTATCTCATTACTCTCAACTGTGGGGGGTAGAGCTTCATTGAAATTCCACTGCACGTTAGAGGTCATTTTTCATTGGCAAGGAGTTCAGGATGTTACTCTAGCTCAAGGACAAAACAAATATCCAGTAGTTAAGATTATTTTTAGAAACTAATCTAATGCCATCACTTTTTGTCTGTCATCAGCACTGTCAAGAATTTATTTCAACACACACAAGCTACACTGGTTTCATTGGCTATAGTTTCCTAAGTAATCAATTTCACTTGATAGCTGAACCATTGTCAAAGATAAGTTTTCCAATTCCAATCTGTACTATTAATGTTAATGTCTTTCAGATCAAATGCTCTACAAAACACAAAAATTTATGTTAAATTTCTAGTCAAAATTCTTTATGATAATACTCTGTTCTTCTGAGTTCAGTGAAAAGATACAACACAGAGAAGTATAAGAAAGAATTTTAGCATCAAGAAGTACTACATGATATGGACAGTAATCAGAAACTAGATATATATATCTTTTAGAGGTATTCTAAAACAAGGAATACTGTAGGAAGTCACACTTAGATCAGTGTCATACTTAAAGACACTGTTGCAGGTAACTGAATGAGGTATACTTTAATTGGTTTGCCTGTCTTAGAATTCATCCATATAGAAAACTGAAATCCAGAGGAGAAAGGACATCAGTGAGTCAGAAGCACAAATGTACAAAAGTGGTGACAGGTGTGGCAGTTGCTAGGTAATGATTGTAGTATCTGTTTTGAAGAAGACACTGAGCTCCCATAAAATTGCAGCAGCA
Source organism: Grammomys surdaster (assembly GCF_004785775.1). Lineage (NCBI taxonomy): Eukaryota > Metazoa > Chordata > Mammalia > Rodentia > Muridae > Grammomys > Grammomys surdaster. The sequence goes on from NW_021620995.1 coordinate 5,914,477, forward strand.
GGAGGATCTTGGAAAATCTTAAGACAAGTAAGCAGCAGGACATAGAATGTGAGAAAGTCATAGTGAATCCAATGCTGTGCAAAGATAGCCACAGAACGAAGATAAGCCTGGGCCAAAAGTGCTGGGTAGCCAAGAGAGTACATTGCTAGATATACCTTGGCTAAAAGTGTTGGAATTTTGCTTACTACAGAGGATCTTTGAAAGAATCTTATTGGTTATCACAGAGTATTTAAGCATAATTAATTTGAGGTTGAAGTAATAAACAAAACAGATGTAGAAGAGTATCAACATCCATAGTTACCACTACTGCTATCCTTTGAGTCTGTAAAATTTGATTTCTGAGTCTCATTTGATTCTGACTGAATAAACTGTCACAACTTCCTAAATGATTCTGACTTCTAAATTCTTAACATTACTGTCTCATATATTTATACAACTTAGAAATACTATCAACTAAATAATCTATTAACTAAAGTAAAAATCTACAGAGTGAATATATATAACATATATATAATATATATTATATATTATATATATAACATATATATATAATATATAAATTATATGTATATAATATATATATAATTTAACATTATGATAAAATCTTTGAATAATATATGGATATAATTTTGGCAAATAATTTATTATATGATCAAAACAAACTTTCTGTATTTTAAAACTGCAGAGAAGTTTGCAGATCTCGACATTGTCAGGTTTTGGTTTTAATTCACTTTGTACAGCTGCTCAGTCAGCATGTGGCCACTAACACATCATCTGCCTTGTCACATAATATGGTGTGATTTAGTGTGAAGGAGAGATCATTCCTCCTAGGGAACAAGGGGCCTTGACACCAGTTTTCACTTATTAAAAGTTTGGATTTTAAAACTTCTTTAATAAATGTGTTGACCTGTTCCTCAGTATGATTATTGTTCAAAGAAACATATTTTCACTTTATCCAGATGGGATTATTTATGTTAAAGCTCATTTTAAACACTTTCATAACATCAAAAACTATGTTACTTAATATTTGAATGTACCCGACTCTTCTAAAATTGCTACAGATTCATGATTATATACATTTTCATCATGTTTCTTAATCTTTGATGATAAACCACTGATGTTGTCACAGATTCTACATATTGAGAAAGTCTTTAATAACCATTCCTGTTCCTCCAAGCATACATAATTACAGCATATAGGCAACTGGGTTAACAATTAATAATTTACTAAAAAGTATAGAATTTACTATCTAAATGCAGTTGTCACACACAGAGACAGCTATATATATGCATGTAAGGTTTTAAAGTTACATCACATATTAAGAGGCAAATAGACAGATTATGGACCTAGGATAGAACCAAATATGATTGGCAAAAAAAAATACATAAGTTAATGAAATAATTCCTATTGATTTTCTAATATACTCATATTACAGAGCCTACCATAATCATTATCAGATTCATCAGATTGGCTTCATCCAGAAACTGATGGGAACAGATGCATAGGTCCACATCCAAACATTAGGCTTTGCTCTAGGTACACTGCAGAAGAGAGAGTGAAACAATTGTAGGAGCCAGGGGGCTCAAGAATATCCTAAGAACAGAGCTCATTATTGATTAATTATAAATTATACACAGAGTTTTGTGTATAATTTCAAAAAGTGAATTACTCTGGATTAGAAATGTTCACCCCAATTCCTTAAAAATGAATCCACCAAAATGGATAGTGAGTATTTGCTCAGAAAATTAAATTGACGTCTAAATTGTGGTAACCATTATGCTTCAGTATCTCTGGGTTATTAGAATCATTGTTTGCTTCTGGAGATCTTTAAGTTCTTAGTCTGCCTCATAAAAATTTTAATGAAAATCAAGGACAATTGATATTATACTTGAAAGGCCTAACTGCTTATAACAAATGTTCTGTTCTTGGTAGAAATAGGTGATTTTTGTCTTAATATCTTTGTGTTTACTGCATATTTAGAGCATATGTATATGCCTATTTATCATCTATATTATCTCTATATAAATACATAGCTGTTACTATATCATCAATCTATATCTATATAATGTTTAATTATTTTATTTTTAATATTATAATGTATTTATATGATTTCACCCCTCCTTTCTCCCCTACTCTTTTTTTTCTAGTAATGTCAGATGCGTAGCCCATAGAATCACTTGTCCCTCCTGTATTCCTTCTCTTACCATGCTCTTTCATCCTCCTACTCATTAAGTCTTCCCACTACAGTCTCTCTTGTGTCTCTCCACAACTATCTTCATCATCTTCCTTGAGTGATCCTCCTCTGCCTCCTAGTCCCTTTCTCTATACCTAACCTATGTGATTATATGGATGACAGCATGCCTATACAAGGTTTAAAAGCTAATATCCATATATAATAGAATGTATACCATATTGGTCCTTTTGGACATGTTTAATTTCACTCAAGATTATATTTTTCTACCTCTATTCACTTATCTCATAATTTCATTTTTAACTGTTGAACAACAGTCCATCATAAAATGCATGATTACATTATTTGCTCATCAGTTGATTATTTCTAGGCTACTTCAGTTCTTATGTCTATACATTAAGAATGGAGCAACAATGAATGCAGGTGAGCTAATATCTCTGTAGTAAGTAAGGTGTGTACTTTGGGTATAAGCCCAAAAGTAGAATACCTAGATCTTGAGGTAGACTTATTCTAAGTTTCCTGTGGAACAACAGCAGTGATTTCTATAGTAGCTAGACAAGCTAGCATTCCAAGGGACAACGAAATGCTATTTCTCTTCTCCCTCATCCTATTTCTTATGAAATTCTCAGGAATATGACTTCCCGAACATGATGTGAATATATATGTTCATATTGAAAGGGAGTCTTGAGATACACACATAAACACACACACACACACACAAGAAAAAAAAAACTACTGGCAACTAAGGAATGCTAGAAGCAGAAGAAACTTTTGTTGTATATCTTTGGTGCATGTACTATATTTTCTTCATTACGTTTTTAATTTTTTACTCTCTGGCTCCAGTACAAAAATGTTGTCCTAATCATAGATGTTATAATTACTATTTGAATTTTTACCATTTTGATAAATTGGTGGGAAAATGTATCTTCTGTAATTAAGTTGAGAGTAAGCCATCAAATATTTGTATATAAGAATTCAAAACATGTTATCTTAGTTCTTATGATTGGAGTAAATGCATTAGATTAATCACAATGCCTGCTATTCTTATTGAATTATTTGACATCAAATACTTTTACACATTAAAATGTTATAAGAAGTATGTTGGTTTCATACTGAAATAGATATATTGATATTGTCTCATTTTTTACAATTCATGGAGTCTTTTAGTACATCTTATATAGTTTTTCTATAAATATAAGTGTTTATTTGAAGGTACACCATTGATGCTTTGGCTACAAAGTAGAGGAGATAGATACTCTATAATGTCTTAACATATTTCATGCACATTTTTGCATGTAGTTTCTGTAATTTTCCTATTTATTTACCAACTTCTAAAAGAGTATAGAGTAACATCTGAGGGAAAAAATTATTTGAATCAGAAATTTGAGTGCTTGCAGTCGACATCCAATTAGTGAGTTTAATTTAAAAGTATAATATGTAGAAAATTTATACATAAAATTCAGGCTTCCTATGCCTATTTTATTAGTATATTGATATTTATGTATTCTAAAACTTGACTGAAAAGTACATTTTGAATTGGCATTAGATTTGGCAAAACTGATCAAGTGTGTTTGATGTATGTTAATATTATAAAATGATTTTTCTTGAGGTTTATTTTTTAATTATGCCTATGTATCTGGCTGTATTCATGTAAGTACAGATACAGTTATAGCTGAAGCTACAAGCTAATATTGGCTATGCAAAATTGCTTTAGGAAATGATACTCAGGTCATCTGCAAGACTGGCTAACATTCTTGAGTGTTAAGACATCTCTTTGCTTTAGTGGAGATGATGTTTAATTTAATGCGTACATTCTGATTTTTAATGATATTTGATTAATCAGTGCCCAGTAACCAATATCTGTTAAAGACCATATAAAGTGAAGAGATTGGAGACTTATAGTTCATAGTAAGTGCAATGAAAGGATGGTACTACAAAAAACATTTGAAGTGACAATATTTGGAGTACAGCATAAAGTACTGGATGAATTTAGACAGGGACTTCCAATTTAATGTGTATTAAGTTATAGGAAATTAGAAGATATCTAAATAAAATAATATCTGAAATTAATATGTAAAATATGAAGATCAATACTGTAGAAAAATAATATCTTCTCTGCAAAAGCAAATGATATGAGATGAAAATAAGCGAAAAAGAGTTCCTTTCCTGTATTCTTAGCCTGGAAGAGAGATTTAGAAAGTGCAATTTCCTGTATCTTTTTTCTCATACTTGTTTAAATGCTTGACTTTCATGAAAAGGAGAGTTGTTTGTAAATTTAATTCATCATGGTGTAAACTGATAGTAGAAAATATTTTCTAATTTATGTATGTATTTATGTTTCCTTGCAAGTAAGCACATGTTAGCCTTAAGTCTCATCCTCTATGTGACTATTGTCTTAGTTGGTGTTCTACTGCTTTGAATAGAACACCATGACCAAAGCAATTGTTATTAAAGAAAGCATGTAAAGAAGAAGCTTACTTAGTGTTTTACAGTGCTTTAAGGGGCATGTTCTTCATGTTAAGGAACAGATAGGCATGGCTCAGAAGGAGTAGCTGACAACTTTACATCCTGTTTTACAAACACCAGACATAGTAAGAGACAGGGCCCTGCTGTCCTCCTTTAAAACTTCAAAGTTCATCTCTAAGGTCACTTCTTTGTCAATAAGGCCATGCCTTCTCTTATATTTTTGGTTGTGAGCCTAGCCTTTAATGGCTGAGCCATCTCTCCAGCCCAAGGGCTTGCCTTCTCAACAAGGCCACATCACCTAGTCCTTCCTAAATGTTCCAGTAACTCTGGACCAAGTACTGGAACATATGTACTAATGCAGGTTAATTCACTATAATCTAAACTACCACAAATATCACACCTTCAACTTTTTGTCTTTGACTATGATTCAACATGTTGATTTACTTTGCTTGAAGAAAGTCAAATTTTTGATTTATCATTTTGAACAATATATTTTCCATATGAATTGTACCCATACAAGTATTGTTCTATGTGTGCCTGTCTATTGATCTGTCAATGTCAGAGAAAACCTTGGGTTTGTTTTTTTTGGGTTATTTCACTCTTTTATATTGAGACAGTGTTTCTCATTACATTGGTTTTCAGCAGAAGACTACCTGGAACACAAACTTTCAGAGTTCTGCCTGTCTCCACCACTCATCGCATACCTCTGGAATACAGGCTTTTCTATATGATATTTGGTCTTCATTGTTGGCAAGTAATTATTTCAACTAGAAGCTTTTTCTCTGCCTACATGTTCCAGAGACTGAACATAGGTCTGCATGCTGGTTATTGAACTGACTCACATATTTGAAGGGGTCACTGCAAATGTTAGGCAGAAGAGCAAACATCAAAAAGAGGTAAGAATATAAACCCGGAGCTGATTGAATTTGTTAACCTGGATCAGAATTCATATAGTCTAATGCCAGGCAGTTCATTGTCAGCATATTTAAAACATTGTAGAGTTTGTCAAATGGTATCCAGGTGACAATTAGTCTAATTCCAGGTGCACACTAAAGCTGAAGGTCTGACCACATAGAATCTTTTAGAAAGTACATTTGAACATAAGTGTGGAGCCTATAGCTAGAAGGTCTAGACTGTGTTGTTGTATTTGACATATAGCATAGAGGTCAGCACCCCATAAAGTATATGTGACATCTCCCCTATGTATGAATAATGGTCAATTGTCTAGGAGGGGATGAGTCTGGGATAATCATGCTGTGGAACTTGGTTGAGATCTGCCTCTATTGAAAATGGAGTATGAGATATGCTTCCACAGATAGCAAAGAGGTCCTGAGGTAATTAACAACATCCACTCTCAGCTTTCTTGATGGAATATAATTATTTGATTTTATCTCTGCCGTTGAGGAGATACTCCTGTATGACTAACACCCCAGGTTTTCTAGGGAGTTTCTGTGATCTCAAGGCACTTGTGTCCTCTATACCAAAATGAAATCAATTTATTGATATTATGTCCACAAACTTTGAGAATCATCATCACTTAATCATTTATCATTCCACCTTCTGGAAATCTAATATTTAAATGCTTTGTAATAGTGAAATACTGCAGGTCCATAGGTGTATTTTTGTCAAAGGACATAGTATATGTCTAAATGTTTTTAGATATACTAGATATGTGATGCACATTTCCAAAAGCTATTTTATAACCTAGATGCTTGATTTATTTATGTTTTATATTATTCTCTGTTTTGTATACATATGTATGTATGATTTTATAGTCATTGTTATTCATTAACAGTTGATATTTATAATTAATTCTTAATCTACTCACTATAAATCAAATTTTATAACATATTTATGCCTATTAGGTTTCATTGAGTGAGAGTGTCATGATTCATATTTACTATAAATATATTTCTTATGTCTTTTCCTATTAATTGCTGTCATCATCTATTTCAGCATGTGTTTTTCTTATTATTGGTATACTTAATCCTGGAAGATTGTTGTAACTATTAGGACATATAACACAGTGTCAAATTCAAAGGATTTGATGTCCATCACATACCAACTGTGTGCTTATTGTGGAATAACAACTGGTTTCTTGAATACTCAATGAGTTATAACTATTTCTGATGGCTGATAATAAACTTTCCTTAGCTCTATGTAATCTGCAGAAATATTTCAGTCCATGACTCTCTAAAGCTTATTCTTCTTACATGATTTCAATCTTTGTTTAACCTCCAAACACACACACATTATATAATATATATTCATATATAATAATATATATTCATATATAATTTATATATAATATATAATTCATATATAATAATACATTCATATACATATATAATTTAGAACATTAAATATTTTTGAAGCTTTTTCACTGACTAGTTTCTTCATCAATAAAAGGATGAAAAATATCATTATAGCATGTTTGTGAAATTTAACCTGTGCTTTTTACAGTGGGAAATATATCCAATTATTGTTTCTGGACATTACTTGAACCATAATCTAGAAAATGCCTCAAAAGCAAAGCCAAGATAATAATAAAAACAGAAATAAAAATTAGAAAACCAAGAAGATATTTCAGATTTTCTTAGTTACCTTTTTCTTTTCTTTTTTGTTCAAAATTCATGATCCTACATTTCCAGTTAACCAGAAAATTGACACACATTTTTCATGTTTGACTAAGGTTCTAATTGTAGAAATGAGTATTCAAATAGTTGCTTTTCAGTTGTAAATGATGTTCGATGGGAAACACAAATGAAATTAAAGGTTAATTAGTTGTCTTGTGTGTTAGCACCTACATTGACATAAATGTCATTAATTTAGGTAGAAGAATTAAGGAAAGAGAAAGAATTAGAATGGCAATAGTGAAGGTAGATTTTGAAATGTTGATCATAGCATAATGAAGAGAAATGAAATGGTCTGGACCTCATGAGCTGAATATTAGCAATGAAGGCTAAAGTGTGATATGAATCATTAATGAATTATTTACTATTAAATTTACAAGAGGGCAAAAAGCACATCAAGTACAAGAATTTTATTTGTTTTACATATTTTGTCATCCTTATACTACTAGCACGTTTTGTTTAAAAATGTTGTACAGATATTAGGAGTATTTATAAACATTAAACATATGTTGTTTTCATATTCCTAAAACTAATGCTGTAACACATAAAGTTGAGCAAATAATCGATCTACTTTATAGCACAGATTTAATGTTTCTCCTAACTATGGGTAGATAAGAAAAGAGAAAGCAATGGAATAGTCAATATATATAATAAGGCAGAAGGATGAAAATCTCAAGGGGTATGACATCAAGCCATAAGACTACAGTTAACTAAGTAATACCGAGGAAAAGAGAATTAGGCTATCTCAGTAATTATATCTTCAGTGGATTGTTCAAAGTAAATTGTCAGCCCTCAAACAATATAAACACAAACAAAATAAATAACATCATAAGGTTATATACATATTTGTATAAAGTTATGTATGTTTATAACAATAACACTCAAAGAAAAAGAGGCTATCAGTTTGAGAGGTAATGGATGGAAGAGCTGGGTCAGGGAAACTCAGGAGGAATGAAAAGAAAAATTGAAAGGTTAACTGATATAATTATATTATAATAAAAGAATAAATATTGAGGAATAATATCATATTTCCTTTCAGCATTAAGAAACAATATACAATTCTTTGAAAGAGGTATAATTCCAACAACATAATTTATTCCTATTACTTGTTCATGCTTTTTATGTGAAAGAAATAGTTAATGTGAATACATTTTTTTTAATAATGGTATTACTTAGCTCAATTATGTGAAAGCAATGTTGCAAAGTGTCAGACAAACTGATAGTTCAAAGGGCCTCAACTACACTGATCATCTTACAATAAAATTATTATTAATAATAATGATAATCATAGTCATGGATGATGATACACCACTTTATTGTAGAACTTGAAAAGTCTAAGACAAGAAGATTAGGAATTCAAGACAATAACTGGTTACACTGCCTATTTCAGGGTAGATGGATTTACATACAGAGCCATTTTTCCTACAAATAACAAAAATATTTAAAAAGAAATATGAAGTATCAGATGTGAAGAACATCATGAATATAAATAGAGAATTTACTTCTGGTGGCTTTTATTTCCATGTAAGCTATTAAATTGTGTGTTGATTGTAGGAACTGAAGAAACATAAACACCTAACTGTGAAGGGATGCAATTATTATTATTATTATTATTATTATTATTATAGTTATACTGTGTAAGGTTTACTTGTATACTCACACAATAGAAAAGGATCATATTTTAAAGGACAATTAAAAAATGATATTTATAAAGAGAATATTCTGAAAGACTTTAAAATTATATCACAACTAGAGTACTAATAAACTCAGGAAATGATCTTAGTCACTGTTCTATTGCTGAGGAAAAAAAAAGACTATGTCTCCAGGTTTTGGCTATTATAAATAAAGCTGATATGCACATAGTGGATCACCTGTCCTTGTGGTCTGGTGGAGCATCTTTTGTATATATTTCCAGGCTCATTTTACATGGGTCTTCAGGTAGAATTATTTCCAATTTTATGAGGAACCTCCAGATTGATTTCCAGAGTGGTTGTACCAGTTTGCAATCCCACCAACAATGGAAGAGTGTTCTTCTTTCTCCATATCATCACCAGTATGTGTTGTATGCTTGAGTGAGTTTTTAATCTTAGTCATTCAAAAAATTGGTATACGGTGGAAATCTCAGGAATATTTTGCTTTATATTTCCTTAAACACGTAGGATGTTGAACATTTCTTGTTTTTCTTCTCTCTCTCTCTCTCTCTCTCTCTCTCTCTCTCTCTCTCTCTCTCTCGATATTCACATTTATTTGGTAGTTACTTTTCAAATGTCTGGAATATTTTTAATGGATATTTTCTTTATTTCAAATGCTATCCACCTTTTCATGTCTCCCTTCTGGAAGCCCCACTATCCCATCTTCCCTCCCCGTGTTTCTATGAGGGTGCTCCTCCATCCACCGACCCTCTCCCACCTCCCCATCCTGGCATTCCCCTACACAGGGGCATCTAGTCTTCCCAGGACCAAGGGCTTCTCCTCACATTGATGCCAAACAAGGCCATCCTCTGATACATATGCAGCTGGAGACATGTGTCCCTCCATGTGTACTATTTGGTTAGTGGTTTAGTTTCTGGGAACTCTGGGGTGTCTGGTTGGTTGATACTGTTGATCTGCCTATGATGTTGGAAAACTCTTCTTCTCCTTCAGTCCTTTCTCTAACTCCTCCACTGGGGATCGCATGCTAGGTCCATTGGCTGGCTGCTAGCATCCACATCTGTATTTGTCAGGCTCTGGCAGAGCCTCTCAGGGGACAGCTATATCAGGCTCCTGTCAGCATGCACTTCTTGGCATCCACAATAGTGAAAAACACTGATTCATATAGAAGAGAAAGTGGAAAATAGTCTTGAACATATGAGCATTGGGGAAATTTTCCTGAACAGAATATCAATGGATGTGACTCTAAGATCATCAACTGACAAACAGGAGCTTATAACTCTGAAGAGCTTCTTAGGCAAAGGACATTTTCAATAGTACAAAATGGCAACCTACAGATTGGCAAAAGATGTTCACTGATCCTACATCTGATAGAGCCTTATTAACCAAAATATATAAAGAATTCAAGAAGTTAGATGCTAAAGTGATCAAATAACCCAATTGTAAAAATGGGGTACAGATCTTAAAAAAAGGATGGCACAAGCATCTGTTAGTAAAGAGCTACCTTAATGTCATAAATAGCACTGATGGTAATTTAGATAAGCACAAAATAATATCATAAATATTGTTTGAAGTGCTTTCTATATATCCATTGTCCCATCATCTATCAATCTACATCCATCTGTCCAATCATTATGTGATTTGATAACAATTAAACTTCTGTATCACCTACTGTATTGTTATGCATGTGATGGAAGTCATCTAGTGTCTTTCTTTTGAAACAAATAGATATTTCTAATGTGCATGACAAACTAATTCTCTATAGAAAAAGTGTGTGACAGTATATTGTCAGAAGTCATGACTTTCTTTTCTAGATCGATTTTAGTCTTTTGTTTTACATTTTCAGGTAGAGCAAGCTTATTGATTTGAACTTCCTTTCTTTGGTAGGAATCTTCATTGTCTTTGTCTTAGTTGTTCACACAAATGAATACAGTGATTCAAACAAGAGAAACATTAGATGTCATATGACTGTATAGTTATAAAATACATTGATACTGTTTATTTAGGCTTCTGAAATGAATTAAATAGATAATCTAAGTTTATTAAAATAGATATAAAGAAATATTCAAGACACAAAATGAGTACAAAACTGGTATATTAAAGTGTACTGCTTAATAATATGTCTTTTAGACATGTTTCAGTTATTTAAACTAAATATATTATTATTTATCTATTTATTTATCTAAATATAACAAAACAATAAGTGGATAAATTATATAATAAAACAAAGGATTAATGAGTAAATTATATGTTAATAGTATATGCATACATATGCAAATGTGCATGATAGTGTTCAAATGTAACATATTTATATGTAAACCTGAGAATATTTAGAACTGAGAGTGGAAAGCTAAGTATTAACCATATTTTCCTATTTTGATTTATACACTGAAATAAGTAAACTTTATACTTCATTGAAAAAATACACTGGTGGTTATATGCTCATACACATGGTTCTTAAATGGAATACAGTGGGAAGCTTTGCTCTATGAAATATGAGAGTTATAAAAGAAGACTCAAAAAGGATTAGGTTGAATTAAAATATGAATTAATGTGAAACAGGTAGGAGCAGATCTTCACCCCTTAGTTTATGTGATCTAATAAAACAGGATATAATGTGTGTTTTTGATGATTTAATTTATTTCTATTTTTCTAGAGGAAGTTTAAAACATTATATAAAGTACCTGTGTATATAAACCATGCCCCAGGCAGGAGCCATGCCCAGGATTAGTTGGCCAACATATGTTGTGAGCAACTTTGTTTACGTTGCTATTTTATGGCTGTTTTTCTTGTTTGTTCATCGGGTTATATATTTTTTCTGTTGTTCATTTAGTTGGGTGGGTAGAAGTTAGGGTGAACCTAGCAGGAGTGGAGGAAGGTGAAATCATAATCAGAATATATTCTATGAAAACAAAAATCTATCCTCTCTTTAAAAACAAAATAAAGAAGGAAGACTTAAAATAGTAATGCATCTATGAACAAAATTTATACATTAATATTTTCTGTTCTTTATGTATTACCAACTGTGTTTAAGTTGATAATAATTTAGATATCTCAATTTTTTTTTCAGAAAAGACAAAGCAAGTGTGCATTCTTATGGCAAAATTTAATTATAGTTATTGCTATATTGGTTTCTTTATTCTACCTCTTTATTGAAATCAGAACTTTGCTCCATAGGCAATGTTACTGACTTCAAAATCTGGGTATTTTAAATAGTGAAATAATTCTAAACAAATGTGAAATGTTGACTGTATGCATACTACATTACATTAAATATATAATCACTTGCAACATTTTAAAAACTGCGATAAAATTAATTGGAGGGTGATTTGAAGAACCAAAAATGCTGGAAAAGTGTGCATGAAGACAGATAGACAATAAATTCACAAGTCCCCTACACAACCTCTAAGAGGCACAGGTGCTGACATTTTTGAAGACTAAGAGGGAGATAGCAGATGGAAAATAATTAAAAATGTGAGTATTGAAAACTTGAATATATATATATATATATATGTATATATATTCTGTTTTAAACACCAGAATAACTGTGTCAAATGTAATATTAACATTAATTTTAGTGAAATAAAACAAACATGTTGTTTTTCTTATTTTCATGCAAGGCTTTTGAATTTCATATTCATTTAATTTGGTTTGATGTGCTACTTAGCAGGCATTCTTTGAATTTTTTTAATCCATCTGACTCCAGCCTATACATTTCATATTTTGTAAACTATTGTTTCTGATGTGTTATTGATGACAGCATAAACGAGACAGGTAGCATTATAAGAACATATAATAAGATGATTACTTTGGAAAAATAATTTGTTTTTGAATGGAATACTTTATGAATTACATTAAGTTTTGCAATAAAGTAAATCATTTATATTCAGGTGTATGTTTGTTTGTGTGTGTACATGTGAATTATTTTTCATAATTGCATCATTCAAGGAGATAGGCATGAGAGGGGATTGATAATGGAAACCACTAAGAGGCAATACTGACACTTCTCAGATAGTGACACTTTAGTGTGAAATTTTTACATTAATTATTCTAAAGTCCTACTCAAATTCCTAGACTAAATTCCTATAAATCAATCTACTCAGTACTACATACCTTATGCCATTAATGATTCCTATGGTGTAAAGAATTACTAATGATAGAATAGTCATTAGTGATTTTCACGGAGACCAAACAATGAGCAGTTGACATCACTGTATAGAGGCTATTTTGTTTTTTATTTCTTTATGGAAGTGGATGAAAAATGTAAATAAGCCACTTTCTCAGAATATGACTATTGTAGTGTTAAATCATTGAACTTGGAGCAAGTCTGTCTATAATGAAGTCATTAATCACCTACATGATCTTGAATAAGATAAATATTTGTTTCACTTTCTTCGTTAATATGGTGTGGACATAAACTTTTTCCTACTTCATAGACCCTGTATGCAAATTATCACCATCATGTAACATGATGAGACTAGGGTTTGAACCATAAATTACAAACATTAGCTTATATTTTTTGTTTTGTGTGGGATTTCTAAATGTATGTTATTGGAGTTTTTAATCTTTGAATATTTTTTCTTGATGTAAATATTGTTTGCTCAGTAATGTTATTACTAAGAACTCTGGAAAAGCATCTTGCCTCCTGCACTCTATTTTCTTTGTCAATTTAATTTTTGTCCTTAGGATTTATGGTCTCTTATTACAAAAATCTTATAAATACATTCATACTAGAAAAGTCAGTGCTGTAAGTTGGTTGGGGTCAATTTGTGAATAACACTGAAAACATTTTTTGTCATATCCTGAGCAAATTAACAATTGAAAAAATATTAAAACTTAAATATATTATCTTCTCCTATAAAGACTAAATAGAAACTAAGGAGTGAAGAAATTGTTGTTGATGTGGTGGAATTAGTGATAAATTAAAAGCTTTTATTGTTTTGGGTTTAACTGAGTATGGACTGCACTAGAAACATAAAACAATAATGCAGAAACTGCATGCCTGCTGGTATATACTGTGAAAATGGATAGTTATTTGATGTAGATTCACAAAATGATCATATTTCATATATTATTTTCATTTTAGTTGTGTTTTATTTTTAAAGATTAATATTGCATAATCACTACATACAGAGCTATTATTTAGTATCAAATATGTTTCATTCTATGTTCTGAAAGGGACTCTGTTTTTTGAAATCAGTGCAGTATGAACTGCAGCTGCTGACAGGAAAGATTTAGATGGAAAATGCTTCCACTAAGCAGTAAAATAAACTATGATAGACCAAGATCAAGAGACAGTCAGGACAGGTTTTAGAAATGCCTATCTTTGCATTCTTTTCAAAGAAAATGAATTTAGGAATAGTAACTTGTTTGTGCTTTGGAGTCCTATGGCTTATATTTTAATCCACTTCACACCTCAAAACAGACATCATATCACCTTGAAATGTGGGCCAGCTGCTTCTGATGCCCTGTGGATACCTGTGGTGACATCACTGCATTAAGTCTACAGATTCACAAACGATGTATGTATTTTACAAGTCCTTATATATTTTATTCTCTCTTGGAATTGCTTATTGTGTTTGCTTGATGCATGAATGCATTACTCTCCTTGTTCTAGTTCTATGCAACCACTATGGAATACAGAGTGACACTTGGATCTCCTCCTGAGAAAACGCATTTACTCTTTCATGGGAGTCTCAAAAGAAGGCAATTCAAGTGAACATCATCAGAATTACCTATAAGTGCATCTCACTGTAGACAGAACTCATCAGATGGTATAGGTATGAAGTGAGAACTGCAGGTCAATGAGACTTTTCTTAACTATCATCCAACCCATTTTTCTGAATGAAAACTAAAGTCATCTCCATCCCTTGTGTGACAGATTTTTGCGCCTAAAAAGAATGAAAAATTAAGTTTCCAGTCTTAACATTTAGGCTAATAAATAAAAGGTTTGTAATAGAATAATATTTGGGTACTGATATTATATTAGACTACAATTCATTTTTACTTAAAGATAAGCATTAATTTTTTCTATCAATTTAACTGCAAATGAACAGGAAAGCTGTATATCTGAATAAAATGATCATATAGAGAGTTTAAATAATCATATACCAGGAACAAAGATTTGCATTATTATATCATTACATGCATCAGACTATATGCAAGTAGGTTAGAATTTGCTTTATTACAAGATTTTATTATGCTATTGTCATCTTATTTTTCTTTGAGAATTCTAACATACATTGTTTTAAAATTAAAAGGAAAAAGCAACTAAGACACACATGCATATATTATAGTTTCAAAAAACTGTATCTTGACTGTCAAGACCTTTTACTTATTTTAAATTAATAGCTTTATACTATCTGAATGAATTTTTATAAAAACCTTCATTAGCTGTACACTTAATCATTCTTAAAATCTTCTAACATTAAAAACTTTGTTTAATTTCCTATTATTTTATCTAGATTTTTATTTTTGTTTCTTTTTAAAATTGTATAAAATGCCGTATAATATTGGATAAAAACTGTTATGGTACATCTATATGAAATAAATATTTAAGTATTGTGTTATTTATGTGAAAGAAAATCAAAAGAATTCTATGAAAAAATATCTTCACTTTACAAAATGCTCCATATTTTTTATTAAGACATCTATGTTATACTGTCTTTGTTTTTAAATGTGTTTTGTACAGTTTGGGAACTGTATTCCCCAGTGGTTAAATAACATGCCTGAATTGAACACTGTTTTCACACTGTTATGTACTATTGTTTAAGGGCTGTAGTGCAAAAAGGCTTTTCTTTTATAATTTGCCAAACATAACTTGATCTGCGCAGACAGACCAAACCCAAGCACACGGGTACTCTCATTTATCTCGTTTCCTGCAAGCAGCAATGTTCTCTGCTCTTTGTACTTCTCCAATAAATCACTACCGAAAGTTTCCTGACAGACTTTTCTTAAAAGAAAAAGGCTTCACTTCTACTTAAGACTAATAGAGGTGAAACATCCCAAGTAACTACAGAGAGCCAAATTAGATCTTAAAAGTCAACCATCTTCCTCTTCGCCCAGGCCTTCATCCATAGCTGCACAGGGGAGCAGCCAAACTTAGGTTTTGCAACCTTTACAGGAACCTGTCACCAAATTATAAATTTTATTTATAAAGTGCCTACCTGGGCTGGAGAGATGGCTCAGTGGTTAAGAGCACTGACTGCACTTCCAGAGGTCCTGAGTTCAAATCCCAGCAACCACATGGTGGCTCACAACCATCTGTAATGGGATCTGATGCCCTCTTCTGGTGTGTCTGAAGACAGCTACAGTGTATTCATATATAATAAATAAATAAATCTTTAAAAAAAAATAAAAATAAAGTGCCTACCTGGTTGATTACTTTTATTAACATTCTTGCATTAGCAACAACAATCTTTTATTTTAAATCTAAATTGATTCCTTGATACATAGGAAGTTTGAGGCTAGCCTGGGGTATCTCAAATATTAACTTTTCCCTAAATACCCAATATGTGCTAAATATCACTATTAGATACTCAGTCTTTGTGAACGATAAAATTATTGTAATTGATTAATCACAAATTGACTCCATTTTGTCAAATATTATTAAGAATGTGTTAGCAGTTATACCTGCCATGAGGACAGAGGTAGAGAGTAGTACAGAAGTGAAGGAAAATAATTGCTAGAGGCCAGAAATTTCAATAGAATGTGTTAGTATTCCTGGGTTCCATAACTCCTTTAATTGCTTTGGAGCTGTATAGGAAACTGAAAGGGTGGATCTCAATACCGCAGTATTAGAGAATTGGACCAACCAATTTATCAGTCTTCCTGTGCTTGAAACAAGCTTCAGCCCTTATTCCTTTAAAATGTCCTTGAACTACCAGCCTGGTGGTGCCCCATTCCTTGGTACCAAACCTTACCATACTGGATTTCTGTTTTCTTTCTTTCTCTTAATGCCCCAACAATAATACTTATTTCTAATTCTCTTCCTTTGAGCTTGTTGAATTTTATCCTTTAGATTCACCAGACAACAAACATAAGCATGCTTAACCAATGGAAGATTTGTGTGACCATCAGAGTCTAATACTCTAAACCCCAATTTAAAAATTCACCTAAGATATGGAAAAAAGCACTATTTCTCTCAAAGATAACCCTTAAAAATATTCAAGATCATATATATGCACATAGAATCATAGAATCTATGATGTATAGCTTCTAAGATCTCAGTGATTCAAATCCACATCTGTCGAAATAGCTTATATAAATTATTTAAAATTTGTATAAACTATACAAATTATAAGTATTTGTATATAACTGTCATTCAGTAAATTATACTTTAAATATTCTCCAAATTGTTGATATATAATCCAATATGTCCTCCAGAAGATATCTCCATCCTTTGGCTTTTATAATCTTTCCACTCCCTCTCCCAAGATGTTTCCTGACCTTTATCTGTATGGCTGTGATGTAGATGTACCAACTGGAGATATGGTCACATATTATCACAAGCCTGAGTGGATACAGAGGGAAGAAGAGAAGTGAGAAAATGATATAAGTTCAGTATCCATAAAAAAAATTCCGAAAAAAAACACAATATTGTATTTATTATTCCAATAACAATAGAAATAGTATATTCTCTGTTTAATACACCATTTACTCCTAAACACTCAACACCTGATTAAATGAAAAAACAAACTCTGTAAGTAGTATACGTGCATGTATGTGTGTTCCATGTGCGTTTCTTCAAAGTTTTATATACTGTATTCAGTCTTCTAGGTATCTATGCAATCTAAATATCTCTTTTATTACATATTCCAATGGTCTCATTACTATAATCTATTGTCTCTGACCCTTCTTCTTTCTATGCCTGAAGTCTAGTCATTCCTCTTCTGTTAAACTTTTCTCATTATGCTGGGACTCAGTTCTTTCTGTGAGAGTGGAGTTTAGTCCTAGTCTGCTCATTTCTGTATATATATTCTTTAGAATATTCTGAAACTGAAATTATTCATAGTACTTTTGGCCTCTTCGTCTTTCCTTGTTATTAGATAGTCTGTCAGAAGTAAAACTGCATAGAGATAAAGCAGGATATAGACTTCTCTTTATTCTGTAGGTGTGAAGATGCATTCCTTTGATTTGATTATGCTACTTTTTTTTTTCAAAAAAATGAGTTGAGGTTACATAAAAAACACCAAAAAAGTCAGTAGCAATGAGTTTATTCTCAAAGAATATGTTTTACTGCTAATTTTTGGCTGTTTTATTTTCAATGTTTTCATTCTAGTTAAAGCCTACAAAAACTAACACGATATTTTTAACTAGAATTTTTTAACTAGAATATTTAATTATATATCTAGTATTATTCTTACAGAAAATGTAAGTACAGTAAATTGCATTATAATTTGTACATGGTTTCCATGGCTTAATCTTCATTAATACATGTATTTTTAAAATATGTATGGTAAATTGTCTTCTGAAGTGCTGAATGATAACCTCTTAATAGATAAATAAAAATTCAAGTAATTATACTATTTACTTCATAATTTGCACTAATTTTTTTTTCAAATGGATATAGATACTTGTCACAACACCAAACTGATTTTGGAGCAGCAGAGAGCAGGTTTTTGTATGTTCTCTTTATTGGAATCACATTCTCAGCTAATTACTTTTATAACTATCAACATTTTATAGAATATTCGAGTTATATAATCAAAGAAATTAGTATCAACATTTATAGTAAATAAAAAGGAATACATCATGTAACAATATAAAACTTTCATTATAACCTATTTATAGAGAAAATGTATTAGAATCCCTGCTGTGTTTTCTAAAACATTAATTTTAATTTATATTCACCCTATTTTCACTTTAATGACACTGCCGCTGGCTATTTTATAAACAGTAGCTTAGATTAGAATTACAATGTAACATTCCAAAAAGTATTTAATTTTTAAAACTACAACAATAATAATCACCTTGTGTAAGCTGTTGAAAGAAATAAGATTTTTTTTTCTGTATATTCGCTGTTGTTGAAGTCTCATTTTTGAGAAGAATTCTGATTAAATTGAAGCTTGGGGAATATATACAGGTTGCTGTAGTTAATGATTTTTTTGTATACTCATACACTCAAACATCACTGTTAGGATTTTTCAGTATTTTCAAAAATAAAACATCTAGGGGGAAAAGAAATCTATCTGTCTATCCATGTATCTTTGGTAACATTATAAACTGTTGTTTCTAAAGTTTTCCAAATACTCTTAAAACTTTTAGTTGTAAATTAACTTTTAATAAAGTATAAAAAAATGTAATAAAAGAAGGGCTCTTCTGTAGGCACTGCATTTAATCATATTAATGAAATATCATATACCGTGCTTCTGTGTCAGTAGTGTTGGCTTGAAACTCATTAAGAAAATAAAAATAAACTTAAATTTTCAGCATGTCTCCAGCCTTTGCCTACAGAATTATGGTATTGTTGGTTGATGTCACCACAGCATGGCCACTTATTACATTCTTATAAGAATATTAATATTTGTTTCACATGTGTAGAACATTGATAGCCTCCATGTCTATGTACTATGAGTGTTTAATACACAAGGAGGCAAGAAGTGTGTCTGAAATTCTTTAGAACTGGAGGTACAAAGGATTTTATAGTCTTCATACATATCCTGGGAACTAATCCTTCCTCCTCTATAAGAGCTATAAGTGTTTTTAGCTGACCAAGGTGTGTTAACTACACAAAAGTTTACACACTACTAAGGAATATGGAGAGTGGAAAAATAATCTACCCTAGGGAATCACACAGCATAGATTAGCTGATACTCAATGATTAGCCCTGACAACATAAAAAATTGACATATTACTGAGATTATATTTATTTAGAACACACACACATATACTCTCTCTATCTATATCTATCTATCTATCTATCTATCTATCTATCTATCTATCTATACATATATATATATATATAATCACATCAATAAAGACACTTTTAAAATACTCTGGTGGAAATATTAGGTTTTGTGAAAATCAGGAAAAATTCAGCCTTAGATCTCAAAGGCTATCTGACTGTAATCTTAGCTATCGCATACGTGGAGGCTGGCACTCTTCTTATATTTCACAAAATGATTTACTTAAAAGTCACAAGATGTTATTTTGTGTAAAAAGAGGTCAATAAATGATGACTAATAGGGCTAAAGACAGCCCAAGGTAAATTGTAATTAGGTGCTCCATTTGTTACATTTAGACCTTCTGATAACTATTGAAGTGCTAACTCATTAATCAGTCTTGCAGAATGTGCAATGTTAAGTGCAGGTCTTCCCAGAATGTTTTGTTTGCAATTGTTCTTATTTACCTCTTAGCAATATAAAGTACTCTTCTGGTTGGCAATTAATTTCTTTCATATTGACAATTTATTTATTTTAAGGATATTTGATAGGTAATAACACAAGTTGGTTCTTGGGTTTGGATAGACAAAGAAGCTTTTAAGAATCAATAGAGATCCTTTTAGAAAGCATTGTTCCTATGTATGTAAGTGATGTTCCTGGAGAAAACAGAGGAGTGTTTCAGATAGAGGACTAGCATTAAGAACAGAGGTAATTGGTCCATTGGTCAGTTTTTTGTTTTCTTTGATGAATTCATTAGCAATTAGTAGTGATCATAAATGGTCATAATCTACAATTTGGTGGACAGCACAATCCACCTTCCTACAGATGAGAATGCTACTAATGACGGTCCTGAAGCAGAAACCGTAACACTAAACACCAAGTAAATGACTGGTTAGAAATGATGCAAAGTCAGAAGTAAGGCAAGAATACATAATGAGTTTAGATTGATCCATATAGGTTAATGTTTAAAAATCATATATACATACATGGATGTATACATATTTATACACATAATGAAGTGATGCCTAACTGGTGTTAACTAACATAGAATTTTATTTCCTGTTAGTTATGGAATTAAAATATTAAAGTATTTTGAATATTTCTGCTTGATGTTCTCTGATTGCCACTGAGCCATTCCTCATATATATTACACAGATATGCTTTCCCATTGTCAATCTTTGTTTTTTACACATTCCTAAGGGCAAATGTATTATTGTTTACAGTAAAATGGCTATGTCTCCAGTGTCTATTTCTGAGTGAACACTAATAATAAATGTATAATTTTGCCAGGTTAACAAAGTTATGCTGAAATAAGACAGATATTCAAGCAATCTAAAAATCTTTCTTATAAATAAATACAAATATAAGTATAAATGATTCCTTTCTTTAAAGTAGACCATACTACAGATAGATTTTGAATTTTTTATTTTGTTCATTTTGGTTAAAAATTCAATATAACACTTTCCTCAGAATAGAATTCATGTATTCTTTTAAATGTGATAAATATCAATATTATTATCCAAAAGTCAATGCTTTTACGATAATCAACCTATGTAAGTCATATATAATTTTGCTCAAAATAAAGTAATGTGATTTTTGAGAGATGTTTTAAAAGACTTTCTAAAAAGTTACAAGCAATGCATACCATGCAAAATGAAGTAAAATCAAGCTACTTCTTTCAGCATTCTGTGGGGGCTGGTCACAACTTTTTTTCATATTATTTGTATAATGCATTATGGAATTTTAAATTTGCCATTAAAAGGTAATACCCCTGTATTTCCCCTTCCCTATTATAGATTTACACATTCAATAGCTTTTGCTGGGCAGATGCTCCTACAAAAGTTAGTATTTATATATTTGAAGAGATGTGATCCTTTACTGCTCTGATGACAAGCACTGCAGTGAGTCCTGGGTCCCTCAGTTTCATGCTGAGCCAAATCACATTGGCTTTTCTGTATGACAAAACATACGGTGATGGAAGGTGACAGCAGAAATGTAATGCAATATGACACCTCAGAAATTTAAAGGGTAAAGAGATTAGCTATTTGGTGTCAAATTAGATTGGAAATGTCAACTCCAAAATGAGGCTGGCAGTTGCTAATGGAGTGAAAGGTACAGTGTTCACCCTGTGTGTGAAACAAGGGATTCTGAACTTCATCACAACACATTTTGCCAACTCGGAGATACAGGCTGATACAGTAGAAAGTGTGGTGGAGGAGCATGGGCCTCCAGCAAATGGCAAGTTACTTCATAGTGACAGCTTTTGTAATTATGGCTTGATCCTTGATCTGCATATCCCTTGTCATTAGCAGGTATTGACACTGCAGTGTACTGAGACTTACAGGAACTGTCACAGTTTTGTAGGAAGAAGTAACATAATGCCATTGTATTATAATAGCTATGATATATGTATGTCCCACAAACAGAAAAAAATAATTTTAAATTATCAGAATGCCAGAAAAACTGATTTCAATATCGCAGACTAGAGAATCCATCAACATATTTTGTTATATAGATCAAGCTATTCAACCATTGTGACATGAAAGAATTTGACTCAGGAAATAACTGAATCCATCAACGTCTTATTCCACTCCTGGTTTGTAATATCAGCTTATAAGCTTTCTGTCTTCCTGGTTTACTTTCACTGAGTGCATTAACTTTCATTCTCCAAGTCTATTTGAAATATGTATATATTTGCTTGTTTTGTAGCAATTTACTTCTAGCCTTGACACCTCTCCACTGTCACATATGACAAGAGAAAAGAGTGTGAAGAAAAACAATGAACTTCTACAATAAAAGAACAATATTAATTCAAAACCAGAAGTTGAACTACAATAACAGCTTATCTCGAGTGCTGCAGTATTTGCCCTTCCATTGTTTTTGCTGCATCTTCCAAGAAAATACTGAGCCAAAATAAAGGATTCCTAGTTCTTATCCTTGACCCCTTTGCAGATGAATATCACCAGTGTCCTGCAACTTCTCAACTGCTTTTATCCCCCTGCTTGGATTTTCAGTGTATAGATAGCAAGTGTTCAAGAATGAAGGCCAATCTAAATGAAAACGCAGATTGATTAACAGAGAGTCAGCTATCTACTTTTCTTCTTATTTTTTTTAACACTCATGGAATTTTCTGAAAGAAAGCTGAGATAAAAACTGTGACTGAACGAATAAGTAGTTATTTGTTTTCATGCTCTCTGGGAATAATTGCTTTGGATATTATAACAATAAATTTCTCAAATAGTAAGACTATTTGACTATGCTAACCACCATTTTCACATCAGAATAAAGATATCTTAATAAAAATAGAGGCATGGTACTATTAAATGTTCAAATTTCAATGGCTATGTGATTTATAAAGCACTGTACCAAAACTTTGTTTAAAAAGATCAAAGTAAAAGTCAAAATAAAGTAAAATATATTATTCAAATAGAATTAAACATTTTTATTAAGAATTCAAAGTCCCTTTGCTGTAATTTCACTAACAAAAATATGGAAAAAAATTGAAAAGCACCAACAATTATCACCACATTATGTAATAGATAAACATCTTCTAAATTTTTTATATGACTAAGGTTTTCTGAAAATTGCTATTGTTTGGTTCAGGAAGTAAGCCAAGTACACTAACTTTGGAGAAGGGATCTTAGAAATGAAAACTTTATTTTCTGAATGCTCTGGGATTTCTGAGTCAGCTCCCTGGGATGGGATGCAGTCAGCTCAGTTCCGGAAACATATCCCTGAGCAGATATATTTAAAGGATGAAACCGCAAAACAAAGGGGACATGGGGGAGCTCCTATGTCATCCAATCATATATTAACATTGAGTGTTAAGCAAGAGAGTATCTGTTGGAGATTGGGCCTCTTCCAGGACACTTGGATTCAAGGCCCTTAATTCATTCCTTTAGACATTTGCTTTAGCATCCAAGGCCCTTAATCCATCCTCCTAGACATTTGGTCTGGAGCTCAAGGTGATAAACGAACAAAGGAACTGGTCAGCTGTTTGCACTAAATGAGAGCTTGACAGGTATATTTGCACAATTCAGTTACCTTGGTTAAGACTAAAGCACGTTTTACATTTTTCTACCAGTTTAACAGACAATTAAGGGCCTGAAAATATAAATCTGGCTTGACCCTGTAAAGAAAATGGGGAAGCAAAATGGCGGAATTGCTATCCAGGTGGCTGTGGACTTATGGCCTGGCAGAAGGTACAGGAGGGACTTCCGGGTCCCTGGAGGAAAAAGCAGACTCAAAGAAGGAGAGACAGAGTTCATCATGCCTTGGAGAGAGATATAGGCAACCATGTGAGGTCTTGGGGAGGAGCCACCCCTATAGACAGGTGGTCAGAGATATTAAGCAGGTACTAGATTCAACTGACCAACTAAAGTTAGGGCAGGTAGGGGAACGGAGATAAGAGTATTACAAAGAGCATGCTTTTCCAGGTGGGAGATAGTAGCAAGCAGAGATTGTGCCAAGAAGGCAAGTTGAAAAGGAACAACTGTGTGTGTGCCTTTTATCCATGGATTCAAGGGATGTGGGAAGCGGGCTTATAGCGTGGCCCCATTCCCAGAGCATAGGTGGGATAAGGAAAAGTTACACACAACGCTGATATTTGTGAACTTATTAATTCCTTAAACATAAAAACTGTGTGGGGCTTTTATACGTTGGAAGATGTGGTTTGAGGAAACCTAAATCTGTGGTCCTAGGCAATATTCACTCATATTTGGCTCCAAAATAATCTCTTTTATTTATTTTTAATTCCATTTGAAGTGAGAGCTCTGAGTACCTTGTCAAATATAAATTTAAAATTAAAAAAGGACATTCAAGAGTTTTGTATTATATACAATTAGAAGAAATATCATACAATATGTTTATACATAAAAACATAAATCTGAACCAAAGGAAACAATATAATTTGCATATGGATGATTTGCTGCAACCAAGAGAAAAGCATTGGTATAATTTTTGTAAACTTATCATGAATTCAATATTTTCATTTAGTACTTGGAATAACAGAAGAAAATTTACTAGAAATAAATTTGTAAGGAACTAGGAATACAATTCTAGAGTATAACACTACAATGTATAAGGCCTTGGCTGCTGTCATCAACAGTCAAAAGATAGTCACAGAAATATTAATAAATGTTCAAAACATTTATAAAGATTATATCCTTCATTTTAAGCAATATATTCATAATTTGAAGGACATGAATAGGGTTTTATTTTAATACTCTATATATTTTGATTCATTATGATTATGTGCATATAAATAGGTTAGAAGCACAATTAAGAGCAGTGTAGTAAATTGAGTGGTTCATGGTTGTTTTTGTGGTATTAATGATCTCCCTAAAATATTGGCAAGGTTATGTTTAAAATAAATATATTGATCACCATTGACTTGAAGTTTTCTTTAAAGTCAAACAACTGCAAGTGTGTTTTGTTTTCTCAAATTTACATTTACAGCCTGCGCTATTGTTTCATTATCAGGCTATTTCAACTTGCTTCAGTAAGGTTCTCGAACAGCTTTTTATGCCATCTGCCAGTGAGATGGGATGTTTGCCTGCACAATTATCATTTTATGTATTCATTACAAAGTGGATAGTATGCCATCCACATCACTTGAATGAAGACATAAGCGGCTGTTAAACTAGACTAGGTTGAAAGTATATGAAATTTACATAATGTGATAAAGTATAATATTTAAGGTACACAAGACTTAAACATATTTTAAATCACTTTAATTTCCAAGTATTTGGGCCAGTGTCACAATCCTAAAGGGCTTGGGGCCCTTGAAATCGATTTTGCTTGTAATCATTATGGTTTTACAATGAAAACTGACTTCCCTAGGCACAGATCATCTACTCCTCACCACTGTGAATGTAATTTCAATGTACTAAGGCTTTGCATTACTCATCCAATCAATCCTCTAGTTAAAAATATATTGCAAAATGCTCCTCTGCCAACTAAGTATATATTAATAGATTTTTTCTGTTTCCATGGAATGAATGATTTTCACCAGGCTATGTTGAGCATTTGTGAAAAATTACATTACCAAACCAGAAATCAATTAAACTAGCTGAAACTTTTTTATCTGTTGGAAATCTGTAAGCATGTTTGACTGTCAAAATATTAATAAAAAAATGTTACATATGAAGATGTCAAAGCTCATCTCAAATATATAATGAGACTAAATTGTCCACTGTGTAATGAAAGAGACAAGTGTTCAACTTAATGTTGGTCAGAAGAATATCATGAATTTTGTAATTAATATTATTAAATGGAAATACTGCAGTTATAGGAGATTATTGTGTTTTGTTGTCTCCTGTAAAATTTAACTTTAATATTTGAAGTTATTGTTGAGTTAATGATATTAAAGTTAACTAAAAACAATGAACAAAACCATATTGTTTATTTTGCTTCCTTCCCTGCTTGCTTATTTTTATTTATTTATTTATTTATTTATTTATTTATTTATTGCAAAAAGGATAGGTGGTAGTTTATTCCTGAGCCAAACTTGTGTACCATTGTCTGAAACCTAAGATGTCATAGTAAAACTCCTGTTAAAGCCATTGCCATGATGTCTGCTGGCAGCTCCATTCTCACGCCAATAGTTTAGAGATTAGTGATCACTAATCATAAGAGTCTGAGGAATCTAGATGAAATACAGGAATATCTGAGGAAAAAACATCTCAGCACAGAGATTTACTTCGTAGAGACCCAAAGAGTGACATCTTGTTTCTGACATTTACACCAAGCTTTTCTTAAACTTAATGTCTACCCAGGAACTTTTTAAAAATGTATATGTTAAGCTATTACTTTTTTATTGCCATTCATGTTGTATTAGAGTAGTTTCTGGTAGCTATGATGCATTTAGTGGCTGATTTTCATCTGCAGAAAGAGGTAGTTGGTATGGAATTATAAAAATCCCCCCTCATTAACTTCAGGACACTGTTTTAGAAAGTATAACCCTAGAAAATAAATTTGTGTCTGACACTTTTATTTCCAAAGCCAATTTAAATTTAAATAAAAGATTGATTATACTATGTATAATTAGGGTTTAGGGGAATGGTAATGATGGTTGCAAAGTGCTTAGGGCCAGAAAGACATTTTCTGATAATTTTAAAATGTTTATTAATAAAAAGAAAAACCTGAAAGGAATGCACACCTGGTAAAAATCCATGACCTAGGAAGATTACTCGTTATAAAGTCATAAATGTAAAAGATACTCCTACTTAAATTCCCGTTGAATACTTTTGGGTCATGATGTGACACGGTTTAAGTATGTTTAGGCTTCCTCATATAAGACTCATAATAATACATTGATTACAGGCAAGTAAGTACACGTGGTATACAAAACAGTAACAGCAGTTATCGATATTATGAAAATTATCAAATAAAGTCAACCATTAAGCTTCCTGCCATAATTGTATGTATAGCACATGGTTGAAATATCTTCGTGACACTTTTGAGTTGAAATACTTTAATTATATATTCCACTTTACTTTTTGTTGAAACATGCATATTATACTTCTTTGCTGATATATCCATTGCTTGTTTCTGAATTTATTTCATAACTGCATATTCCTTTCAAAATTGTGTGCTATCCTGAGTACAGAAATGGTGATTAAAAGTGTAAGAAAGAATAGCTGCACATTTATTTAACATCAGTCTCTGGAGCTGCACTTTTATAATATTGACAGTTTGTTTCCTTTCAACCATACCACACTGAGGGTGCTGACCCTGCTGTGAAAAACCTTCTGTTATCAAAAATTGATGCTAAATGCAAGCTGTTAGCAGCAGCTTTCAATGTAAGTGCAGTAGATTGAACAAACAGTTTCTATGCCCCAGAGTCATGGAAAGGTCAGAAACAGCACTGACCATTAAATGATATCTATTAATTTTGCTCTAGAGAACAAGTTACCCAGTTAGGCAGTGATATAGATAATTGCTTTGACTGTGAAGCCATTAAGTAAGTTTTGCAGAATTTGAACAGTCAAAAGTCTGGTAATGCTCCTTAATACTTTGAGGTAAACAGAGTTCAAATGTGAACCAAGAAAGAAAACTATGGCTTTACTGCCTTTATCTCTTAATCCATTTTCTGATGCTCTGGTGATTTACTAGTATTATGTGATTTATTTAAAAGTGGGGAGGGGCTTTTCATGGCTGTAAGGACAGGGCAGTCTATTGAGAGTTTACGTTGGTAACCGTTCTGTTTCTAGTGAGGCACTGACACTGTATGTAGCTTAGCATGGCAGAGAATTAGAAAAAAAAAGACAAGGGGCAGAAGCCAATGCCAAAGCATGGGGTTAGCAGCTGTTTTAGGGTTTTCTTCCTTCAAAGAATATGTATGGGTATTTACTTGACTGATTTAAATGAATGGAATATAGCCCAGCCTTTGTAATCTTGAGAGACAAAGGACCTGGTACCTGCTCAGTTGTTAGGACAAGGGAGAACAATAAGAATACACCAGTCTCATGACCTAGATGCTCTTTCATTGGTATCTGAATTAAGGTTATTGTTATTATCTCATATATTGCACACTGAATAAGTTTTCCTTAGCTCTTTTCCTCCCAGTTCCCCCCTAACTACGTCCACTCCTCCTCCATCCACCATTTCTCTTTCAAAAGGCAGACCACCTACGGATATCAATCATACATGGCCTATCAAGTTAGAGTAAGACTAGGCATTGCTCTTCTATTTAACCTGGACAAGAGAAGGCTTCTGCAAGAGCAGAGGCCTCGAGCTACGAGTCAGGGTATGGAAGAAAAGGAAGGGGTACTGCTGGGGAAAGCTAGAGAGAGAGGGACTCTCTGAAGAATCCAAGGATGTCTTTGGGCAGATCAGACATGGGCCTGCAGGAGGGGTGGGGCCTCAAGTAGAGAAGTGGGCTTTTGGACATGTGGGCCAGAATCCAGTGACTGAATTCAGAAGTTTTTCTTTCATTGATTTTTCACTGATGTTATGAAATTATGTTCATATGGTTCCTTCTAATAATTATCTTCTTATAATTAAGTATTCAATTATTTTGGAATTGCTAGGAGTATGCTGTAAATTATGGAACCAATTACAATTTTAATAAATAGATATCAAATTCCCTAGAATCATTTATCATAAAATTATGTTTTGTTTATTATGGTTGTCATCTCTGTTGAAAGTAAGCTAACTCAGTATGTGTGAATTAATTTCTTTATTATTAGTCTTATTTCCTTAACTTACCTACAAATAACAACATTATACATTACTACCATTTCATAAGTTAGGCTAAAAGAAGACATCTTTGTCAAAGGATTGGAAATGTTTAAGACTGCCCAGGACATTTGGAGATTTGTATCCTATATACGTTTTTAGATACTTTTTTATTTCCTCTAATTTAATTAATATAATTTTGTAGAAAATGCAATGATCTGAATAATATGCTAACATTGATGGTGTACACTAAGTACATGTCACTGTAATCTGTGAAGTTATCTGTTCCCTTTCTAGGGGCCCTGTCTTTGTTTTTATTGAGTCTCTCTAGGTTGTTCAGGATAGCTTAAAAGGTGCTATACAATTTTTTTTTAAATTTCATTTTATTTTTTATTGGATAATTTGTTTATTTACATTTCAGATGTTATCCGCTTTCCCCATCCCCTCCCCCCATAAACTCCTTATCCTATCCACTCTCCTGTTGCTTCTATGAGGGTGTGCCTACACTCATCTACCCACTCCCCCCTCCCTGCCCTCGAATTCCCACACGCTGGGGGATCTAGCCTTCAGGAGACCAAGGACCTCCTCTCCTACCAATGACTGACAAGGCCATCCTCCACTACATATAGAGCTGCAGCCATTGGTCCCTCATGTGTGTTCTCAGACCGGTGGTTTAGCTCTGGTTGGTTGGTATTGTCACTTTTCCCATGTGACAGGAAACCCCTTCAGCTTCTTCAGTTTTCTCTCTAACTCCTCTATTAGGGACCCCATGACAGTTCAATGGTTGGCTGTGAACATCCACTTCTATATATGTCATGTTCTGGCAGAGCCTCTCAGCAGACAGCTATATTATGCTCCTGTCAGCATGTGCTTCCTGGCATCCACAACAGTGTTTTCATTTGGTGACTGCACATGGGCTGGATACCCAGGCAGGGCAGTCCCCAGAAGGCCCCTCTTCCAGTCTCTGCTCCACACTTTGTCTCTGTATTTGCTCTTGAGAGTATTTTGTTACTCCTAAGAAGGACCAAAGCACTCATACTTTGGTCTTCCTTCTTCTTGAGCTTCATGTGGTCTGTGAATTGTTGTATCTTGGATATTCTGAGTGACCTAAGACAGGCTCAGTCTTGTTTGTGAAATTAAAAAAAAAGGGAGATGTGGAGAGCTTGGCAGGAATCTGACATTGGCCAAAGACAAGGAAGTAGGCTTCAGGCAGGAATCTGACCTTAGGCTAGAACAAAGAAGTAGACTTCCAACATGAAAATGACTTTGGGCTAGTACAGAGAGATAGGCTCAGATATTTTGATCATCCTGATAAGCCCTTAGCAAAGGTGATCACAGGAGTGATCACTGGACTCTGTTTATTGCTTTGCTTGTTCTCTATTTGTGTTTATTATCTTCCTTATTCCTTGACTATTTGCATCTATTGTATTGCTAGTTCCTCAACCTAGAACTGAACTTAATACTTGCATGAAATTAAAATAGTATAAAAGCAAAAAGGAGGAGAGGGCATGGGATAAGGGTGGTTTCTGGGTGGGGAAGTGGGGAAAGGGGATAACATCTGAAATGTAAATAAATAAAATATCCAATAAAAAATAAAAGCTGCTATCTACCTCCATAGGCATTATACCATTTTGTCTCTGAACAGCTTTTTAAAGTGTCTTTAACCCAGGCTGCATATCTCCTGTTTGTATAATTTTTCAGTTTTTTGATAATTTTACTAGTAAAATGTAATTTATGTTGATGAAGTAATGTTACTGTAAGCTAACAGTATGTATGTTTTTCTTGTATCCGTTCACATTACTGAAAAATGACTTCCAACATCTTTGGGTCAAGATTTTAGCATCTTCTATATATTCAATCCTGACATGTTTGCAAGCAGAGATTTTTTTTCTTAACAGTTGAATTATTTTTCTTTCTTGTTTTCTTGTATAAAACTTCAGATAGGACCCTTGATGCTATTTTGATTGTAAGATGTGATTTGGGAATTCTAGCACTCCTACAATCTTAAGAAAAGTTTTCATTTTTGAATCACTAAATATGATATTAGTTGAGGGATTTTTCACATGAAATTTTATTGAGTAAAGCATTCTTTTTATATCTAGTTTTCAGTGTCCTTTTATTCCAAAATAGTCAAGTATCCTCAAATCCTTTCCATGGTTCTATTGAAGTAATGATATTTTTAATACTATGCTTTGTTAATAAATACTATTCAATTGATTACATTTTTTTTATTTTAGCCATCATAGAATGCTAAGGTCCTGTGTTACATTATCCATGTACTGTTCTATGGTTTTCGCTAGTTTGTAGTTTGTTGAGGAAGTCTGCATCTTATTCACAAAGGTATTACTCAATATTTTTTTTCAAATTATTTGGTCTACAGTTTTAGTTTCTTGTAAGGTTTTTTTTTTTCTCACTTTGACTTTACTGTACATTAGTATTGATTAAATTTGCTGTTGACACGGTTTGGTTTTTATCTCTAGGTATTTTTAAAGACTTAGCTTTTGTGTGAAGAAGCAGGAATTTCCTGAACTACCCTGAGGACATCTGTGAATACTAATACAGAAAACCAGTTATATTCTACAAATTCAATTGTTGTGGCTTTTCAGTGTTATAGATTGCAAAGTCCTAGCTCAGGTTGCTGCACAGTTATCTGCATGCTACTATACACAATTTCCATGAAAACAAATGAGTTTGTTAAGTTTAGCAGAAGAGCAGAAACAGGTCAATGCTCAAATACCAGTCACCACCCTTGAAATTCTTTCCAGATTACAGCGAAATAAATGACTGTCAGTGTTCTCTGTTTTCAAAGTCCTAAAAAAAAAAAAGAAAAGGAAAGAAGAAAAAAATCATCCACCTGTTTTATTCAAATCTTAACATCACTCTATCCTTATCCTTTTAGTTTATTTAGAGCATATATAGAATACTATTTTCACAACTTCAATTATTTAAAATCTTAATGGAATGAGCTC
The DNA here is from genome assembly GCF_004785775.1 of Grammomys surdaster. Taxonomy (NCBI): domain Eukaryota; kingdom Metazoa; phylum Chordata; class Mammalia; order Rodentia; family Muridae; genus Grammomys; species Grammomys surdaster. The sequence goes on from NW_021620995.1 coordinate 5,946,448, forward strand.
ATTTCATAAAACTTGAACATCACACATCACATTTTGACAGTACATTCTACTTTCAAAAATATATTTTGACTTCTCAACCTGACAGCTGTTCTCTTTGCACTCTGATTTTTAAGCAATACACTTGAAGCAGAATGACATCACTTAAGGACTATTCAAATCAAGGAGAACACTTTTTTTTTACTTATAAATTAAAGGATGTATCATTTAACTTTAGATTATGCATAAAACATGGATTCAAGAAAAATAATAAGTTATAGGTAACTGGGATACTTTTGTTACTGCCTTGAAATAATCTCTGTTATAACACTAATTAATTTTCAGAAATTTGTATAGGTATATATTAATTAAACAATAAATCAAATTGTGATATTATCTACCAGATTAATTGTCACTGATTTATCATTCCTTTTTTTTCGTTGTTCTTTGCCTTCATACTTCCCGCCCATGACTTGAGTCACTATTCATTTGAAATGTTATTTCTCAAAGACATGATTATATATGTAAATCAAATAGTACATAGGGACAGAACGGATTTATCTGAAGAGTCATTTAGTATTTAAAGTTACCAGTGGCACTACATAGCAGCAAAAAAATAACTTAGATGATGGAAAATCACTTCTTTTGTGTTTTTATTTTCCAATACAAAAATGATAAATAAATATATTATCCCACAGTCAAAAACAAATGCATTTCATATTCATAAATATTTATAAATAAAAGTAAAGAGCAATACTTTGACCATAAAACAAACTAGAAGGCAACAATTGGTTAGGTTTGTGCTATTCTGCATAACAGACATAGAAAATGCTTATGTGGCTGTTTCATTTCATCTTCTTTGTGACTAAAAACAAAGGGAAATCGAAAATAATGGTATAAAATTTGAAAATATTAACATGACATTTACCTTCTACAGGTATAATGCAATAAAAACAGTAAACAAGATCTGTAAAAAGCAATCGACTATAAACAATGTTTGCAAAATATACTAGGTGTTCACATCATCTGTCACAAATACACAATTTAGAGATTTGTATTTCTTAAACATTAATATAAAATTTCAAAGAATATGAGATAAAATCTGATCGAATTGTCAAGGTTTTTCTAAATATCCTGAGATGCTTTCACATATTTTAATTTTCCTTAGTTTATTAATTGATACTCAACCACATATAAAAAAGCTAGGGGTATCGTGAAATTTATTCGTATTTTTAACATAATTTTCAACTTGCCTTCCACTTACACAAAAAGCTATGTAATAGTTACGTTACATTATTGTTATATTAGAGTTAAATGTGTCTTCAAAAGTGCCAAGTGCTTTTGATTTTTTAGTTTTCTGTCTAAATTATCCTCAAAAATTAAGTTTCAGGGGTATCTCAAAGATAAAACGTGATTCTTCACTGATCCCGATATTTGAGCAGCCTGGGGACAATGGGTGACAAGATAGAAGTCTGAGGAGAGTAGAGATTTCAAGAAGGCAGTGGTAAGGAATACAGAAGAGTTGCTGGGTAATCAAGTAAAACGAAGTCTAATGAAGTCCCTCCTAGTTCAGATTCAGGTCTGATCAGGCAAATGTTTTCAGGCTCTAGCCTCCTGTAACGTGTGTTGTGTTCTTTTCGTTTCCCCTTTCAAAGGTGCTCAGCTTTGGATAATGCTCCTAGAGTCAATGTAGTCATTACGGACTCCAGTGAGAGCACTCAGGTTCTGTAATGGGACTGAAAGCCCAATTTGTACAGTTTATCAACTGAGGGAGATGTGACCGAGATGAGATAAGTAGAAAATTAACACTGAAACTATTTGTGAATGACAGAGAAAGACTGGAACATTCTCTCTGGAAAGTATTCCCATCTGTTCTTTCATCTTTTATCTCACTAGGTAAAAGATTTCTGGGTTTTTAAGCTTCTCAATGGCCAGCCCCATTTCCTCTGGTTTGGGGCCCTTCCACCTGTGCCCACTGCCCCCCCCCCCC
>NW_021620995.1:5948813-5966199 GCF_004785775.1 Grammomys surdaster
CCCCCCCCCCCCAACAAACAACCCTCTTCATGCAATTCAAATTTATAAAAGCTGTGTCCTTCCCTCCACTGAGAAAAGAAGGAAAATTACTTTGTTTTGGTTGAATTACTTAAGTAAATATCTTGAGTGAAAAAAAAAGAATTATTCTATTCATTGATTATTGCTAAAGTCAATAAGGGATACTCAGTTTCACTTTCAGCTTACATTTTCTTCAGATGATTATAAATAAAAATTAATTTCCTCAAATAAGTATTGACACATACTTTTCATAACTTTGTCATTTTTCAACTTTGATATTTCCTTGTAATCAGTTAACAATACATATTATTATTGCCCTTTAAATATGAAAACCTAGCAGCGGAAATTTTTTGGAACCTATGAGGTTGACCTTAGCAAGGACTCCTGGTAATGGAGAATGTGGAGCCTGAACCACTGTCTTCTATTAGGGAAGCAACAGACATGTAGCCTGCAGGAATCTGCACCAGCCACTCTACACACATGCTGTGTTTTTGTTTACTTTTATTTTTGGCCTAGTCTTGGAAGTACGGGTGTCTCTGCCTTTCTTTATTAGTCCTGGAACATTTTTTTCCTTCAGTTAGATTGCTTCTTGCAGTCTGGATATGAGGTTTTGGCTAATTACTGCGTTTTGTTATGGACCGTTTGGTTGATATTCTGCTCTTTTTCAAAGGGAAACAGAGGAGAAGTAGGTCTTAGAGAGAGGACAGAGATATTGGGAGGAATGCGAGGGGAAGTTGTGCTTGGGTTGGATTTTATTAGAAGAGTAAATAAAATAAAAAAAAAAATAAGTACTTATAATAGCAATATACTGTTATATTTTTTTATAATTTGATAAATTGAATCTTAGACACACACACACAAATAATACATGTTCTTTACAGGATGCCTGATACTTTCTGCACACAGAACAATAAATTAAGATAATTTTTTCAAACTCACAATAGAAAAATTATTTCAAACCAGAGTTCAAAAGGTCAGCCATGCCAATATCTTACCCCATATAAAAGCATATTTTAAAAAATTACCTACTGATGACTTAGCTGTGTCCTAAACATCTTTCTGAGAAACAAGTGACTGAAATACATGTCAGAATACTGATAAGCCAGTTAATAAAATGTCAAAAGTAACAAAACACCATATTATAATCTCTTTAAGGGGACATGAAAAAGACTGTGCAGTGTTCTGAGGTCAAAAATAGAAACATGGTCTTCTCTGTCTTTCTAATGCTAGGGTAATGATTTGGAATTGTAAAGAATAAACTAAGTTTACTCACTGTGAAAGTATCAAATGTTTATTCCAGCTTTTCAGGTGATAGAATCTTTTTTTAAGTTTTCAAAAATATCTTCACATTTCCAATCAACTTGATGCTAATCTACTTACAAAATACTATTCTTCTTCATTCTCAAAGCAGAGGTCATGAATTGTGACAATCTGAAGGTAAGTAATTTATGATTGCAGCTCGCTTTCAGGACAGTGTGGTGATGTTTATTAATACAAATTCTCTGTTTCCTAACATGTGTAAGAGAAAGAAATATGTTCCTTTCCACAAAATTCAGTTTACTCATTTTAAGAATATGAATTTAAAACATACTTTTCTTGCATTTTGACTAATAGTCACCTGATAAGCTTTCCTTTGCTATGTATTTTGCATTAAAACACTCTCAAAGAGATACAAATCTAAAATAAAGAATCAAGTAAATATAAAACTATATGATGTATATACATAATGAAAAAGGTAAGCCTTTATGAATTAAGAAGATTCTGTCATATGTAACAAGGTGGATAAAAAGAAAATATTTTATTTGGTGGGAAAATATCATGTGCATAAAGACAAATGGCATGTGATCTTGTTCTTTTATGGGATCTTAGAATGCAGCAGAGCTTTCTGGCAATTGTCTTTAGCTAGGAACAGGGAAAATGGAAATACTTTCTGGAGATGTACAAATGTCAAGATATAATTATTTTTGACAGTATGACACGCCAAACTTACTCCGAGCAAGCAATGTAACTGAGGTGCTTTGTCCTCTGATTTTGAAAATGAAGAAACCAAAGCAAGGAATAAGTTCAGGCAATATTCTCCAAGTTCAAAGCTTTCAGACCTGGCTGTCAATGTGAGGAGTGGAATTCACAGCCTGCATACTTCAAACTTAGTAACAAAAGCCACTTTTAGCCTTCAGTAAAAATATTGTTGTATTTATGTTACTTTTCTGAACCAATATTTAATTTTATATTTTTAAATGCATAATTTTAATAATTTCATAAAATATTTTGTTTAAAAACATGATCGAACATTTTGTATATTTGTTCAAGCAATTAAAATTATTGTCTTTTCATTCACTTACTAATACCCTTTTGATATATGTATAAGCATTACTTTAAATAAAGCTTACTATCCTGTTTAAAAGTCATGCTAAATTTTAAAATGTGTCACATCCAAAATTTGTCTGCAGACAAAAGCTTTAAATTATTTCTGCAAATATACTCTGCTTTTCAATAAAACAAATTATTCGTGGATAAACATAATGCATTATGGACCATTTTCACCATTTCTTTCTATATTTACATTTGCAGCAACTATTTTATGATCTCAAAGAAAGACATTCAGGAGAGAAGAGAACAGAAATATATTCTTTCCAAATACAAAGCGTGCATTAATGTACCATTTAAATTCCTCATTTACATTCTATGCATTGGCATCAGGCCAATTTTTATCTGCCAGAAACAGTAAAGTTAGAAAGACAGTGTCAGTTTTCCCTTTTGAGTTTGCTTTTATTTGCTTGTTGTGTGCTGGAATTGAGAAAACATGCTTTCAAGGAATTTGCTAGCTCATTAAACATAGACTAGACTTGTAAATCAGAATCAGAAAGCCTTCCTTATAAAATCCTTTGAGCCATAAATACATTACACTCTTAGGACAATTGCTTTGGGCTAATGTATTCATTTCTGTTTACAATGAAAATGTACAATGGTATTATAATGTAAAGACATAATTCTATTCCATTTCAACTGAGAGATTAGAGAAATGTTTATTTTTAAAATACACAGCAAATAAATTGTGAGTGTAGATATGCCTTTGCTAGCATCAGCTAAAATTCAATGCTATGTAATGTGATTGACATATGACTTTCATTATAAACTCTTCTGAACTCGGTAATTCAGTATTTCTGAAGATATATTAAACATCCGATGTATCTTTTGAATACTACCATGCTTATTAATTTATCTTTGCGATTTTGTTTCTATCCAGATTTATCAATGGCAAGTTGAAAGAAAATATATGCTTCCATGAACAAGGTAACAAATGAAAAAAAATTAAATGACCATAATTATCACATTTGCGATGTTATTAATATATAATTGATATAACGTGAGACTGAGAAAGATGTTCTCTTCTTCATAATAAGACCATGTTTCATATGATCAGTAGAAGTGTTAGAGATTAAATAACTTTATGAAATAATAATTTATTAGCAAACTCAGAGCCAAGTTGAATTCTCCATGTGTAGGAGAAACATTGTAAATATTTCTTCCCATAATCCCATTACTCTCTATCACTCATGAGTCACAGTTTTCCAACACAGTAGTTTAAACATGCTTAGAATAAACTCAGAATGAGCAAGAATGTATTGGAGTAATATTAAAGAAATATATCTATCAATCAATTTTAAATAGTAGCATTTAACCAACAGTGAGACTAGACTTGAAGTATATACTTTGATGTCTTTTCTTTCAATATTCCTATCTTTCTGTTGTATGAGTGTGAATTTGTGCTGCCTTAAATGCTGTGATATGAGTTGTCTGCCAGGTGTGTGTGTGTGTGTGTGTGTGTGTGTGTGTGTGTATGTGTGTGTGTGTATGTGTGTGTGTGTGTGTGTGTGTGTGTGTGTGTGTGACAGAGAGAGAGAGAGGAAGAGAGGGAGGGAGGGAGGGGGAGGAAGGGGGAGCGAAGGAAGGAGGGAGGGGGAGGGAGGCAGGAAGGGAGGGAGGGAGGGAGGCAGGGAGGGAGGGAGGTAGGGAGATCCTAAAAAGGTCTCTGTTCTTACTTTTAATGGACAGTTCAGAAAAACATCATGACAAAGAAATGAGGAATAAGCTCTAGAAATATTTATCAAAAATTTCAAGGTATAAATTAACAGATATGAACAGTTCCAGAAATTAAGCAGTATTACAAATGTTCCACATGTTGTCCTCAATATTTTTTATGCATTTGTAAAAGTTTTTAACCTATATTTGCTATTTTCAACAAGTGATTATTAAACACACACACACACACACACACACACACACACACACATTACTCATGGTGCTTGGACATGGAAGACAGTACAATTTAAGACTCTAGCCAGGCATTTGCTACATAAAATGTTTTTACTTGAGAAATGTGAGGCAAATAATGTTGATTGCTGCATTGTTCTTTTAAAGGCAGATTAAACATACAGGCTTAATATACTATAGGTTATTAGTCTTAAGCCTCAGGAGATCACATATTCATTCTTAAATTTTATTGTGAGATTCAGCCAAAGTATTAGTCGCTTATAAATTCAGAGGGTTTTTTTAATCATAATATTGCATTGCCAAGAACAGGGTAACAAATATGTAGATTTGATTTTCTTCCTTTAGAGAATACTCCCTAATACATAACATACCTAAAGAGCTGATTTTTTTACTGATAACTGCTGCTGAATTTCTTCTTAGGTACTAAAGAGCCATTTATGGTTTTTGTGAAATGTGTGGCAAAGGCTTTGGCTACTTTTTCTTTTGAATTACAACACGTGAGTGCCTTTGTTTTGTCAAGCACATGTTCAGTGAAAACAACGTATTACATTTCTTTGCAATTTATTAACTAATGACCAGATGGTACACTGATGAAAGGTTTTGTGATATTGTCTTTTGGTGCTATTTTCCACCTGACTCTCCTTGTAGTGCAAGATTTGCAAAGAAGGTCCCTCATGTGCACTGGAGGAGGAAATAGATTGAAAGTGCATTTTGACTTCATAACTCTCTACACTCCAAAATATTCCATTCACTTCTACTACCTCCATTCTCCCTCTAATTATCCCTTCAATATTCATGACTTTTTAAAACAATATTTTCCGTGGATGTAACCCCCACCTACCCCCCTCCCACTTCCCCACCCTCAAAATTCCCACCCCCTGGGGCGTCCAGCCTTCATGAGGTCAAGGATCTCTTCTTCCACCTGTGCCCGGCAGGGCCCTGCACTCTTACATATTCAGCTGAAGCCCTGGATCCCTCCATAAATGCTCCCAGGCTGGTGGTTAGGACCCTGGGAGCTGTGGTTGGTTGGTATTGTTGCTCTCCTCATGGTGCCACAAACCCTTTCAGCTCCTTCAGTCCTCACTCTAACTCCTCCATTGAGAACCTATGGAGAAGAAGGAGGAGGGGTAAGGGGATGGGGGGTTCCCGGGTGGGTGGGGGATGGGATAAGGGGATAACGTATGAAATGTAAATAAAATATCCAATAAAAAATAGAAAAAAGAAAAAAAAAGATGTGAAGGAAGGTAAAGTGATATAAGGATAAGAAGAAAATGATGGATGGCTGATGATACATCTTAAGTAAAATGAGTCTCTAACATGTGCAAGGTCCTAGGTTCAACCTTCAGTATTCTTATTTTCTTTTTTTTTTTTTTTAGAAAAAAATATGTAGAGACAAGAAAATAGTGGATTTCAGTGATATATAAATATGTATATTTATATAAATATATATAATCTTGCTTAAAAAAATTGGCTTCCTTCTACCTTCTGAGGAAAAAAATAAACTATAACCACTTTAAAAAAAACACAATATTTTTCTGACAAAACACTGTAATTTAGATTAATAACTGAAACACATTTTCTTTTCTATTTTTTATAAAGTTTTAGTTCTTAAATACCTAAACTATGTGGAAAGTTAGCCACATTTTCTATATCTCAGCTATGAATTTTTTGGGTTAAAATTAACATTAATAGTAATGAATGTGTCTTATATGTGTGAAAACTTTTATTTACTTCAGAGTTGAAATCATTTTCTTTATATATGTTTATTTACTATCTCACTATTACAGATGATACATATATATCTATATATCTATATCTATATCTATAACTATATCTATCTATATATATCTATATCTATATCTATATCTATATCTATATCTATATCTATATCTATATATATATATATATATATATATATATATACTTTTTAGGCTTCTTTACCAAGAAACAAATGTGAAATATTCTCTTGGGGCCAAGAAATAAAATTTCATAAAAGAAAAAGCAATCAAGACCCACTGAATTCCTTACATTTCTTCTATGACTAGAAAGCCATGAAAAATAAAAATTGCAACCTATTTTTTACTGAAAACAATTGATTTACATACATATTACATCATAGGATCCTTTCCCCTATCTTATCCAAGGTTCTTTTCATGTCCCCACACATCCAGTTATATACTGTTTCTTTATCTTTGGGAAAAGAAATCAAGCAAAGAAAATACATAATGAAAAGAAAAATATGTAGAGATACACAAATACACAAGTGGAAAATTCATAAATACACAAAATCAGAAACTGTCTTATAAAGCAAAAGGCCAATAAGACAAAAATAAATAAATAAATAGGCCCAAATAAAGCAAGAGTATACAAATATTCCATAAAAATACCATTCAGCTTGTTACAAGTGGGACATCTTCTAACTGTGGTTATTGTACCCAAGAAGATTCCATCAGGAGAAACTATTTTTTTTTCCTTTCAAAGCAGATATTTGTAAAAGCTTCTTCTTTAGAGATGTGGGACCATGTCATTTATCCTCTCTCAACACTGGGTCATATTTGGCTTGAATCTCGGCAGCCCCAGTCTAATGATCCAAAATCTCTTTAACTTTGAGGTCATGTATGCACTTGTACATGAATTTTTATGCAGCAAAATGACTGCTCTGGCAGAGGATCACATCCAAATACCTAGCTAGGTCTGTGTAATTCAGCAGAAATGCAGACAGGCCACATACCTTTATTCCCTCTGGCTGGAATACAGACATGTCCATATTTAAAGTACAATTAGTTTGTAGAAAGTGGCAGCTCTGTTTAAAAGTAGCATCTAACTGAGGGACAGACACAGTGACAAATCAGAGAAAGCCTTGACAGAATGAGTCAGCGAAAGGGTACACACAAGTCTCAGGAAAACACAGCAGGAGAGAGAAGCTATTTACCATCAGTGTGGGGAGAGTTAATCAGGTTTGGGAAAAAGTTCAGTAAGTGCAGAACAGTTGAGTCCAGGCAATGCAGTGGAGTTCTTACAGTCAGTGCTGTTCAGTTCATGGAATTCAGTGGTAGTTTTTCCAAGCAGAGAAGCACAGTGATAATCTGAGAGAAACCAGTCTCAATCAGCAACTTGAATTGGAGATTTAAGACAGAATAGCTGAGCTGAACCAGCCAGCAAGAGTTCAGACAGAGAAAGAGTGAGCTTACTCATCAGTCAGCATCTGAGATTACAATTATATCTGGAGAATTAAAGTTGCTTTTACATCTATCAGTCCTGTTGTATCTGGAAGGCACTGTTTGCTTCTACTTTCCATTCCTCCTGGCCGTTATTATCTTCCTGCCTCCTCTACCATGTATCTCCTCAAGACCTAAGGGAAGGGATTCGATGAAGACATCCTATTTAGGACTGAGTGTTTCACAGAACTGAGTATTCCAAAATTTTCTCATTTCTCTATGGATTGCAAAATGGTAGATCTCTGTGTTGGTTCCCATTTATTGAGAAATGTCTCTGATGAAGGCTGAGTGAGACAACCTATGTTAACATTATTATTTACAAATTAATGCTAAAAGTTGCAAAGTGATTTGATCTTCTGATAGTAATATCTAAAATAGAAATAGCATTTTATCAATCCTCATGGATTAATAGCATGTTTTATCTTAATTTTGATATTTTAATATTCATACTTATTATTTCACTCTTCTGCTCTTCTACTTATTGTCCTCTAAGCCTGTAAACAAATTTTTTAACTTATTTTTATATCCATTCCCTTTAAAATAAATGTTATCTAAAAAATCTTTCAAGTTATCATAGAAATATTTTTCTGATCAATTTTCCCTGTCCTCTTTGTGACTATGCAGGCACAGTAAAACACAGAAGAGAATTCAGGGTGGCACAGTCAATCTGCTGGATGGTGGCTTATGTTCTAGAAGGAAGAACTGAGTTCCAAATAGGGACAGAGGATAAATTTTCAACAGCCTAACTGCTTCCTATTAGTCCTCACTTTTGAGGACAACATTACTTGGACAGAGTGCCAGCCTAAAGAATTGCAAAAGATTTTCAACAATTAAATACTTCTGATAGAGGGATAATATTTCAAATATATAAAGACTTCCATAGGTAGATATCAAGAAAACAAATAACCCTATTTAAAAAATGTGGTACAGATCTAAATCAGGAAATTCTCAAAAGGGGAAACTCAAATAGCTTAGAAACTCTAAAGGAAATGTTCAATATCCTTAGCCATCAGGGAAATGCAAATCAAGATTACTTTGCGATTTCATCTGAAACCTGTCAGAATAGCTAAGAGCAAAAAAGCAAAGGATAACTCAGGCTGGCAAGGATATGGATTATTTTGGATACTCATCCATTGTTTTGGGGACTGCAAATCTTTAAATAAACAAACAAACAAATAAATAAATAAAATTATCAAGTTTTGTCCCAGAGAGGTTCTGCCAGGCATTTGGAAATAAAAACAGGCTATTGACAAGACTCTAGGTTCCTCTCCCCAAACGGAAGGCAAGGGCACATTGCATAAGAGAACACCTACACAACTCATTGAACAAAAGTAAATCTAGCTGGTACCTACATAGACCTTCACCTCTATCTTGTAAAGTCATTGATAAATAAGGTACTCTTATTAAACAACCCAAAAAGTAATGTAAACACTAAGCCAACTATAATCCCTTTGATCTCTAATACTGAACTGTCTGCAATTCATGCTAAGGCAGTGGTGCCACAAAGATTGTTGGAGTAATCAACAAGTATCTGCTTTGAATTAAAGCCCACTCCATGAGAAGGAACACATACCTAACACTGCTTAGCTGACCAAGATCTGGAAGACATTTGCTATTTTAATGGATTAGTGCCTTTTTAAGTTATCAGCTGAGAGACTTCCTCCTAAAACAGATAGGAACAAGTACAAAGATCCACAGTCAGACTTTATGCAGAGTGGTAGACCAAGCACAGTCACCTGTAAATGGAATTTTTATATCTAATGCTTTCCTTGAGGTCTCAGGAAACCCCTCTTCCTCGGGAAGAGGAGGCAGACAGAGTATACAAGCCAGAGGAAGTAGAAAGGGGGTAATAAAAGACAGAGGCATGGGAGAACACTAAGAAAACAAGGCTCTGCAAGTCAACTGAGCAAACCTCATATGAAGTCATAAAGAATGAAACAGCAAGCACTGGTCCTGCACAGCTCTGCACCAGTTCCTTTGTGTATATTTCAAGGCATCCAGTTTCAGTTATTTTTTTATGTGCTTTCTGAATATGAAAACAAATAGGTTTCTGATTCTTGTGGCTTCTATTGAGCTCTTTTCTTTGATTTGTCTTGTCCAACTCTGATCTTTAAATTGTTGTTTAATGTTATTATGCTTAGATTATTATTATCCATTAGAAGGATTTTTTTTTAAAGAAGGACATAAAAGGTTTGTTTCCAAATAGAAGGGGATATAGAATGAATCCCAGAGGTGGAAAGGAAACAGGTTCCTTAATCAGGAATTATGTGAGGGAGAAAAATTTTTTTCAATAAATGCAGAAAAATATAAAAAGAAAAATGGTGAGAGTATTATGATGATGATTTCACTAAAAAATAAAGTTTAGAAAACAAGGAAAAGAAAATTAAGTGCTTTAGCATCATTTCCTATTGTAGTATGTGAAAAGCACCAAGCTACATAAAACTTCCGTTCTCAGGTTAGGTTACATCTAATTTACTATATGGGGCCACAAAAAAATGTAATGAGTCAAAGATGTCATGTTTTCAGTTGACTATGATATGAATACATGCTCACAGATATAAACAGAATTAAAATGAGAACCATTTCCTTATTTCTTACTTCAGGAACCACTTTGGCTATTACAATCATGTGTAGACAGACAACCAATCTATTCAAAATTGCTTAATACCTCCTGTTAAAATCACTGTAAGTGATGCTGTTCATCTCTCTCCCCTAGTCTGACAGTTTGGAAAGGAAGATAACGCATCTTAAACAACAGATCTGAAAATATGTACTGCAGAAAGAGCATAATAGGATTGCAACTCACTGTTCATCTTACTTATCAGCTTCCTGCATGTGGGAGATTTAAAATCCTTGTTAAAAGAGTCAGGAGATTTATTTATAGTTTCTCATAGTAGAAATGAACACAGTTTGAGTTCTGGCAGGTTTAAATATGAAATATGTTAAAAATATGTCTGCTATTTGATCCAAGATTAAAAAAATAGACAAAAAGTGACAGAATATTTGAACTTAAGAATGTGACTATATTCAGGAGATAAGACCTGACATTGATAACAAAAATATTTATGTTAGTGGGTAAGGCATCAGTCCCCCATGCTTTTGCTGCTTCTTTAGGTATGAGAAAACACACTGAAGTTTTACATGCTCACGGATGTTCATGGTAAGTGTTATTTTCAGTGTGTATTTTTTGAGGCTAATAAAAGGCAAACATTTGTAGTTTAATGTTATAATAAATATGTAGATTATAAGAAATTCAGAATATAATTTTTCACACATGATTTAATGTGCTCATGGACTTCTGTAATAAAATTATGTTTCATATATGTGAAAAGAAAAGTACTGTAATAATTCTCACACAAATAACATTTGTATTTCAGAAGATTTAATTTCAGTAGACCAATGTCCATAGGCTAGCATAGGTCACTTTGAAACTATTTTTCAAATATTTTGAAAAGGTGAGAATAAATTAGTTGCTTCATGTTCATTGCATGTAAATGTACCATTACCATGACTTCTTTCTTAATGGTTATTCAATTGTTAATAAGTAACATAATGTTTCTAAATATATTATCCATTGTTATGTAACTGTTACAAATGATTTGCAAAGCATTCTTGCTGTAGAGTAAGTGACATTTCAACATTTTTTTTTAGTTTAAATTGACAATTTCATACAAGAATATAACATAGTTGTCCACTAATTTTCCATTCTCTAACTTCTCACATATGGGCTCCCCCAGTATCTGTCTATCTATCTATCTATCTATCTATCTATCTATCTATCTATCTATCTATCATCTATCATTTACATTTTTATAGCCAAAGGATACAATTAGTGTCCTCTATATGAGTATGAGTGTAAGACCATCTACTGGAGTATGAGGAACATTTCAGGGGCCACATCCTTTATTAAAACTTAATTAATTCTCCTTTCCAAAAGCCATTAATTAACACTAGTGTCTCAACTTTTGGTGGAAATTCATCATTCCATTCATCATTCATCATCCATCCTGATATTTTGAACTTCTACAGGTCTTCATATAGTCATACCTATGATTTCCTAGGTCCAAAGGCCCTGTATATCTTGTTTCAGAAGATCCACAACATTATTGTAGTAATATTTATAGTTTTATTTGTTTAAACCAATTTAAGAAAAGTAAATTCTAGTGTGTAGCTTACATGTAGAATTACATGTCTGTAATTCCAGTATATAGGGACTAAGAAAAAGAATCACTAACTAGAGACTAATCAGTGCTATATAATAAGAATCTTTTACTTTTTTCTTTTTTTAATTAATAATTTTATCTGTTTACATTTCAAATGATATCTTCCCTCCCAGTAACCCCTCCACAATCCCTCCATCCCATACCCTTCTTCCCTAGTCCCTTTGCCTTTCTGAGAGTTCTCTTCACCCATTCCCGGACTCCTGCCTCACTGCTCTAGCATCCTCCTACACTGGGGCCTTGAGCCTCCACAGGACCAAGGGCCTCCCCTCTCATTGCTGTCAATCAAGGCCATCCTCTGTTACACATATATCTGGAGCCATGAATCCCTCCATGCATAATACTCTTTGGTTAGTGGTTTAGTCCCTTGGAGCTTTGGGTGGTCCAGTTAGTAAATATTATTCTTCCTATGGGGTTGCAATTCCATCAGCTCTTTCAGTCCTTCCCCTAGCTCTTCCATTGTGGGTTCCCATGCTCTGTCCAATGGTTGTATGTGAGTATCTGTATTTGTGTTGGTCAGGTGGTGGTAGAACCTCTGAGGGAACAGCCATACTAGGTTTCTGTCAGCAAGTGCTTCTTGGCATCAGCAATAGTGTTTGAGTTTGGTATCTGCATATCTGAAATGGGATAGATCCCTAAGTGACGCAATCTCTGGATGGCCTTTCCTTTATTCTCTGTTCTATTTCATTTTCTCTTCTCTTCTCTTCTCCTCTCCTCTCCTCTCCTCTCCTCTCCTCTCCTCTCCTCTCCTCTCCTCTCCTCTCCTCTTCTCTCTCCCTCCCTCCCTTCCTCCCTCCCTACATCCTTCCCTCCTTTCTTCCTTTCTTCCTTCCTTCCTTTCTTTCTTTCTTTCTTTCTTTCTTTCTTTCTTTCTTTCTTTTTTCTTTTTTCTTTCTTTCTTTTTTTTTGCCCCATCTTTTCTTTGGACAAGAACATTTCTGGGTTAAAAAACATTGAGATGTGTGGGTTACCTATCACATCTGGGAACTGTGCCTATTTTATCTCCCCTTCTTTTTATGTATTTTGGCTAATGTATCCATGGCATGATTTGCGGTAATTAAAATCTGGAAACAACTTAAACAGATGTCAATAAGGGCCTGTTTGGATAATCTATAATCCAATTACATAATCAGTTATCCTGTAGTCAACCAGCAGTAAAGACACACTGTATCAGATTGCCAAGACTTGATTTTTAAATAAAAAAATAAAATAAAATAAAATAAAATAAAATAAAATAAAATAAGGAAGTTGGAAGCTGGCTGTGGCACCACACAAGAGTCTTTTTTTCAAACAAAATCATACAGCATATAAAAGGGATGGACACTGAAGGCATGGCTATAAGTAGATTGTTTGCTTTTCACGCACAATAATCCCAGTTCAGATACATATTTCTCACAAAAGCTGGTCCCTGTCTTATGTACCTGCACACCCAATGGTAGAGACAGGTAGTCCTAGGGATTTGGTTTAGATGGTGATAGATATGTAGATGATCTATACAGTCACAGCATGAAAATAGAAATTGACTAATAGCCCCTTCACAGCCTAGAGAAGAGGCATTTTCTTAATTCAGAAGAACTATTAGTGTATATCAATGTCAACTCCAATCTAAATCCATCATCCTCTCGAATATTGAAAACAACAAAAGAGCTTCAAATAAACTTATAAAAACCAACTATTTATTATTGAAAAAATAATTTAAATTGTGAAAAAAGATAAAAAAATAAGTGGGGGACATTTATAAGTCCATGATATAGAAAACACATATCAATTACAAAATTATAAAATTATAGAGATTTCTCTTGAAAAAATAGGAGTGTATTGAAATGTTATTAAATTATACAGAAAGGGAAATAACAAAACAGGTTTTCAAAAAAATACAAATATATCCATAGAAGATAAATCATTGAAATATGTAAAATACTTTAAAACTTGTGAAACCTATGTAATTAATAATAGCTATTCTTAATATGCAATCTTTAAAAGTTAACATAAATAAAAATATCAAAGTAAGGGGAAAATACAGGAAGCCTATATTGAAATCACTGAATACTTTAAATTGAATCAAGGGCCAACAAGATTGCTTAGTTGGTAAAGATACCAGCTGCTAAGATCAACTACCCTAATTTCATTCCTAGATCCCACAAGGTTGGCCAACAGAAACAACTTACCTATAAATAGTCTTTGATCTCTAGACACATAATTTTACAGAAAGCATGATAGAAACAGAAACACACACATACACACACAGACAGAGAGGGGGGGAGGGAGGGAGGGAGGGAGGGAGGGAGGGAGGGAGGGAGGGAGGGAGAAAAGACAGAATAAATGAAACTTTAAACCTCTTTAAAATAATCTAATATCTACTAGGGTGTTGAGACGGTGGTGAAGAATATGTACTGCACTTGTATCGTAATTCTCTTACAGAGGACTCTGGCTGAGTTCCCAGCAGTCACATGATTGATACAAAATTGTGTATAAATCTAGCTTAAGGAATAGAGTAGAAGACCCAGAAATAAAACCATACACATATACATTTGATCATTGACAAAGAAGTCAAAACATACAATGGAAAAAAAAGTATCTTCAATAAATGGTGCTGGTCTAATAGACAGTTGATATGTAGAAAAATGAAAATAGATCCATATTTTGTCACTCTGCACAAAGCGGAAGTCCAAATGGTTCAAGGACCTCAAAATAAAAGCGGATACACTGAATCTAATAGAAGAGAAAGTAGGAAAGAGCCTTGAAAACTTTGGCACTTGGGGTGGGGTGGAGGTGGAAGGGATTTCCAAACTGAAAAGCTGTGGGAATAATGTAGTGGTTTAACTTAATCTCATCAGCTGCATTAGCATCTAACCAAAGTACCAGGCTGTCTGTGAAACTTGTAGAGCTAGGAATTGACTTCTCTCCAGCTGTTAAAGTCTTAGAATAAATTTCTTCAAATATTTGTTAGCACAGGAGCTTTGAAAGATGATCTTAGCCCAATACTCAAACTCCCTCAGCTGCTTCACCTAGCTTTCACCTTGCATTTCTGCTATGGAAGAAGCCAGTTTCCTTGAACTTTATATGCCATCCTCTTCTGCTTATTACTTATTCTAAAGTTTTCATGTAACTCTCAAATAAATAGAGCCAGGCCCCAGGTTGGCATTTGATTTTAGCATAAAGAAATATTGGAGATGCTTTGATCGTCTATCCACACCACTAAAACATACTTCATATCACAAAGTAAAAGATTTTCTTCATGATATTTGTGTACTGGCACTTTATTTTCCTTCAGAAATTTTTCTTTTTCATATGTTTTGACTAAATATTACCCACTATCAGTTTTTCTCATATTTAACATTTCCCTCAATATAATTTTCACTGCCTCTTATTTTAAGTGGCAATCACATATTTTTCTTTCATTTTAACTCAGGTCATTATGAAGTTAAAAAATAGACTCAATTTTAAATTGTTGGTGTTTTATGGAATACAGTGGCTTGAAGAGAAAGAAAGTATAGGAGCTGCTGACCAGCAAACTGTTCGAACTTGTACATTTGTCAGATGACTATGCTATTTCTTTGGATATAGTTTAACAGCTCAGTGAGTTGTTTCAGTTACATCAGCTATTCTTGACCATAGGGCACTGTAATATTAAAAAAAACACAAAGATCTGAAATGTTGTGAAAATTATGAAAATCTTAGAAACAGTAATAAAGAAATGGTAAGCATATCCTGTAGAAAAATAAAAAAAATAGACACACTGAGCTTAGATTTGACTTTAGGATAAGTCTCATAAAGCTACAGTGGGGAAAATGAAGTAAAGTAAATCAGTACCTATGGAATGTAAAACACACAAAAATACCATGTCCAGACTCATTCAATAAAATAGCCATCATAAAATCTGGAGAATTAATTATATACATTATCACTCTAGTCAAGGATAATAGCATAAGAACTTGGGTAAGGACAAAAGTTTTGAACCCAGATATATTTTAGAATTGATGGCGAAAAATCAGAATGTTGTAATTTGGTAAACTGATTAACATATAATAATGTTATATTTTTATCATTTTACATTTTTCTAGATATATATTGAAATATTTTCACAAAATACAATTTACTTTTCTATTATAAAATCATTTATCCAGATATCAAAATAAGTCACAGGTCACGTACTTGTGTTTCTTCATCAATATCCATATTTATTTTATGTTGTTTTAATGCATACTAAATTCATGATAAATAGTTTATCATAACATACCACCAAAATGATACTTAAGAACATTATTAAGAAAAACAAAATGTACAAAAAGGTTATAATATTAAACATAGATAAAATATTTGGAGGAAAATAGGACATATGAATTAAACTTATGGTTGTCCCAATTTCTGTTTCTACTCAAAAGAATTTATAGATGGTTGTGGTTTTCATAGCTCTGTCCTTAATCTGTCTGTTAAACAAACCAGGACCTCAGTTGGTCAGTATTCAATTACTAACAATTACATAAGCCTTCATTCTTGAGATATTTGACTGGATGTTCATCACGCTTTATGGATTTGTGTGAGTGTTTCATTAGTTTTTTATAACTGGCAATGACATAATGGAATGCACCATAACCTAAATAATTTTCTTGCATCCCCAATTGTCTCCTAGTTCCATTTTTAGCAGTCATATGAGTACCTCTTTTTAGGAGTTTGTTCATGCCAGAAACAATTCATTTTCGTGTGCTTTTCTCAAAGATAGAAACCACAACATCAGCTTGCTAACTAAAGTGATGTCCAGGGAAAATTTTGGCTCTTTAATTGAAATACTTCTTTCACATCAGCTGAGTCTGAACTGCTGAATGAAAGGAAAAGGAGTATATTCAAATGATAAATAGAATGGCATACCCAAAACCAACCAATTATACAATGTATTTTATCTAGTTATCTGAGAAAATTTCTCTGTATAAAAAATTAGAAGAGTTTCAAAGCATACACTCTCATTTGAAGACTTTCTTCCAGCAGACAAATGATTTTAAAAATATTTTCTAAAGCATCTCTCATTTTGATAATGTTTTTATGTTGAAACATGTACAATAATCCTTACTTTTAAAATAGTAATTTTCATGGTGATCTTACAAGATGCCAGTGGTATAAAAGCAAAAAGGAACAAGGAGGATGGGATACGGAGTTCTAGGGAGGGGAAATGAGGAAAGGGGATGACATCTAAAATGTATATAAATAAAATATCCAATAAAAAATTAAAATTAAAAAAGCAATTTGGTAAACTACTACTAAGAAGCTTTCTAATAAGAATATGTATTGAAAAAAATTAAATTGAGTCATCTTATAATGGAGGAGGCAACATCCCAATTAGACAGACATCTTATGCAACTAAATGAAACCTCTAGTGTTAGAAATGATTACCAACTTCTTGAGTCATTGGCCAAACGAGTTCTACAGACCACTTCCTCAAATACTCAAATATCAAAAAATATTACCAATTGTATTGATTAGTCCATAAAACATGATGGATAACTATCTATCTCTATCTATCTATCATCTATGTATCTATGTATCTATGTATCTATGTATCTATGTATCTATGTATCTATCTATCTATCTATCTATCTATCTATCTATCTATCTACACAGACACAGACAGACAGACAGACAGACACACACACATACATA
>NW_021620995.1:5966599-5975860 GCF_004785775.1 Grammomys surdaster
ATATATATAATATATATATATATATATATATATATAATATTTTGAAGAATCTGGGGACTTGGCAGCAAGTACCTGTATCTGTTAAGCCAGTTCCCCAACCCTTTTCTATGTTTTAATATGGATGTAATTTCTATTTCGCTTGGGAAAATGACAATGAGTTTAATTGATGGATCAAACGGTAAGAGAACATTTAGCTGTGTATGAAACTTCTTCTAGAGAAGCCATATTGTTTAGCATTCTGACAGCAATGAGTGAGGGCCTGCTGTACATCAGTGTCCCTAATTTTGGCAATTCTGATACGTGCATAGTCATGTTACTCAGAGTTTTATTTAACATGGAAAACACATGACAGAGCAAGCAGCTGACTGAGATATAAGCAGATATAACTAACCATTGATCTGAAGTTGCAGAGCCCTGTGGTTGAATTAGGGAAAGGCTGGAACTAAGTACTCTGTGTCATTTGTAACAACTACATGAACCAACCTAGGGCATGAAATTGTGTAAAATCATATAGACCTATGAATACCAATATTGCTTGCATACTCTGTGTCAACAACTACATGAACCAACCTAGGGCATGAAATTGTGTAAAATCACATAGACCTATGAATACCAATATTGCTTGCAGAGATAATAGTAAAATGTAAAATTTAAATTAGATAGAAGTACATGTTCAGTACATGTATTGTTTAACATTATAGCTAATAGTAATGCATTTAATTAATGGAAATCTTCAAGGAATCATTTTTAAATGTCCATGCCACCCAATAGTGTATGTTGATGCATATATAAATTAGCATGATTTAGCTCTTTAACATTTCAAAACTTTGTACTAGATAAATATGTAGAGTTTTTAATTGGTCAATCTACTTACATAAACTCTTGCAAATATGTTTAATAAATGTCTGTTCATTTTACACTCATCATCAATGAAGTATTGTTCAGAGTGACAAGATGCTGAAAGTTCTAGATGGATTATGGACAAAGAACATATTAGATATTACATATATTTAGTCTACTTTGGAAAAGGAGATGCTGCAACTTTCAGCAAAACTGATGAACCTGGAAGACCATGTGCAAAATAAAATTGGTTGGTTGTAAAAAGACAACTAAGGCATGATACCCAATTCATGTGGAATCTAAAAAGGAAATTGAATTCATGTCACATAACTAAAAGCGATGTTCACTAGCCAGTGGACAGATGAGCATGAGAGAACGTAAATTTGAGTCTGAGTGTGGAGGAATGTACAAAAAAGTTAAAAGAAAATGGAGAGGTTTAGTGCCATAATTAAATTATAATCACAAAAATTAAAAAAATAAATGTTCATTAAATGTCGTAGTTTTTCTCTTTTTATAGTAAACATGGTTTTTAATATCATATTGCATACATAGATATGAAGGAGAAAATTACAAATGTTCTTAGCATGCAAATGTAACTAAGAGGGGTGGTGGATATGTTTCTTGAAAATTGTACTACTTCACAAGGTGTGCATTTGTCAACTATAGAGCAAAGATTATTCTCAAATACACTCAATTTAGCCAAAATTCTAGTATAGGTTAGGAAGAAGCTTAACATGTCCACCCTTAGCCAAGGAGCTACTGAAAGTTGACAGGGGCTGAAGAAAAAAAGTGACTACTACAAGGTATTCTATCCTTCAAGAGATGACACTATACCTATACACATACATGTGGGACTAACTACTTTGCAGAATTTGGTAGGCACTGGAAGCATTACAGAAGAGTTGAAGGAAATGGGGGGGGGACACATAATCATAATATATTGTATTGAGCTATCAAATTAATAACTTTTAAAAGTAACAGTGAGGAACAAAAGACTAATAATATTCACACAGATCAAAGGCAAATCATAAATAAATTAAAATATGCATTAATCATAATCATGTGAAAGATGGCTGAAAAGAAGCCACACACAGGAATATGAAACACAAGAAAAGATAACAGAATACCATAAACATTTGCCAACATCAAAAGCTCTATCAAAAATCAATGAATATGTGTATAAGTTGAGGCCAGTTAACATGGCTTGCAGCATGTATGCATTTTCTGAACCTAGATATAGAAGGAGGTTGCTATAGGATGGATTATATCAGCTTTGATATCCTAACAGTTAAACATTTTACAGTAAATAAACAGGGAAATATTTGAACGTAGTATAAATGAAAGGGAAAATGGTGAAAATGTCCAGAAATTGCAAATCATTTAATATGTGATTTTTCAATGTATTATTAATTATGGCATACGTGAAATTTTCAGCAATTCTTGAAAACAAAACTCTAAGAAGCATCAGTAAAAGAGAGGAAAAGGTAAATTAATGGCATAAACGTGAAATATATAAAGTAAATTACTTATTAAGGCTTAGGAAGTGGTCTTGAGGATGACTTGTCTTAGAAGGTAAATATGAGTAGTAAAATACAGGAAATCTTCATGTATGTATACTTAGATGATTTTTGTAAGTTTTTCAGGACAAATAACCCCTGTGATGGTGTACTAAGATAAGGCAAGTACATTTTTAAAAGTTTCAATATATTTTTAAATAGTGTGGCAATATCTAATATTAAAGCAAAATTTTAGAGGTATATTCTATTGCATTATTATATTATAACCATTTTAAATGAGAGATAATGCTAAAGCACAGAAATATTTTACACATATATTCTATTGCATTATATTATAATCATTTTAAATGTGAGATTATAGTTCCACATATTTCTGCAACACATTAGGAATTTGTCAGTATTGTATAGATCTTTTGATCATAGATATTTTGTCATTGTGGATTAAATTCTAGTATCTGTGGTATGCTTTCTCAAGTACCCACTTCACTAATATAAGAAGACACTGAAATAAAGGTATTTTATTTACTAATATGATTCAATTGTGTCCCTACCCATTCAAACGTAAAACAAAGTAAACTGTGCTCCTTTCAAAGGATATTGGATTTGTTGGAGCATCTTTTGGGTGTATGTCCAGGAGTGGTGTAGCTGGGTAGAACTATTCCTAATTTTCTAAGAAATCACCAAATGGATTTGCAAAGTGGTTCTTTTGCACTTCCACTTAAAACCCATCTCTTTTAAAAGAGCTAAT
This sequence comes from Grammomys surdaster, assembly GCF_004785775.1. Lineage (NCBI taxonomy): Eukaryota > Metazoa > Chordata > Mammalia > Rodentia > Muridae > Grammomys > Grammomys surdaster. Next base: position 5,969,705 of record NW_021620995.1, read on the forward strand.
TGCTACCACTATTAGTGATACTCAGGTATGTGTGCAGATAGGAACCTAGCAAAATTATCTCCTGAGAGGCTTCAACAGCAGCTGATGGAAAAGAGGTTCAGTGACTAACAGTCAAACATCAGGTAGTGCTAGGGAGTCTTACAGAAGATGAAATTGAGTGAGCTTGCCATTGGTTCCCTTTCCATTAACCAGACTGCCTGGTTGGGCCTCAGTGGGAGATGAAGGGTTTAGGCCTGCTACAACTGGATGTCTCAGAGCAGGGTGGTACCTGATGGGGGCTTCCCATATTCCTCAGAGAATGAAAGGGTAATGGTGAGGAGAGGAGTGACAGGACCATGATCAAGATTTAAAGTGAATAACTAAAGAAAGATTTTTCAAATCATTGTATTTGGTATAAGATAACATTTATAATTATAATACTAATAATTATAGGCATGATGGTATAAGATTAAAACATTAAAAATTGAGGAGTTAAACATAAACTTGCTTTGAAATTCTGATGCTAAATTCACACATATAAGAGCAAAACACAAGTTTAGATTGTCAAATTTGTGAAAGGAAATTGACCAAGATTTCCCTCTGTTTTAATATTTTTAAATAAATGTTTAAACTTATAATGAGGTTTTTTTTTTTTACAAAGGTATTTTTATGTAAGTTAAGTTTATGGCTAAAGTTGGTTGGCATCATGTAGAATGATTTATTTATTAAAAATGCAGATCTGAAAGGTCCCCGAACTACTTGGTAATCTCATGTAATCTGCATTTTTACAACCTTTCATATAATATCTGTATTCAAGTAAGCTTGAATCCCACTGAAAGAACATTCTCTGACATATTCAGAAATATAATTACATAGAAACTGTGAGGACATAGTGAACAATCTCTTATTTCTCTGAGATATGCTGTCAGCATGAGCACTGATATTCACAGATAGGGGTAGTTAAAAATAAAAGTATCATCAGTAAATCATATATATATATATATATATATGCTTGTAGCTCTTCACTACCGTGAAGCATATGCCAGATGGTAAATGGCTTCAGTTAAAAAAGTTGGGGAATTGAATGATTCCCAAGTTAGGATCCCAGGAAAATAATTTATGTCACTCACAGCACTAAAATATACTGATAAATTGTGCTCAGTCTTCATGAAAATGATGGGATTCAAACTGAGAACCTTGAGCATGTGGCATTATACAATAAACAATACCTCATCTATTCTAGTAAAGTTTTCTTACAAATGTATGTTGTTCCAGAAAGCCAAAAGGAAAGTATTGAATCATGACTTTTTCAACTGTTATAAGATTTAAATAATTTTTTGGATTAGTATTGGAATCTCTATAATAAAAGGACACACACACACATACATACAAACATATACAAACAGAGAGGAGGGAGGTAGAGAGACTAGGTATCATAATTGTATAACTGATGTTAAGATTTAGGAAATATTTTATGCACAAAATATCCTTTTCCATTATCATTATGGTATAATGATATAGAAAGTGCACCATGCTTTCATGCAAACAAAATACTGTGCTTTAATTATTATTATTTTAAAGAATGATTGATCATCTCCTTTAAAATACAAATTCAAGAATTGGAGCATGTGCTTTTTTTTTTAATTGATTAAGTCTTGGAAGTTATACTAAATAACAAGCTAATATGATATGTACTATTAAGTAGTAATTGGTGCCTATTAACCCCCCCCATTCATGTAGCATGTATTATTATATACTAATAGACAAAATACATATAAAGTGTTTATTCAAGTAAAGAAAAATTACTAATACTGAAATAAAATAAATGTAACCTGTACTTATCTGAGAGATCATATCACAAATGTTATCAGCAATATTAAGTTACATTGATAAAATTATTTTACACATATTATTTAATAAAAATCTGTTTTTCTATTTATCCAATATATATGTATTTTTTAAAAATTGGGTAGATATATGTACAAAATTACTGTAAAAAGTAGTAAATCACAAATCGATGTGTGCTTTATGTGTGCTATAGAAATGTTATTTGTTTGACCATCTGAAATTATTTATTTGCCATTTGTTTTTCACTTTTCATTATATAATTTTTAAAAATTTTTCTATAAAGTCATTTCCTATATAGCATCTATTTATTAATGTGTTGATTTTCTTTTTTGAGAAAATCATCTTTGTCATATATATATATATATATATATATATATATATATATATATATATATAAAATATGAGTGTGTGTGTGTATGTGTGCATGTGTGTATACATATACATATATAATTATAACTCTGTTGGACTGATGTAACAACTGCTGCAATATTGTTTTTTTAGCTTGGGTCAAGGAAGTTAATCCTGGTACAATCCTTAAATGCATTCAGAAGGAATTCCAAAGAATTCATAACAAGTAGAAATTATCAGTTAATACTTGCTACAGAGTGGAGAAATGATGATGTCAATAGTAGGGTTATGGTCAGTTCATGATAAAAATTAAGGAAAAAACCTTGCATTTTGCTCTTAAAGTTTCTTTTTAATTTATAATCAATATAGAAAGCCCATAAGCAATTAAAAGTTTGAACACTAAGTTAAAAATAAAAAATAATTAGAAAAAACTTGTGTAATCCTTAAAAAGGTAAAATTTTAAAGATGGCTCTAAAAGATCAACTATCAGGAAACTTAACCTACAAATATTAGACTTTTCTTAGCCACCTAATATGGACGGAGAAGAAGGATAGGAAAAGGTACCCAACTTTTCCAGACTATTCTTGTTGATGCTAGAAAATTTTACACACTATATATCAAAATGACAGAAAGGAAGAGAACTTCTATTTCCAGAATGAATCCTCACTCTTCACCTTAAACATCTCTGAAATGGTTTTATTGATTAGTCTCGACTCTGGGTACTACACCATGCAAGGGTTTAAGTTTCTCACAATCTCTACTCCAATATGACTGTGTAGAATTACTTCTGTTCCTCTCAATGACAGATCTAGGAAATTTCATGAATCCCTGGCCACGTATCCTCTGTAATACTTTAATTTAGTTAACACATTTCAAAACTTACGTTTACAGATGTTTCAACATTTATTAATACAATTCAGTGTCCCAAGAATAAAAGTACTAGATTATTCTGAGTTTTTCAGAATTCAGTATGAATAAAAGTATACATTTCTTTCCATTTTTCCATAACCACATTATTATCAAACTCAATTGTTTACTATATTGTTACTATTACTAAAGGTCAATGATTCCTATTACTATGTGGTAGTTGAGTACTCTTTAATAACTAAACTTTCAGATAATTTAAGTATTAATGTATAAATACTAAATCTGCAAAAATTCTGCACATTTATTAATTCAAAATAAAATATAGAAGGAAATTTTTATAATGTACATTTTTATTTATATGATACAAATTTAATCTTCATAAAGATTGTATTTTTCTTCTTGATTTGGCTCTCGTAGTGTTCTAATTGTCTAGGCAGTTAGTCGCAGGAACAACCTGTCTTTGAATCCTCAGAACTGGGATGACAGAGATTAACCTTGATACTTGGGTTTTTTTTTTTTCACATAGGAATATATTTAAGGATCAAACTATGTATTTGATCTTGTAGGACCACCACTTTACCAATAGTGTTCTCCCTAACCCATGATTGTGCTTTTAATGTAAGAATCTAAAAGATACTGACTGGAAAGGGACTTGGACCATCTAGACTGAGAATTTAAAGTAAACAATTATGCAGAATGAATCTTTAGAAAATAATAAAACACTAAGAATTAGGTTAAGCTAGTATTCTCTATCCCCCTAACTTCTCTCCATTTTTATTAAAGAGAAGAAATAAATATTTTATTAAATCACTTCATGTTTTAAAGGTAATAAATATTTTACAATACAACTAAACCATAGAAAAATTTTAATTATGTTTATTAATATATAACTTAAATAATATATTTAGTATGTCTCTGCCACAACTTTGAAAATAATAAAAAGTAAGCAGCAAGTAAAGAGAGCATAACAGTAGATTTAATAGAGTAGATATATGTTAATCATTCTTGTCCTCATCTCTGCCTGCACTCCTGGAGTTCTGTAGGTACAAAGAATAAACTGATGGCTAAAGGTCACCACGAGAGCAGAAGCAATAAGAACCATGGCAATACAGCAACACCAGAGTCCAATTATCCCACTGTAGGAAGCTCTGTAAGGCTCATACCACAGCCAAAGAACATGAAAATGAACTTTCATCCAATCTTAAAAGGATGATAGAGGCTTTTAAAGAGGAAATGATGTATTCTTAGATTTGGCTTATATGTTTTTTCCCATAAATGTTAATAAGAGAAATTGGTCTGAAATTCCATTTCTTTCTTGAATCTTTGTATGGTTTAGGTATCAGGAAGACTGTGGCCTCATGAAATGCATTTTGCAAAATTCCTTTCATTTCTATTTTGTGGACTAGTTTGAGAAGTATTGGTATTATCTCTACTCTGAAAGTCTGGTAGAATTCTGCCCTAAAACAATCTGGTCCTGGGATTTTATTTTCGTTGGGGAATTTTAATGAATGAACTATTTCTTTAGGGGTTATAGAACCATTTGATTTGTTTATGTGATCTTTAATTAACCCTGGTAAGTGAAATCTATCAAGAAAATTTCCATTTCATTTAGATCTTCTAATTAAGGGAGTACAGATTTTGACAAAAGAACAATGATTTTTTGGGTTTCTTTGGTATCTGTTATTATGCCACACTTTTTCATTTTTGATTTTGTTAATTTGGATATTCTCTCACACTTTTAGTTATCTTGGATAAGGGTTTGTCTATTTTGCTGTATTTCCTCAAAGAACTAACTCTTGGTGTCCTTGATTCTTTGTATTGTTCTCTTTGTTTCTAATTGATTGATTTCAGCACAGTGTTTGAACATATCCTGCTGTCTATTCTTCTTAGGTATGTTTGCTTTAGTTTGTTGTAGCTTTCAGGTATGCTGTCAAGTTGTTAGTATGGGACTTCTCTAATTTCTTTATGAAGGCATTTAGTACTATGAACTTTCCTCCTTGCACTGTTTCATTGTTCCCCATAAGTTTGGGTGTGTCTTGATTTTCTTTCTTTATTTCTTCTTTGACTCAGTATTCATTGAATAGAGAGTTGTTCGGTTTCCATGAGTTTATAGGCTTTCTGTTTTCTCTGTTGTTGAAGAAATCCATTTTTAATCCACATGATCTGAAGAGATGCAAGAGGTTATGTCAGTCTTCTTATATAAGTTGATATTTGCTTCATGACGAAATATACGGTCAGTTTTGGAGAAGGTACATTGAGGGACTGAGAACAAAGTACATTCTTTTGCATTTGGGTCAAATGTTCTATTTGACAGATTCATTTGATTCATAGCCTTTGTTAGGTTCCTTATTTCTTTGTTTAGCTTTTGTTTTGATGACCTATCTATCCACTGATGAGAGTGAGTAGTAAAAAGTGTTAATGTTAGTGAAGTAACCCAGACCTGAGAAGGCAATTCAGTTACAAATGAGCATTAGCTGTAAAGTAAAGAATATCCATGCTGTCATTCATAGACCTAGAGAAGCTAACATAGTAACAAGGAGGGCTCAATGGAGCATCATGACTCTCTTTATGAATAGAAGGTAGAGTAGACAGACATTGTGGATGGGAGAGGGGTTTGAATTGTGGGTGAGCATGGGAACAGGAGTGATCACATTGGGAGGACACAGAGGGAAAGAATACTCAAGAGACAACTGGAATTGGGAATTTGAGATTTCTGGAAAAGTCTCAAAACATAGTGCCATGGAGACTTTCAAGAATCTGAAGGATGGCCCATAACATTAAGGGATACAGAGCCTGAACCAGTCAATTTATGTAGTTAGACCAGGCTTCTAGTGAAGCGACTTATAATAAATAAAATCCAACCACAAACACTTCAACCCACAATTTGTCCTGATATAAAATGTCTGGGATAAAGTTGGACCAGAATGTATGGGAGTTCACAACCACAATAGTATAGCTTGAGACCAATGCCATCAAAGGGAGGCCACCCTTGAGACTGCCTGGATGACAGGTACCAGAGGCAAGATAGTCTCTGAAACCTGGGCCAGAACAAAACATGACTTGGTAAATAGATAGATAGATAGATAGATAGATAGATAGATAGATAGATAGATA
>NW_021620995.1:5975870-6001420 GCF_004785775.1 Grammomys surdaster
ATAGATAGATAGATAGATAGATAGATAGATAGATAGATAGATAGATAGATAATGCAATAAAGTAATATAAAATCAATGAAATGATTCCTAATGATATTCTGCTATAGTCATACACTGATGTCTAGCCCAATTGTCATGAAAGAGACTTCACCCAGCAACTGATGGATACAAATGTAGAGATTCACATCCAAACATTAGGCAGAGTTTGGCTAATCCTCTCCTGTTGTTGACGCTGGTGTCTGAAGTCCCTGCTCTCTTTACTATGTTTTTCTATTGCCAGGATTGCTTCAATTTATGTTTTCTTTATTGCTTCTATTTCCAGTTTTTAAATCTTGGACTGTTTTGTTCTTTTCTTTCATGTTTTAATTTTATTTTCCTGTATTTTTTAAAGGAATTTGTTTGTTTCTTCTTTAAGGGCTTCTACCCGTTAGACTTTTTTTTCTGTATTTATTTAAGGGATTTATTTATATCTTTTTAATGGATGGCTTATATCATCTTCATCAGATGGCATTTATTGTCAGAATCTTTCTCTTTGGATGTGTTATAGTATCTACGGCTTGGTGCGGTAGGAGAGCTGGGTTCTGATGGTACCAAACTGCATTGGCTTCTATTGATAATGGTCTGGAGCTTTCCTATTGCCATCTCTTTGTCTCTGTTTTTAACTGGCCTGGATTGGAGAAGGCCTCCCAGAAAAACTGGTGAAGCTATGTGTCCACAGTTAGGGCAAGCCTCCTGGGAAGCAGTCATTCCTGTGTCTCTGGTTAGAGCAGGAATCTGGTGTGCCACTTAGAGGTGGACCTTTGAGAGACAAGCCAAGCTGTAGGGTGGTGAGGCAGAGATGTTGACAGAGCAGGTGAAACTAGGGACCAGAAGGGACATGGGGTCCAACAGGTCTGGACAGAACCCATGTCTGCTGTTCTCTGTGGGTCCCAGTCAACATGAGTTTGGGGTGTAGGCTTCACCTGTTCAGAGAAATCCTTCTGGTAGAAAGGGAGGGGAGGGCCAGGAGAGTGAAAATGCTCCAATCTACTGTAACTGCAGGTAGAGGTTCAGACAGAAAGGGGACATAAATGTAACTCTTATTTGCCTGCTGTAACTGTAATCTTGGAGGCTTACTGCTGAATTATCCACCCTTTCTATGTTTCTGAACTCTGCCTGGCTGGTTCAACTCAGCTGTTCTGGGCCAAATTTCTCTCCAAGCTGGGTGAAACAAACTGGCTTCTCTCAGCTTTGAACATAATTGATCTCCTTTGATTTAAATTAATTCTGATAATCTGTTCTGAGCTTCTGGCTCCTTCTCATTCTCTGGGTTGTTCTGTCTTGATGAGTGTCTAGATTATCATCTCTGTAGTCTTTCTCTGTAAAACTGTCCCAGTAAAAGAGCCTATACATACTACCTACTACACATGACACACTTTTCTTCTCTTTCATTGCTCTCAAGTAGACTCTCTTCCTCATGTTGGTCTTTTGAGGGTTGGACATATCCTATCACTGACTCATACTGTGAAGTCTTTCTTTGAGTCAACATTTTGTCTACCCCACAACTAGTTGTCACTTTCAAACATGGGTACTTTCTTCTACAAACTAACATTAACTTAATTGTCACGGTATAAAGGTATACATTAAGTATATGTCTGTATCTAATCAGATCATGCTTTAATCTGGAGCATGTCTGAATTCCAGAAAAAAACAAAAATCCTAAAAGTTATTTAGATCCTATCCCCTTTCTGAGTAGCTATGTTGTTGAATTATTCTTCTACTGGAGGCCAGTTTTTGTTTTGTTTTGTTTTTTTCTGAAAACGAGTGGTGGAAAAGTTGGTCTCAGGTAGGGAGTGTATGTGTGTGTTGTGGGGGAAATGGAGGAATGAGAGAGGAGAAATGGCAGTGAGAATTTAGTTTATGAGTGAAGAAAAATTAAATTAAAAAAGAAATATTCTTTACTCAAGTAATGATGAAGGGATTGGAAAGTTGGCACAGTATCCCAAACATACCTGTTATATTAACATGAAATATTTAGTAGTATATTGCAAAGTTTTAGGCAATAAAATAATTAGTCTAAAAGTAAACAAGTAGGACATAATGAATGAACTGACATGATTCTCAAATTTAATGAGGATAATCAAAGGACAAATCCTAGTTGTGCTTTATAGTAGGACTATGAGTATTTTCAGTTTTACAATGTTATAGATGTGATTCTTGCAAAGGTTTCTATCAATCATAAATTAGGTTGGTTTCTCACTGCAAATGGTGCTATTTGAGGAAATTAAAAAAACTTAAGGTAACTTACAAATAACAACTTAAATCTCTATTTTATGCCAATTTAAGCATTTTATTGGGGAAATTAAAATGATAATAATTTTGAGAGGTTTTGATAAAATATAGTATTCTAATATGTGTAAACATTTTCTATGTAGTTTTTTTTAACTTTCACAGTTTTTTATTTAGTTTCAAATGTATTTTTCATTGTTTTGTCGTTTTTCTTTCTTTCTTTTTTTTTTTTTTTTTTTTGGTTTTTCGAGACAGGGTTTCCCTGTGTAGCCCCGGCTGTCCTGGAACTCACTCTGTAGACCAGGCTGGCCTCGAACTCAGAAATCCGCCTGCCTCTGCCTCCCAAGTGCTGGGATTAAAGGCGTGTGCCACCACTGCCCGGCTGTCTTGTTGTTTTTCAATATTTCTATTTTATTTTGTTCATTTATTTCTTTATAGTTAATTATAAGTGCATGTATGTTGCATATAAATGTTGGTGAGACTGTTAACATGTTCATGTGATGGTTGAGACCAGAAGTTTTGGTCAGGTATCCTCCATCATCTCTCACAATCTTAGTATGAAGAAAGGTTGTCTCGCTAAGTCTGAAAATAATTACTTACATAAGCTGGCCATTAAGAAACCCCCAAGATTCCTTCTGTTTACTCCTACCTACATAGAGACATTAAACTTACATTGCCTTTTCCAGACTTTTTTTTCTTCTTCTGGCTGTTTGGTGATTTAAAATCAGGTCCCCTTTCCTGTCCAGTGTAGAAGTTAGGCTTGGTTCTTCCTCCTGGCACCATGATCTTTGAAATAAGACTCAGACATAAATTATATTTATAAATACCTTGGCCATAGAGCTATGTTCTTCTCTGGCTAGCTCATAACTTAAGTTAACACATTTATTTTAACCTACATTCTATCATGTGGTTAGTTAGTTGTGCTAAGGTACCATACATGGATCTCATGTCACACCTTCCTGGGAGAGTCTCCAATGCCTGGCTCTCTCCCAAAATTCCGTCTGCCTTCCAGATGTTCTACCTAATTCCTGCCTAAGTCATAGGCCATCAGATTTTTTTATGGGTAGGTGCCACATCCATATAGATATAAGATGTTCTCTCAAATGTCCAATAAACACATTACACCTGAGCCATCCTCAAAACCCCTCCCTCCTTTATTTTGAATAAGACATTTTTCCTATTCATTTCCCAATTATAAATCACTACACAGACACAATTCTTGATAACTTACATTAGGATCCTATTTCACACAATTTATATATTATAGGAGAATTTCCACTGTTTATTTATATTTATGACTTTTGATATTTAGAGTAATAAATTTGTTTTAATTCAAAATAATTTATAATATTATGGCTATGTTTTCTGGATACTTGTATTAGCTTTTTGTATTTACAGCTAATTAATTATTAATTAACATTTTTATTTTTTCTTTATCTGATGATCTGAGACAGAGAGTGTGAAGTTTTAAGGGTGTGTGATTTGAATGGTAAGTACTCAATGGGAAGCTTGCAATTAACAGTAAAATGTTGTTTTAATGGTAGCAAGAGTTTATCTGTTTGGGTACTCCGGAGTGAGCTTTTCCTTTCTCCAGTGAAAACTGTGACATTGGCTACAATCTCTAATAACTGTTGTACTTTGAATTACAGAATTTCCCTTTGCCTCTGTACGAATATTTTATTATGTCTTAAATTCAAATCTAGAAATTTTGCTAAGGAATTCCTCAAGAAATTACAAAGTTTGAGTCTATCTTTACTCTTTGTTTTATTTTTTTGGTTCTTCAAACTTGTGTGTTCACAAATAACACACAAATACAGACAGACAGACAGACACACACACACAGAAACACACACACACACACACACATATATATATATATATATCCACATACATATAACATTGGACAGCTCTTTGCCAGGGAATCAGATATAAGTAGTCAGTTATTCTGCAAACCCTAGTAAAACATTTTTCTCAGTAACCATTGACTAGAGTAGTATGTACATACACAGAAAATTTATTATATTTAATCTCTGTAAGTATACTCTGACAGAAGAAGTGATGATTGTACTAATACTGAAACAGTTTTGTGGAAACTAGCAGGTAAAATTCCTGATTTTGATTTTCTTAATATGATCCAGAGTATCTACTTACTCACTGTTATGTATAAAGTGTTTCAAATTTTCTCTCCCCACATGTTTTACCATGATTCCTGCAATATGTCTTAGGAATATACTACTTAAGAAAATTACTTCATGGCTTTCTCCAAAATAGATTTCATATATATATACATCCTTTCTCCTAGAATTTTCATAGTATGTTGTGGCTTTCTATATAAAGTTGCTTATAAATTTTCATGCATGTGAGCAAACTGGCAATTCTTTTTCGGAAAGCTCTAATTTCAATCAAATATTTGAAACGACCTGTCCTAGATAGAGTTTTCATTACTGTGAAGACACACCATATCCAAAACAACTCTTATAAAGGATATTTAATTAGGATTGGTTTATAGGTTCAGTCCATTATTATCAAAGTCGGACACATGGAAGCACTCAGGAAGGCATGGTGGTAAAGGAATGTCTGAGAGTTCCACATGTTTTTATGAAGAGAACTAGAAGAAGATTGTCCTCCAGGAAGTCAGGAAGAGGATCTCAAAGTCCACTTACACAGTGCCTCACTTTCTCCAACAAAGACACATGTACTAATGGTGGACTATCTGGGCCAAGTTTATTAAAACCATCACTGTACCTGAATGCAAAACAAACTGAATGTGTTTCAAATTCAATTTACTATCTACTCTATAAAATACAATACAATTACAGTGTCATTAGTTATTGGTTTTGTGTGTGTGTGTGTGTGTGTGTGTGTGTTTGTGTGTTCGTTTGTATGGGTCTGTACACTCATTTATTCACACATGTGAAAATGCATGTATTGTCACTGTTTGAAAATAAAAAAATTATACCAGGAAAAGTTTTGAATATGAAACACTTCTGTAAAACTTCATGATGTTAAAGAATATTTTCTGATATAAAAAATGCTTTTTCACTGGAAATGATAGTAATGTAATTCTATCTCAATGTTTTCAATTACAAATGTAGACTTCTTTCATTATTTGAAACTCTTCATCAACTAAAAATCAGTTTTATTTCATAAATACCTGCTTAATGAGTAGATAGTTGTAATTTCATATTAATAGAAATATTTTTCAGAGCTTCATTAGATAGTGAATGAGACCTGTTTCTCAATGATTATTCATAAATTGACCATGGTAACTATGAATAAATGGACAATTGATAACTTCATCTCAAATTATATAAAATCATGGGCCATGTCCCATTATTTAAAAATCATGCAGTTGTCTGTTATTACTACCAGCATCATATGTTCATACATCAGCCTTGTATCTACCCTATTCCTTGTATGCTCACTATTAAAATCTTTATAGTTATATAAATCATCACTATTGTTCATTTAGATTTCTGTAGGAACATTCTAATCTAGCCTTGAGTGTAGGAGTTGAGTAAGGAATGCTCATCAAGAACTGAGTGCTCAAAAATCCATAACTCTTGTATAAAAATCCAATTATAGATATTTTTATTAATCCTACTGAAAGAATAAGATTCTCTGTTGCATGTTGAGATAGGCACATAATTCTAAGAACAGCAATATGTTATTAGAAGTAATTTCATTAAAAGTTTTCCTCTAAGCCAATGAACTATCTTTTCTTATGTTCCTGGCCTCTTTACTTTAGTAGTCTGAGTTATGGGTTCCATTTCAGAGAGTTGGCTTTAATTCCAATTAAAGAAAAAAATGATTTGCTTCTTTCATTATCTTGTGTCACGATATCTTTCTGGCATTTCATTGCTGTTGGCCACATGGTTCAAAGTTCTGTGATAGGATGATTACTTTTCTTCTTCAATATCATGCTAAGTATTCTCTAAAATTCTAAATACTTATTAATAAATTTGAAATTTCTAGATGGAAACAACTTGTATTTTTATCTTCTAAGATAATTAAAGATATAGAGTAGAATAGGTATAGATATATAATGTATCTTCACTAATAAGACCAACTCTCAAATTATGAGATATGACAAATAATTTTGATAATATTTCATGATTTTTCATTTGAGCAGCAACTATGGTCAACAACATAGTGAAATATAAAGTATTCCTCCCAATTGTAGTTGGTAGTGTAAGATGTCTGGTTTATGTATGGTGTCTACTCATATATTTTGATTCCAGTTAAATTCTTCTGTGTGTATGTACACATTCCATTAAGCATTTATAGTGCATTTCCATATTGCCTTTCAAAAAGCATTTAGTGTTAGTTTTCCCTCACCATATTCTTTCCATTATTCTGCCACTTCCTCATCCCTATTTTGTCCTAGTATCCATGTTTCACTGTTATCTCCTCATACTACTAAATTCTACTTCTCCTTCTTTAGAATATCTCACATATATAAATATTAGCATACATGAATATGAATATTTTTGAAGAGGGGGAAATGAATTTAAGAGGGATCAGGACTGACAGGAAGAGTTCCACAGAAGGGCATTTTTATAAACCTAGGACTTATGTATAAAAATAAAAAGTTCTATCAACCTTTTGCAATTACTAATGAAAGATTAATTAGGTTGTTGGTCATGAAGGATGACTCCAAGTTTAAGTTTAAGAATAAAAGATATGAAGAGAATGAAGGAAATGAGAGGATTTAAGGATTTCTATCAGAAGTCAGCAGAAACTGTTTATAAAGGAGAATTATTAAGTGATATATTCAAATATAGTTAATATGATATGGTGCTTGAAAATTGGCCATCAACTTTAAAATTATGGAAAGAACTTCAGTCTAATATAAACCCATTGGATACATTCAGAGAATATACAGTTTGTAAAGATTCAGGAAGTGTCTCTGTGAATTAGCACTTCATTTAAGGCCTTATATCATACATAAATCTTGGTTGTAACTCTTGTTAAGCTGACAACACATGTTACAACTTTCTCTGTCCTTGTAATAGGCTGGAATGTGAATACTGCAATATTAAAATTCTCATGCTTTGGGATATTTCACAGCAAATGAGACATTCTATGATAAATGGGTTTTATATGGAGCACAAAAGGTGAGTAGTTTTAAGTATAAAAGGAAAAGTTTAATACAAAAGGAACAATACCACTATTCAGAGAGTCCTAAGTCATCAAACTGTTAACCTAAATCTATAAGTAAAATCTTAAACATCAGTATCGTGACTTGGCGTCATTTGCATCAGAATCTTTTATATTGTGTTGGTTCTATTGAAAGTTATTGGTTCTGTAGGAGAAAGATTTATTAATTTGACATGATATATCTAGTGTCATAAATGCTTTCTGATTATGGAAAGTCAGTGACCATAATTTATTCCACAAATATATCTTATTTATATTTCAAGGTATTAATTGGATAATAAACTAGATACAGACTGTAACCATTAAAATCTCCAACATATTTTTTGCTGGTATTGTGATCAGTTTTAATTTGTAAAATTTGATGCGACATTTTGTAAAAAATTACAGAAAGCCTTAGCTGTCATTGTAATGGCATAATTTTAAGCATTAAAATTATATATAATAAAATATGATAGAATATCACTTTGCAAGTAGTAAGATATAAAATCAGAAGATAATTAAAGATATAATATTTTATCGTATATATCACTTATCAGTTTTAGCTTCCTTTTAAATTAGAATTGTCTAAAATTAAGGTATCTTAAATATTTTAGGTGAATGATTTACTTTGCTAGAATTAATATGAAATAAAAATGATTTGCAAAAGAGAAAGGCTTGAAAATTTTAATAGCCATTATTTAAAATGTAGGAAGATTTTAATGCTTTCATCAATTTGGTTATTAACATCAGCCTAGTCATTTCTGAGACCACGGTAATGTCTCCTTAAATATGCTTCAACCTTTAAAATGGTGATGATCTCTGTAAGTGAATAAATGTCTATTTTACTTGTATCCTTGAAAACTATAATGCAAGCTTTATACATACACACATACACACGTATATGTATGTGTATGTGTATGTATATATGTATATTCAATTTAAAGTCTAGTTTGATGTCTGAAAATTTGAAGACACATGGAATGTTTCAGAGTATTTTTTAAAAATAACTCTGAAATAATATGAATTGGTTGAGGAAGCTACAATTACAAGATCTACTCTCCATCACTTTGTATGGATTGATATCCTAAGCTATTGAGGTCTTCTATAAAACAGAAAGGAAGTGAATGCTGAAATTGCTTTCTTGTTTGCACTTGAAAGGCATTTTCTCTTTTTGGATTTCAGTCCTCAGATTCTAATGGCTTTAGACTCCGGGACTGATATTCCTACCTCTGGTTTGTATGTCTTTGGACTTCTTTTAACAGTTCCACCATAGACTTTTCTGATTTGAAAATTAAATTTGATCTTACTTCCCACGGTTAGATTTCTAAGTGTTTTAAAACTCATAGTTCACATTCTTAGTTCAGATGTGACCCAGGAACAAAGTGACTGAGTTCTCTCTTCCTTCCTGTGTCTTTGGAAGTCCTATCTCTTGATCTACAAAACAATCTGGTAACATATTTGTTTGTAGCACAGCCTAAGCAACTTCAGTGAAAATACTTGGTAGACAAAATTACAAATTAAATTGCAATGATTAACTTCCTTATTTCTATGAAGAACACATGGAACTGATTTACTTCTTCAATCTAAAAGGAGATTTCCTAGTGCTGTGTAATAATACAATATATAACAGCCTCATTTATTTAGTCAATAACTATAATTCATAACCTATATAAATATCTTTCATTGAAAACAGAATGCTCCTCCTCCATACAAATATTCCTTTAGTTCACTTTATACATTTTGAAGAACATCAACAAACAACTATTAAATAAGTTTTAACATTTAAAATGATGAAAATCTGTATACATGAATAAATTTTTTTTCTTTTTTTTTTAATAATCAAGATCTTTAATAATCATTAATTTAATACAATGGTTAGACTCAGACTTTAAAACTGTCAATTTTCTATGTAGAATAAAATCTACCGAGGAGTATCTGTGCATAACTTTTTTTTTCTTTTTTTTTTAATTTCTTTTTTTTTTTTTGAACATGAAATGCTTTTTTATAGCGTGTTTTACAAGGGGAGGGGGTAAGAGGGTCCAGGTGGTGGAAAAGTACAAAATCTTCTTGGCCTGTGCCTTGAAACATGTCATGGTCTATATGGCACACCATGAATAAATTTTTATTTTACCTATATCCTTGAAAACTATAATACCAGATTTAAATATATAATTATTATAAAGTCTAACTTGGTCCCTTAAAATTTTAAGACACATGGAATCTGTCTTTCTGCTCCCATTCACTGAATGAAGCTATGGATTTTACTAAGATAAGAATTCCTGAAATATTCATGAGGAAAATAAAAACACAAAGGCTGAATATCAATAAAGCACACATTGTTTGTAAACAGCAACATATCTTTGACCTACACTTCATGCAAATAAGCGAATCACCTATATGTATTTTGATCATAATGAGTAAAAAAATACAGATTAGTTATGTGTCTATGTAAATAAACTATTAATAATTCATGCTACAGAATACATGATGCATTTTATGGATTGCATGCATTGAAACTTTAAAATAGTAATGTCGGCCACCTATCACCATGTCCAACAACCCCACAAGTTCTCTCGTAATTCCTATATTTGAGCCAACAACTCTTATAAGCATTGCTTTGGAATGCTCTAGCCATTCCAACTAGGAAAGAAGATAAGCAATCTTCACTCTCCTTTATCTTCTGTAAACCCAGTCCCCTTGTCTCATCCCCAGTTGAAACAGACCATCTCCTGTAGCCTCTCCCTCTCTGTTTCCATTCACAGGAAACTTTACAAATCATGGGCACATACCCTAATTTCCTTCCTTTTGTAGAATGCTTCAGCACCCAAATCTAACTCTTCTGTTTATGTCCTCTCCCCATTCCCAAGTGTCAGTTGATAAAGCCTAAAAATACATTCTAACTGGAAAACCTAGTAGCTACATTCTTCCATGGGTTTTTCTACCCATATCCCAGTCCCTGAGTAATAACTCAGAAGCTTATTATTTATTAAAATATGCCAGTAAATATGCCAGGCTTGTTCCCTAACTAGTACATAACTTAATTATTCTGTTTATTCCCTGTCTTCCATATCTCTCATTACCTCTTATCATTTTTACATATCCTACTTTCTCCAAGTTAAGGTAGCAAACCTCCTGTGTCTATTTCCCCGAGTTCTTGGTCTGCCAAAGGTTCCACCTTCTAATCTTGCCTTGGATTTTTGTTTAACAGGTTTTTATTGACAAACGATGTTTCCACACAGTGCACAAGAAGTTATCCCTACATCTCCCTCTTTTAGTTTAAAATTAGACTTTTTTATTGGATGTTTTATTTACATTTCAGATGTAATCCCCTTTCCCCATTTGTCATACACCATGAACCTCCTATCCTATTCCCCTTCTTCCTGATTCTATGAGGATGTTCACCCACCCACCTCCCCACCCTCGAATTCCCCCACACTGGGGCATCCAGTCTTCACAGGACCAAGGACCTTCTCTCCAACTTATGCCAAACAAGGCCATACTCCACTGCATATACAGCTGGAGTCATGAGTCCCTACCTATGTGCTCCCAGGCTGGTGGTTTAGACCCTGGGATCACTGCTTAGTTAGTATTTTTGCTCTCCCCTTGGGACCACAAACCCTTTCAGTTCTTTCAGTCTTCTCTCTAACTCCTCCATTGGGAATCCCATGATCAGTTCAATGGTTAGCTGTGAGCATCCACCTCTGCATATGTCAGGCTCTGCCAGACCTCTAAGGACACAGCTATATCAGGATCTTGGCAGCATGCACTTCCTGACATCCACATCAGCATCTATATTTGGTGACTGCACATGGGGTGGATACCCAGGTGGAACAGTATCCAGACAACCCCTCCTTCAGTTTCTTTCCTACGTTTTGTCTCCATATTTACTCCCATGAGTATTTTGTTACTCCTTTTAAGAAGGACTGAAGCACCCACACTTTGGTCTTCCTTCTTCATGAGCTTCAATTGTAGTCTGTGAGTTGAATCTTGGGTATTGTGAACTTTTGGGCTAATATCTAATTATCAGTTAATACATACCATTTGTGTTCTTTTGTGATTGGATTACATCATTCAGGATGATACTTTATAGTTCCATCTATTTACTTAAGAATTTCTCAAATTCATTGTTTTTAATAACTGAGTAATACTCCATTGTGTAAATGTACCATGTTTTCTGTATCCATTCCTCTGTTGAAAGATATCTGGGTTCTTTCCAGCTTCTGGCTATTATAAATAAGGCTGCTATGAACATAGTGGAGCATATGTCCTTGTTGTATGTTAGGGCATCTTCTGGGTATATGCCCGGGAGTGGTATAGCTGGGTCCTCAGGTAATGCTATGTCCAATTTTCTGACTCTTTCTCCAACATCAATAAACTATATACAATAAGAACAATTATGAAAACCATCAGTTAAAAATTATATTCATAATTCCATATGTATTTGGCAACCTTGAAGAAAATACTCTATTATCATCAATCTTATCTTGGTGAGTCCATGATTTTATATCTAATTCATTTTCTATCATAACTTGCATGTATCAACCCAAAAGCATCTTCTTTATACCTTAAATTATTATATTAAATCCTAAACCAATTAAGCTTAGTTGTGAGACTATAACTATCTCGTTTCCAACCCCACCAGAGATGTGAGAATGATAAATATTACCTGAGTATAAAGGAAATGCAGAGCAACCAGCTTCCAAATTATAGAGATGACAGAGGTTTCTGGCTTGGTGGACAGTCACTCACGGTTTCTCTGAGTCATGAAGAAGTCAGCCTTGTGGCCCAACAATCTGAAAGAATTTTTTTTGTGAAACAAGAATTAGAAAGACATGTCTATCTTATCTTGACAAGACCCAGTAGTCTACTTCTCTACATCTTGTTTTTTCCAGGTTGGACAGTATATTATCAGCATTTGAAGTAATGACAGTTTTGTCTAGTGCCTAATTTGCTACAGTTGAAGCAAATTCCATATGGAATTTCTTGATGGTGTTAGTCTTCTTTGAAGTAGTATTGTCATGCTGCCAAATGCAGACATCTCATTGTCATGAAAAGCCTTTTATAGGTAAATCATTTTTTATTCTCATATTCTGCAGATCTCTTAGGTTTCTGAAGTCCATCTGTCTGTATATAGTATATCTAAATAAGTAAACATTGCTTGTTTCTAGCCATTCCTAGGGATCATGTTTCTATAAAGCAGAACTAGTGTCTAATGTGACAATAAGCTATCAAGCTTCCATTTCTTAATTATTCTAAACAATTTGGAAAAACTGCTTTCAAAAGGATTGGAACTTCGTATTGCATTTTAAATGAGTTTCATAGGTATAACACCTTAAAGAAAAGTAGAAATGTAAATATATATAGCATTTTTCTTTAAAAAATTAAATTTGTATCAGATATACAACATATCAATTTAAAAATATATGGCTTGTTGATATTCTTTAGTTCAAATGTATATTCCATAACTGTCCTACCATTCTTATGTTTTCCATTTTTTCTTTTCATCTTTTCTCCCTCTTTTTGTCTGCTAACACAAGATAGGAAAGAAAGTAGGATAGAGGAAAGAAAAAGAACAAAAAATGAGATCCCTGATTCTAACTTCCTATATTTAATTTAACCCTAACCAAGACAATTAACAACTCGTGACAAACTCCCTCCAAAAATGGCAAATATCCATCACTCATTTAGTGTCCAAAACCTGCCCATCCCATTTTTGGAGAGTGGGGCATCATTCTCTTAAAAATGCTTCCTGCTGTCTGGAGGCAATGATATCTTTGTGGAGCCATGACAATGTTCCAGGTGCCAGAAATGCCAGAGCCAAGACCTGATATTAAGGCTCTGTGGTGAGTCATGGACAAAGGACAAAAGCTGTTGACCTCTGGCTCTGTAATTCTCCTTGACTATTCTGGGGCCCCGAAGATGCTGGCTTCTGTAGACTTAACTCTTTCTTAAGGTGTTCACTATTCTGTGACAAAAAGCCACTGGCTTTTGTCAATTTACGTCTTGGTGATAGCAGCAAAGGAAAAGAAACTCTCTTGCTTTGGTTCTTTTCACTTTAAATCAGGTCTCTTCCTGGCCAGGAGACAAGTTTGGAGTTCCTTAACAATTTGTGAGCCAGGAAAAGAAGAAAATAAAAAAGAAGAGAATAGAATAGAAAATATAAATGAAGAAGAACTGCAAAGAGAAGAGAAAAGAAATGAAAGGGCAAAAAGGCATACATACAGAGACACACACATACTGGATGAAGCTGAAGAAGGCTACATCATTGCCTTATTGTAGGTCTTAGTATACTTTCTCAGGATAATTGATCACTTGTTTTTCTAAGGATTTTTATATTCAATGAGTTTATTGTAGTTAAGGTAACAGTGCATGTCATAGATTGATAAGACTTTAGGAATTATAACAGAATAATTTACATGCCTTTCTATTAAAACTACTCTGTGACTAAATATTCAGAATTTCTTACTAGCTCCATAAGTTTATTATAAGTTTAAAGTAATAGTTTTTTTTAATGTTATAAGTTAGCACACATTTGGCAATGGACAAATCATCTGCCTTGTGTTATTTTTAATTCTTGTATAGACTAGTCCACTATTTAATTTCTTTTCTTGCACATATAATAATTTGGTTATTACCAGTTTATTATATTTATTTAATGGGCTCTTTCCTAAGCTAGAAGGAATGTTTTCCTTGAAAGTAAATTTGTTCCAAGCCTGCTTTCTTTACCTGGTGCAGTAAGCAAATAGCACATGAAGGCTTTCAGAGCACTATTTGCAGCTATTATTCTATAGGTGACATGAGATTACTTGTATTAATTTAACAGTTTTATAAAATCATCATCAGGAATTAGGAAATCCTCAATTTGTCTACACAGCATTATTACATGAAAGTACATCTTCATATTAATTCTGTCAATGATTCCCATGAATCATTAGGCTAAGTAAAAGTGACAAAAAAGGCATAAAGCATACAGCATCAAGAAGCAATCCTAGCATGAAGCCTCTGGGGACCCTGCATCTCAGAGTTTACCCATAGGAGCCAGGCAAAATGGTGGACAGTCTCTAGAAAACTCATTTGCTTGCCATAGTCTTTTCTAGATGTCTTCTGACAGGAAAGTATAGGGATTAACTGATTCCTGGATGGAAGAGTCTGTAAATCTTGATATACACAGCTAGGTATATAGAGGATAAACTAGGTACAGATTTCTAAAACAGCAATTGTGGCATTCTGAAGTTGAATCATCTGGGCTACTCATCTTTTCTTCTTTGGTGTCCATTTATTTTTCTGTAGACATATAAACTTTCACAGGTAACATATACTTCTGCATTAGCACATGTTGGGATTTGCAATGTGCAAAATTTAGCTAAAGATGTTTCTTTGCTTTGAGCAGGAAAAAGATACCAAAATTTATAAGTCTGTTTGAACTGTATATTCAAACTGTAATATAAAATTTCAACCATGGTATATGAAAGGATATCATGTAATAATAATTTCTGAAGATTCTGTAGCTAACAAAATATATTGGCTATGCACAGCTGAAGTCCTAGTTGGAGAAATTCATTTCTCATTCAGGGATTCTCATATACATATATATATCACTTTTTATCATTCTCTCTCTCTCTCTCTCTCTCTCTCTCTCTCTCTCTCTCTCTCTCTCTCCCTCTTTATGGTTTATCCTTTATGACTGCTACCCCTGATCAAATATAATCCTTATTAATTTTGATGAAACCCATAGCTTTTCTTCTCCTATTGAAACAAGCTAAAACCTTTTCCCTAATACAACACATTTCCTGTCTTCTTTTTGAAGTTAAGTCCATACATAATATATAGAATGATTTGTTTCAACAATGTTTTCCATAATCCAATGTCTCTCAAGAGCTGTGCTATTTGTCTCATTGACATTTAATGAATTTAAAGTCAATAAAGCATTATTGACTGTTTCTGGAGAGCTCTCATATTGACCTTCTGTTCTATTAGCATTTTCTTTAAGGACTTTTTAGGTCTCTCTACAGTTGCTTGACCTGCAGGATTATAGTATATTTTTGTAACATATTCTATGCTATAATATCTCAAAAATGTGTGGTATTCTAATGGATCCATATGTTGGAATATCACCAAATTTAATCTGCAAAAGCATCTCCAAGATATCTAGCATCTTTACGAATGTACAATCTCAGAATCATCCTTTTCCAGAATTTTAGGAAAAGATCCTTGAATTTTTGAATATGTACCAATAGTTTGATATATTAAAATCTATACATATCTTAACTTGCCAAATACTTTGAAATGAAACACATATTGTATGTCATCTCTATGATTTTCATCCTAATTTATTATGACTTTGTGGATTTTGTTATTTGATACTACCCTTTTTTTGATGTTGCCTTAGACTTCCAGATTGGATTCTTCAAAAGTACATTATTCGAATTTAGATTCAGATTCTGGATCTCCCATATCTATTTTTAGAGTTCTCTCTCTCTCTCTCTCTCTCTCTCTCTCTCTCTCTCTTTTCTTTTTCTCTCTCTGCTGGGTTGTCCCACATCCTCATTCTGCCTCAGATTACTGACCAGCTGATTTATATTGACTGGTGAACCTTCTAGACATTACACAAAATAATAACTCTACAGGAAGCATATAAGAAACATATTCTACCTAAGAAAACATAGTACTATACTCTCTTAGGAACCAGATAATTTAATAGACTCTAAACAAGGGAACACAAAACCACTGGAGACCAGATCATATATTAATACATAGAAATATAATTACCCTAAACCTAAAGACCTAGATGACAGCCTAAAAATACAATCAATAACAGGGCAGATATGTCTCTACTTCAACTCATCAGGCTTACTTCAGTAGGTCCTGAGGTGCAGTATAGCAGAAGCAAAATACAAAGAATTAAAATAGCTGTTGTGAATATATTAGTGGTCCTTAAAGAGAGCATAAATAAGTACATAAATAATTGTGCTTTGTTAAATGAATTGTTCAATTTTACCAAATGAAGACTCAAGAGCCAGATGCTGGGGTGAAAACCCACTAGGTGAGAGCGGAAGAAAAAACACCCAGCTGACTTTTCTCCTCAATAGATGTCCTAAAAGCAAAAAGCCAATTCTCATCCTCTACACTGTCTTAAAATCCCTTCAAATTGATTTTCCCTACTTTCTACTTCCTGTGCATCTCTTTATCTGTCCTCCTGGCTTTCTTTCACTCTCTGATTTTTTTCTTTCCTATGTACAGTGTTTGTTTTTTGGTTTTGTTTTTGTTTTTTTAAATAACAAAGGTTTCAGGCAAGGTATTGATGATACAATTCTAATAAATTAGTATAGGCCATAATGTCAAAAATCTATTTTAGTATGTGTTTATTTCATTTTTTTCTTTTTTAGTAATCATTCCATTTGTTTACATTTCAAATTATATCCTACTTCTCGGTTACCCCCTTCACCAATCCACCCTTCCCCATCCCTTGATATCCCACTTCCCAGTAACCTCTCCACCAACACCCTATCCCACATCTGCCCTCTCCTCTCCCATTTGCCTGTATGACGGTGCTCCAGTACCCACCCACACTCTCCTGTCTCACCACTTTAGCATCCCCCTATGCTGGGGCATCAAGCCTCCTGAGACCAAGAGCATCCTCACCCATTGCCAGCAGGTAAGGCAGTCCTCTGCTACACATGTATCTGGAGCCATGTATTCCTCCTTGTTTGTTTGTTTGCTTTGTTTTTGTTGTTGTTATTGTTCTTTAGAGTTAAATAAGAAAATTCCTTCTTCCATATAAATATGACTTTTACTTTCCTTAGTTGGAGGGATGGCATGAGACCTGCACTCATGATCTGTGAATAGATGGCATGAGCTGAACCAAGAGCACTTCTTTCTCTGTTCTAACTTTCCCTAGATGGAGGCCTACAAGCTTCTAACCTAACAATCTAATCTTCTAGAATGACTAATTCAATCTGGCTTTTCTACGCTGCTGACTAATTGCTTTGCTTGGCCTCATGCTAACTTTGGCAATATATTCTAGTCTGGCTTGTTCTCATTGCCTGGCTTGTTCTGTCTTTACCTGTATTGAGCTTGTTTCCTCTGTAGCTTTTCTCTGTAAAATCGTCTCAGTAAAATTGTCATACCCACTAACCTCGTACCTCAAATGATACACCTTTATTCTCTCTCACTGCTCTTAGGTAACCTGTCTTTACAGTGGTGTTCCCATTTGAGTTTGGTATATCCTATCTTTGACTCATTCTGTCCAATCTGTCTCTGATTCATCACTTGGTCTTCTCCTCAATTAGATGTCACTTTCAAACTTGAGTACTTCATTCTATAAACTAACCATACCTTTATTGTTAGGCATTAAAGGTGTATATTGAGGGCATGTCTGTATTCCAGCCAGATCATACTGTAATCCAGAGTGTGTCTTCATTTTTCCTGGATTATAACTTTGTATGTGCTCCCTGGCCAAAGCAGCCATGTTGTTGAATTAAAGTTTCTCTATACTTCAATATGAGAAAAATAGTTTCCTATGCTTTCTTCCCCAAATATGAATCCCTAGTTATTCACATTATTTTTATTCTGTATGAACATATGTGATACAATAGGGAGATAAGATTTAATCATAGTCACTAATACAATAAGAGATAGGGGATATAGTAACACAATTAGGTTTAGTATTTGAAAAAAAAAATGAAACAGTAAACCTCCCAGTATTGAGCACATCTAGAGACAATAATGCTTGGGACTGAAAAACAAGAGACTTTTTAAAACAACTGTGTGATTTGTAAACTGTAAGATGTGGTAAAAGCAATATCAGCTATGATATTAGCTTTGACAGATTCATTTTTTATTCATAAACAATTATATACATAGCTAAGTACTTTACTAGATTTAGGCCTAACACCTAAATTTAAGAAATGTACTTAGCACAATCGCTATCAAAACATGTGATCACTCAAAAACTTATGCTATCTTCATTAGCATATTTGAAGTCTAAAAAAGCACAGCTGTCTTCAATTCTGCCACATGAATGATGAAAAGATTTTTATGAGGAAAAGAACTTATGAGCTAATCTATAGTAAACGTTCAAAGGTTGAAAATTCAGCTGCAAACAATAAACGAGAAGTCAAAGCATAAAGGTTAAATTGGGTTACTAAAGATCAGCAAACAGTCTGAGGCATATAAAATCAATGCAATGTAATGCAAGTATATAAACTTTTAACCATATTTCTTATCTCTTGTATTCCCACTGTATTTTGTTACTGCAGCAGCATTCTGCTTGAAGACGCGATGTCACATCTAAAGAGATTTTTAATTTTTCTACCATATACATCTTATGGTTTATATCATTTGACTTGAGACAAAAAATCCTTAATGGTTAGCACAGGCTGGCCTTGAGCTTGTCCTCCTGTCTTCGAGGTCCCAGTGCTGATATTACAAGTTTGAAATGCCATCTTCACCAGTTACATACTGTGAAGTCTATCATTTTTCCTCTATTTCATACTTAAACTTCTGATCTTCTTGCCTCTATCTCCCGTGTGCTATGGCTATAGCCATATGACACAACACTAAGCTAAATAACACAATTCGTAAGCTAAGTGCTACAATCCCCTTGAATTCAATGATTTGTAAAAACAAACAATTTGTGTAGTTATACTTTAATGCATGTATGTTCCGCTCATAGTTATAAAAATATTTTATAACTTATTGTATTTTGTTCTAAATAAATCAACAACTGCAAAACTTCAGAAATAGTATTATAAGAATATATAATCAAAGGAAGATATAAAAATAAAGAATGCAATTTTCGGGTGAAAGGAACACATTTCTTATTAAATGTACTTCCAGGCAACATGTATAGACAGTTACAGGCTCTTCAGTTTGCAGACTCTCAAGGCCAAGTGCATTTCACGTTATCAAGAACAAGAGCTGACCTTAAGACAGATTTACAAAGAAGTCACCTTTTCTTTACAGGATTTGAGTATTTATGTTGTTTCACAACTTAGCCAACAAAATAGCAAAAGTCAAATTGTCCTTAAAAATTATTTTTACCTATTTCAGCATAGAAAGTTTAGTCACAGAAGTAAATCTATAATTTAAAAGACTAGTATAATACTTTGAAAATGAGTTGAATACAGTGCAACATTTCTTAAAGCGTCCTTGCTATATACTAAAGAATATGTAGAGAACTTAATTGTCTGAAATTTTTAAAGGTATTTGATCTAGCTACCAATTATTTGATAAACATATTTATACTTGTATGTTTGAGTTTAAGAAGAGACAAAATAGAATAATTTTTAATCCTTTAAATCAATATAAAGTCAGAAAATGTAAAAGATATCCATATACTTCATTAGTAGGGGGTAGGATTCAAGGAGAGAGTGGCTGGGAGGGGGTCCTAAGTAGGATGTAAAGTGAATGTGTAAAAAATATATTAAAAAATCAAACCTGGGAATTGTGTACATATATATGTATGAGTTTTATTTCCAACATACTCATGAGTGTTTCCACCTACAGAGATTAGAAATAGGCATAGGAATCCTTAGAATCTGAATTACAGACAGTAGTGAGCTACCGTGTGAGAGCTATGAAATGAATCTTGGCTTTTTAAGAGTACTAAGTGTACTTAACTGCTTATACATATCACTGGCTCTCCAGATCACCTTTTAAATTTACTTTTAACTTCATACATCACTTTAGAGGATTATTTTTTTGTTGTTTAGGAAGTGTATTTTTTTTTACGTTCTATTTCCACTAAATCTAGCTGATAGTGTGTGTGTATATGAGATTTTTTTCTTTTTGTGTGCTTATTGTCCAATACCTTATGTGGGGATGGCATAAAGAATAACCTGTCCCACCACAGTGGATCCTTTAAAATTGTAGACTTTATATTGGACATCTATTTGTATTATATTCAGTGTACAACTTGTTTTTCCATCTATCAAATTTAGATAACTGTATTTTGTTTTTCTTAT
Organism: Grammomys surdaster; assembly: GCF_004785775.1. NCBI lineage: Eukaryota > Metazoa > Chordata > Mammalia > Rodentia > Muridae > Grammomys > Grammomys surdaster. Next base: position 5,996,243 of record NW_021620995.1, read on the forward strand.
TTTAATTTTCATTGGAATTATCTGCTACCGGTGATCAAAATGTTGAAGTCAATTAGTTTCTCTCTAAACAGATGAATACCTTATATCAACATTTTCAGTATGGTGACATATCCTCAAAGTGAATGTTCTTTACAGACAAAGCTGTAATGGAGAATTTCTTTGAGTTATTAATATTTTTTATTTAAGAAATTTGCTGTTATTTATTTACTTCACATCCCATTTGCAGCTTACCCTCCCGACTCGCTCCCAAGTCTTGTGTTCTCATCTCTCTCTTCCCCATCCAACACTACTTTCCTTCTCAAAAAAGGGGAGGCCTCCCATCGATATCAACCAGTCTTGGCATAGCAAGTGAAACTAAGACTAGGAATATTTACCTTTTGAGAATAAACAAGGCATCCCAGTTAGAGGAAAGAGATTCTAAGTCAGTCAATGTAATCAGAGACAGCCACTGCTCCTGCTTTAAGCGTCCTATGTGAGGACCCAACTACACAACCATTACATATGTGCAGAAGGCCTGCTTTGGTCCCATGCATGCTCTCTGGCTGGCAGTTCAGTCTTTATATTATATGTTCCTATAGGCCTAGGTTAGTTGATTCTGTAGATTTTCTTATGGTATTCTTGACTCCTCTGTCTTACTCAATCCTCCTTCCACCTCCTCCATGGGATTCCCCAATCTCTAATTAATATTTGACTGTGGGTCTCTGCATTAGTTTCTATCATTAGCTGGGATAAACCTCTCTGATTACATTTATGCTAGACCCCTTTCTGAAATTATAGCAGATATTATTAATACTGTCAGGAATGTGATCAAAGAGAGATGCTGAAATCTCAGTGAAAAGGGAAAAAGACTACATATCAGGGTGATGGAGGCAAGTAACTGGGTGGGGGAGAGGATGGAGATGGAGACAGGGATAAGGTAGAGGGAAGATACAAAGAGAGAGTATTAGAAAAGACTTTTGGAGTATGGGGGACATCTCTGGGAGAAGCTAGAAATCTAGGACAATGGAAACTTTTATCAAACTATTGGGTTACCCTTGATAAGAGTCCTGGTAGTGGAGGATATGGTGTGCCATCTCCACTGAGATGCCAACCCAGGCATAAAACCGTAGACCCACAATTCGCCCTGGCTACAAGATGTGCAAGGTATACAGCTGAGCAGAGTAAGGGAAGGGCAAACCAATGACAGGCCCCGTTTAAGAATCATGAAATAAGAAAATTATTATTTCCCATTCACAAACACTTATAATGTTAAATATTCACCAATCTTAAAGGGTTAAATAAAGTGTATTTATATAACAATACACAAAGTTTCAAAATAACTATAATTTATAGTGATAGAACTTTCAAATATATACATATGTATATGTGCATATGTGTATGTGTATATGTGTATACATATGTATCGTATATGTATATATGTATATATATCATATATATGTATCATCATCATCACCACCATTGGCCACATATCCATTAATATAAATTTGAGAAATTTGGTCATAAAAGCTAGTGAAATATGATAAAAATAATTCTTCACAAATTCTTCTTACAAGACTTAGTTCATTCATACTAAGACCCAATAAAATTTGTTTCAGACTTGTAGAACAATTTTTCTGAACTAATTTTTGCACTTATGTGCACTATTCCCACACACTTAAACATGTGTGAACACACACAGAGACACACACATATATATAGCACAGACACACACACATGTACATATTTAAAAATATACACACACACATACATATATTACACACACACACATATATATATATATATATATATATATATATATATATATCATAAGCCTATGTGTGTGTGTGTGTGTGTGTGTGTGTGTGTGTGCTTCTGGGCTTGATTTCTAACTTCTGATCCACTGACTCTCAAAGGCTGCAATTACACTCCTATTATATACAATTATGTAGTACTGGACTTAAACCCAGGACTTTATGCATTTTAAGTAAATTTTGAAAAACTGAGCAATACCTCAACCAACCAATATAGGTGGACAAATGTGCATGATAATTACAAAAATGTAAAATGATGTAAAATTGTTAAAATCACTTTGTAGTGTTTTAAGTTATAAATATTGATTTTCTCATAGTAAATCAGGACTTCGGTTAAAGAAATGGAAGTTTTGCCATGATAAAATAATTTATCATAGCTTAAAACTGTTAAGCAAAGTCTTTATAGTCGTGAATTTTTTGAAATCATTAATCAATATTTAGAAATGTTCATTTATTGTTGGCTTATACTTTACTTTCTTATAACTTCTCAGTCAGCTTTGGATATAATAATAGTTTTGTTTTCATTTTAAAATAAACATATAATAATATTAACATGAAGGCTGAAAAATATTCTTGAAGAGTCTCTGTAACTATTTGAATATTCATAAGTTATTAAAAATACAGTGTTTACAAGATTTAGTTCTAGATTTGAAAGGAAAATATTTCTCTTAGCATACGGTGCATGCAATTTTAATACGCAGCATTTTAGATGAAAAATTATGTAGAATAAAGTTTCAGATTATAGGCCAGAGCAATCCCGATGGGAATAGTTAAAACAAACATAATATAACACTACACAGTACTGTTGACAAATTCTATTGTTCACTAAGTAATAATCTAAAATCAAATGCATCGTTTAACACAGTGTAAAAACAAAGTCACTTAAACATGTCATTTCATCTGGCAGAAAACATCTAATACTATAATGACCTAAAAATGTGTAATTTTATGTTAGAAAGAATTTGTAATGCTTTCAGTTCCTTCAAATACCAAAACCTATTAGGTTGCTTTGAGTCCCTTTATTCAAAAATAAATTTTAGAACAATGTAAGGTGAATTACCATATCAGAATAAGTAATTTCAGAACCCTTAAATAATTTACTTCTGTAGAATTTGTACTAGAATTTGGAAAATAATTGTATCCTTTGATGACAGTTATTTAATAACTGTTTAAAAAATCATTAATAGTTTCAAGTGAGAGAAATGATAGGTAAGCTACATCTTCAAGAGATTACCCACACTTTTCCTCTCTTTTCACACACTTTTTTATACTTTTTTCTCACACTTTTTTATACTTGTTTTTTAGATATTTAGACAGTTAGTGAAACTCTTGTCAAGAAGACTTGACATCCTAGGTTAGAGTCCAGTACTGCCTAAATGACATATAATATAATTCCAGCCCTTGATGAGCAGAAGGATCAGAAATTCAGTATCATCCTCATGTGCATTGTTAAATTAAAAAAAAAAAACTGGCAATAAAAGTTCAGTGAAATTACTCTAAGTGATGTGCATATCCCCATCTGCTGATATTAACATATTTGAATAATAGATTTCACTTGCCCCTAGAGGCTTTGCAGGTGTGGCTGCAGTGTGTCACGTGTATATCATTAGGTGGCAGAGAGGAGTGAGGCTATGTCTATGTTCAGTGTTCTGACCTATAAACATCTGAATGTTTAGTAATGTAACTAAACCGGGGGAAGGGGGAGGTTGGGAAAGGAGTCTGAGTTAAGCTGGTATAGGAGTCTAACACAAGATAACAGCAGTCCCAAAGGGCTTTCAAAGCATGGAGTTTCACACAGATCCTGACCAGCTCCTAAATCATGGTATAAGTCAGGGGCTAGAAGAACCTCAACTTGGACTTCGGGCCCTGGGTGGATGTGAGCCTTAGATAGATGGCCTTTGCATAGGGTCATACAGACAGACCTGGGCAAGGACCAAGCACAAGAAGACCACCAGTCTGGTGCCATGGCACCCAGACAGAGAGGTAGCCTAAGATTACCACCATTCTGGCACTATGTAGGCTTTGGGGAGCAAATTATGCTTTTGATGATCCTTTCTAAGTGTCATAATACATGGGTACAGAACATCAGATTTCGGAGACAACTCCCGAGATGACCCCAGACACTCGGGGAACCTCATCACCATGAAGAGGGGCATGTTAGTGGTGGAAAAATGGACAGAAAGAAAAGAAAGATGAAGACAAAGGTACAATGAAGAAAGAGAACGGAAGACTCAAGGGTGGTGAGGAACAAGCTTATGGGTATAGCAGGAGATATCACTTGGGATCATGGCAGGAACCTGTATGCCGCCATAGTACAGGTCTGGGTCTATGGCCTTGTAGCAGCAGGGGTCTGTTAGTCCTAAAGGTCATGCCTATATCCCTGGTATGGGTTGCTGCCTGGGAATATGTTGGTGTCTGAGGGTTATACAGTTCTGGCCGTAACAGTTGCCTGGCAATCATGGGAGAGCTGGTCCTGAAGGCATGAAAGGAAAGCTCTCACTGACTGCTACATTTGTGATAGTGGGCCCTGCTCCTTGCCCGAGCAGCATGCCTCCAGGGTGTGGGAGTAAGTGAGCATAAAGCCAGCCTAGCCTGTTGCAGCCCTCTGAAAATTGAGCCTAGTTAGCACAGAAGAACTGAATCTGATGGTGTGGGCACAGGTGAGCCAAACCTGAAGATGTGAGAGCAGGGGAGCGGGTTCTGTCCCTTGTTGCCTGCAGCATTCGCTGGGCCAGCCAGGGGAGGGCAAGAGTGCACGAAGGAGCAGGTTCCACAAATCCAAAATTACAGGATCTCCAAGACACAGAGCATCAGTATTAAATCTGAGAGTAGCTCCAGCGAGGTTCTGGAAATGAAAGTGTAGCAGAAGTCAGAGGCCTTGGTACTAGATTAAGAACACATTTCAGTTAACATCTGCAAACAAAGAAGTCTAGAAAAAGCAGTATACTGTGGGACACACTGTGACAAATCATGCTTCCACAGCAAGGTTTATTTTTCTTTGTCAGGGGAAGACGGCAGGGGAAGGAGGGATGAGGGGGATTGGGGTTCCTGATATAAAATTCACAAAGATTTAATGAAATGTTTAAAAACAAATAATTTTAACCAAAAATAATAAGAAAATAAATGTTTGCTGAAGTTTACTTTTATCATTTCATTATTTAATGTGAATGTGAATCAAAATAAATCCTTCCTTTAAGTTGGCTATGTCAGGGTACTTATTACAGGGAGAGAAGGGAATGTAAGACAAACATAAAGAATGAGAAATCCTGCAGAGCCTATATAGAATAGAGATGGGATGTCTGTATTCTATAATGTTGTATATATACAGAGAGAGCGAGAAGAGAGAGAGAGAGAGAGAGAGAGAGAGAGAGAGAGAGAGAGAGAGAGA